>NW_027286763.1:49495890-50055890 GCF_022747635.1 Hetaerina americana
CCTACTTTAAGTATAAGGCGATGTTTTGGCAATCCAGCTGGATCAAGTGAATTTAGGAATGCCGTTGGATAATTGACGGCTTCGTCAGCATCCACTACGGTATCAACCAATTTATATTCAATCACGTCTCCTGGCAGCATGGCTAGTATCTCCTTGTTAATTTCATTAACATCATCGTTCTTAGGAGCAAGAATGGCTCTTTCTCGCAACCATTCTAAATTTTTATAATTTTGATTAACGTTAGGATAGACTGCTTGTATCTTATCGCGGACAGTTTTCACCGATACACATAAATCTGATGACAATTTTATCATACCAGATGCTTCAATAACTAATCTATCTTCTCCAATCTCCAAAAGTTTATTTGCAAAATTTTGAGCATTCCCATCTCTTAAGAGGATTCGCATGTTTTGTTTAAGGCTAATTTCTTGGACATGATTCCATAGAACAGAATGTTTTAAACAGGCATAAATTTCAACGGCTGGAGTCGATTTTGGAATGACAGGCAGAGTTTGACGGAAGTCTCCACACAGGAGTACCAGAACTCCTCCCATTAAACTGCAGTTTCCTCTAAGATCTTGAAGTGTTGCGTTGAGGGCCTCAAGAGATTTTTTATGAGCCATCGAACACTCATCCCATACTATCAATTTACATTCTATAAGAACTTGTGCCTGGCCGCTTGTTTTATTTATATGACATGTGGGATTTTCTTGTCGGGAAATATTAAGTGGCAACTTAAGGGCAGAGTGGGCTGTTCTTCCTCCTTCCATTAATGTCGATGCAATACCTGAAGATGCAACGGCTAGAGCAATTTCTCCATGAACCCTGATTTCAGCGAGAACTAAATTAATTAAAAATGTTTTTCCCGTGCCACCAGCAGCATCAAGAAAAATGATACCTCCTTCTTGTTTATCTACTTGATCCATTATTGTTTCGTACGCGAATTTCTGATCTTCATTAAGAAGTGGCTTTTTATCCGCGATGTATGCTTCTAAGTCTAAGACATTGTTGCTAGTTTCACGTATATAATCTGGATAAAATACTCCCTGTTGATCTTGTACAGGTGCAAAAAGACCGAGTTCCACTAAAGTCTTGTTAACCATGGTGATACACTTTTCCTCCAAAATAATCAAAGTTTTATTAAAAATGTCGGAGTTAAACGTAATATCCAATGTAGGATTTTCATTTCGAACTTTAGCCAGTATATCCTCTCTCATTGGTTCTTTATATTTTTCCCATAATGTTTTTGGGTTAGATGGATTACAGGAGGTTATTATGATGGCAAACAAAATTCGGATTTGTCCTGGAAGAGAAATCAAACTGGCCTCTCGCAATGAGTCATCCCAGTGTTGATCTCCTTCTAGCAACCCTAAATTCTGGCAAGCTTCTCTGAATGTCTCACATATTTCTCCGTTTACCGTTCTTATTTCTGCAAATGAGCGAGGTCCTCTAATAGTATGTGGAAGCATTCTTAAAAAATAACATTCGGCGTTGTTAGGATGGACTGTGTAGACTCGGCCCAATGCGTCACATGAATAAATATTATTCTCAGGATCAAAGTTGCCCATTTTTCTTCTACAAAAGGCTTTCCTTGATGTATTCCACGTATAATATCTCGGCAATTCTGAATACAATAGTGTTCTTGCAAAAGTATCCTGCTGGCATAGTTGGAAAAATGCTGTTTCTATGACAGCAAAAAAGTAAACAAATTACATACATACAAACAAACACTCTCCTTTATATATATAGATGTATATATATAATTTACTTGTTCATAGGTATTAGAGATAATGTTTTAAAGAGATAATAGTACAGGTTATATTTTCTAAGGTAACGCAAAACCTACCCTAAACAATAGACTTCCTTTAAACAAGGAAATTTGATATGCGATTCAATATATATGATAAATGTAATATTATAGATTCGATTCAGCCTTTGTTGCAATGCTTGCGCTATATTTTCCTTTTTTTAATCAACCCTTGTTTCCGAAAAGAATCAATCCGGATCTCCAGTCTCACCCTTGACCTAAAGCCGTCGTCGTCGGAAATGCTGTATAAAATCACATTAAGGAATAACCGAAGCCGTGTAAAACGTACCAAATTACAAATCCCGAGTTCAAAAAAATGAATTTTATGGGTGAAGGCAACATGTGAACAGCACCAATAATCGCAAGGAAATCCAGTAATAAAGACGCTCCGTGACCCGCAACCAAGAGAGCACCGATCCAAATTTTATGCGACGGCTAGTCTTTCCCTCTATCGTAATTACAAAAACCTTGAGCGGGATGTTTACGGCTTTCGCGCATCCTCTTATTTCATTCTTCAATGCGGAACTAGTATTTACCATAGAATGGAATTTGAGTGATTCTATTTATTTAAAGTCTCACCTCTCTACCAAGGATTATTCCTCTTAACTACATCTGTAACTGATCTAGGGATTACGTCATATTAGAAGCGTAGTTAGATAAATTATTTTATTATAGCTTACAGCGTAAAGTTTATCGGTTCCTTACACAGTTTTTGGTTAGGACTATAGAAAGTGACTAAGCAATATGCTCTGTTCTATTTTAAATTTTAAGGCTCTTGAGTTAGTAACGGTAACATGTTTGAATAAGAGAGTTTTAAGAGTTTTCGTAAAAATTTGACCAAAGCGAAAATAAATTATTCAATGAGACAACATATTAAACTGCCAATTCAATTTGTATATTACTTATGCTTATCAACTTTATTTTTGATTTCTAGTGTCTTCCACTTGTCTGCAGTTACCACACACAATTCCTAGGAAGCCTGGCTTGGAAGCTTCATTTCGAGGAGGGATCCACAGTAACTGGGAGGTTCGCGATTAGTTTCTTTCGGTTTGGAAACGAGATATAAGCGCACGGGTGTCCGGTTTTGATCATAGGATCGGGATATTTGGCTATCATCGGGATATTTGGCGAAGAACCGAAACGTTTCACAGCCATCTTTCACCTTACCGTTAGCCAAGTGTCATCCCCGGAAATATATTGATGGACGGAATGAATTGATAATTTCTATCCAGCACAGTTACATAAGAATAAGATTGCAGGATGAGTATAAGATGTAATCACCATATTTACTTATATTCCTCGCCAGTATTCATGCTTGGTTCAGTTAAGAACACGATAGCCGCAAAGTTAAACATCAGAATAACATGGCAGCAAAGTAAGCACATGCATTCGTTCACTGTGTCACTAGTTAGCAATCGTCATGTGCAGAGATATTAAAAAATGGAAATGGAATGCGTGCTCCTTACGGTATAACTAATAATATTTACTGTGGAGATTCATATGATAAGATACGAAAAATGGCTGACGAATTTCGTATTCTATGACGACCACATACTGGTTGCCATTTTAAAAGTTCTACGAGCTTTATTCTGATGATTAAAAAAATAATTTTCTATGAAAATTAAAGTGTGGATAAATAAATGTTTTAACTACTCATATTGAAGCCATTAGGAAATACGCACGTACACGCCATTTGAAAGCTTTAATTCGTTTTCCAAAGATTAAGAATTCACAGCCTACCACACAGAACCTGTTTCCGTACCCTGTATATGAATAAATTGAACTTTATTTATTTAAAAGCGTAACTTGAAAATTTGTGGAGATAGAGCATGGTTATGTTGTCCCTAATGTGATCAAATATCTCAGGTGCTAAAGACGATATCCAGAATTTTACTCCGGACCTTCTCAATAAAAAAGTAATTCCTTAGCAATTAAGCAACAACGCCCTATAATTTGCCACCTCAACGCTTTCGAACATTGCCTCCTAGTTTTTCGGCGGACGTTCTTTTGGAATAGCTATTGATTCGTTGTTCTAGACGTCTTCTTCGGTCAAAAAATTCCATAATGGTAGTCCGTCAAAATTCTTTCATTCCTGTGCCAATGCTTCCGAGGTAATCTATTGATTTCATCTGCTCTAATTCTTCTCCATTTTATGCAATAGCTCTGTCTTCCGAATTAAAGTATTTCAATTACCTTCATGTAAATTTTTTTAATGTCCTTGAAGTACTACATCCATTGCGTTCAAGGATACCCCCAGGTGTTCTCGATTTTCTTCTATAATCAGTGCGTCATCTGCAAACGGATCATGCTGATTCCCTTTCCCCTATACACTGACCTTAACCTTTGAAACCCTCTCCTGTGTTTCTTTTATTATCACTTCTAGGCGTTTTTGAACATTGCTGGTAGAAGAATGTATCTTTGTCTACAGTATTTATTTTACTATTTCTTCTATTTTCTCCCGTCTTTCGTTAGAATATTATAAGAAAAAAATTATCAGGATTATAGTGGTTTGCCTCTTCTACAGCTTACAGGCATTTATTTTGTATTTGTATTCTATACCACTGCTTCCCGCACTTTGAATCCCTCGTTCTCTCGGTAATGTCATAGGTCTTACCTTTAGCAGACATACAGGGTTCGTCCGGAAAATAAGTGTACTGAGCTCAGGAAAAAAAATTTATTACACTTTTACGTATCTTAAGCTAATATTCCTCAAAATAGGACCCTTGTGAGTCGATACACTTGTTCCAGCGGCGTTCCCATTCCTGGAACGCTCCCGCGAAGGCATCATCGGGAACCTCTCGGAGACTCGTCGTCGACGTCTTCTCTGCCCTCCACGAACATCTTGTGCCACCGAAAGATCATGTTTCTGGACATGGCTGACTCCCCGTAAGCCTGGTTAATCATACCGACAGTTTCGGTAGACGATTTCCCAAGCTTTACCGCAAATTTGATGGAATAACGCTGCTTCGGCATCGCGTTCCGTGACGTGGGTCGAGCGTGGAGGTTCGCGTTAACAGAGCTCCTCACTACACCACAGCTCAGAGCCGACTGCCTTTTTCAGCGTCGCTTGCCAACATACCCCCCTCCAATCGCAGCCCGTCAGAGCGGTGCTGGGCGCGCCTGGAGCGGCGCGCCCAGCCCAGGAGTCAGTACACTTATTTTCCGGACGAACATGTACGAATGTCATGCAATATAACTTTTTGACGCCTTTATCTCCAATATCCTTTCATAGAGGGTAACGCGATATGCATTTTTTAGTCAACCAGGCTGTAGGGTGGTTCAATAAAGAGTGATCCCAAATTTTCATTTTTCAAAATTACTCTGCAAAAATATAATTTTATTGTTAGCTCCATGAGATTTGAATATGTGGTACAAATTTCATTGAATTGACACCAAAGTGTTGAATCGGCGGCAGCCGTTGAATGTTGAAGCAGGTTCAGTTCGCCTATGGCAACGATGGAGGTAATAAGTGATGGAAAATACGCTGAATTGAAATTGTGCTTCCATCTGAATAAATCGTGGCCTTTTTAGTGCCACAGGAAGCTTGAAGAGAGTCTGTCCTTTTACATTTCACAGGTGATGGTTTAAAATTTAAAAGAGAAGAGAGAATTTCAAAATAATACCAGGAGCTCCATTCACTGATTTTACGGAAGCGAACAATGATACTACTGCAGTCATTGTGAGATAAGATAGTTGAAAAACGTAATGAACAGAATCAGATGCTGGAAATTCCACTATTCTCCACCCACACTTTGGCTACAAAAAAATTACATGTGAGACGCGTTTGTGCGTGGGTTCCGAGATTGCTCATATCGGAACAAAAGGACTTTAGGTCTTGTTGATGTTACCGTATGATGAAGAGTTCCTTTCGATGGTTACCGCCGCAGATGAAAGCTATATATTTTCATCCTGAAAGTATACAGCAAACTTCTGCATGGAAATCTCCAGCATCGCCAACATAAAGAAAGCCATAGTGACTTTAGTTGGAAAACTTTTCGAGATTCAAGGAATGGTGTATCAATCAGTATGTCGTACCAGCTCACACAACTACAAATGGAGCGTACTATATGGTAGTAGTGAACCTTTTCTAAGGCTATATCAATCGTAAAAGTTCATATTTCAAACCAACAGACATGGATGCTGCCCCACAATAATACACTGCTGCAAATCGCAAATGCTTTTGCTGAATATCTCGCAAAACCCAGTGTGGAGTTTAAGGCCTCAGCCTCTATAGAGTCCAGACCTAGCCGCATGTGACTTTACCCTGTTATTTAATACAATTAACACCTTCATCTAAAGCGTTTTTCATCGTCGGGAGCATTGATAAGGGCTGCTGAGGCGATTTTGAAGAACCTATCAAAAAATGGCTTCCAGCATGTCTTCGAGGAATTGAAAAAAAGCTAGGACAAGTGCATCGAATCTAATAAAGATTGTTTAAGAAGGGCCATCAAAATTTGTAATATGAGGACTTTCTATAATTGGTTAGATAATACAAAGTTGATCTGAAAAGTTTCCGGCTTGGTAAAATAATCTTATTTTCAACATCATAACTTTTAATATTAATACATTTTATCCAGCGGTGTTCCAGTGAAATTATCACTTCTCTGCATTATTCTACCGGAAGTGATGCAAAGTTGTCGTCTACAGCTACACAATCGCTACTTGATTGGACGGAAAACGTTGACGAGCGAGGAAACTTTTGAGATTTTGGAAGAGTTGGAAGTCCGAGGGAGCCAAATCCGGGAGAAAGAGTGGATTATCCAACACTTCATATTGCCAATCCCTCAATTTTCCCATAGCCAAGACACCGTTGTTGGCGGGTGCATTGTCCCGAAAGAAAATGGTTTTTTTTTCTCAACAAGTCAGGTGAGATTTCACAAGCTTTTGCTTAGCTCAAGTTTCGTTAGAAGGTTAGAATAACCCAGTTATCGTTTTACCTTTTTTAAGATATTCGATCAACAGAATTCTTTTCGTATCCCATAACAACGACGCCGTGATCTTTCTAGCCGATGGCACCGTCTTCGCCTTATTCGGAGCTGAGGAACCGGCGTCTATCCACTGTATGAGTTATATTTTCGATTTTAGGGTATGATGGCGGATTTATATTTACATAATCGATGTAGAAATTCACTCTTGCTTTTCGTAAAGTGCGCCAAGCACTGTTTGGAATGTGTCGTCCAAATACGTTTTTGATCCGCGGGTGAGCATGCGTGAAACCCACCTAGCGCAAAGCTTTGTCCCGTGCAATTCCTCGTGCAAAATGGAACCGAGGCGTTATTTGGATATTCCTACAGTATTATAAATTACAAGCAACTTCGAAAGCTGATCTTTCAAAATCATATCGTGCACTTTTTCGATGAATTCCGGTGTAATTGCTCTTTTCGGACCTACTTCAAGTGTAGGCTTTCACCGCCACGTTTAAACTTGGGCATTCCATTTCTTCGAAGTGGAAATTTAAGAAGAAGAGTTTATATTCATATTTACAATCCTAGAATGTATTTAGGTCGACATAAAACCTTTTACGAAGAATTTTATCACTACAGAATAATCGATTTTTTTATTGCTAACAACACACTCATCGCTACCGATCCAAACTACTAACTGCAGAAAACTGGAATTGCTTACAATCCATACAATATCACACGGCAACTACTCACAATTGTGCCAACATGAGAGAAAAAAAGTCATGTGGTCAGTGAATACATCTATCGACGAGGCCGAGAACTTTTCAGCTTACCAACCTAGTAGAGTTGATTACTACCAAGATGGGGTACTGATCATACACTAGAAAGATGGTGAGTTCGAGCCCTGCATATATGTTGTGTTTTTTTTTAGGATTACTTAAACCCTATAGAAATGCAATAAAGCCCTAGCTGTAGTATACTAAACATAGTGATATTATTATTGGTGGTTTCAATTGCTTAGTATACGCCCTGCAGAGGCGACTTGTACGGTAACATTTACAAGAACAATTCCAAATCACGAATAGCAGCCGAAGATGGTCATCCATATATCTGAAAGTAGAATGCACATGGCAAACTTGGATCTCACCATTAGTCTCCCGACTTGCTCCCGCAATTGATGAAAGATATGCCGCCATTTAAAACTGATAGCGCCTTATCTCTTAAGATATCTGACGTCGCCACGTCGCTATCAAGAAAGTCTCATTCCACCACTTGAGTCCATTGCAGGTGAAATACCCGACGGTGATTCCTGGCGCGTGCTCTTAAGTCAGATCGGAAAACACCATGTTGGTCATTTCAACGCGGGTTTTAATTTTTAGAAAATATTAACGTTCCCAGTAAAAGATCACCAAACCTTCGCGCATCTTACCCCCGTGGACGTTCGATCGTCGTTGCTTCTATTGTGTTGAACCAGATTGACGCTTCAACTCCTCTTTCGTCGTCGAGAATGAAGATTGTGCTGCGGTCCGGTTCTCTCACTCCTTCGTCCCTGCGATAATACCCGTGGAATGACTTCGGCGGACGTGGTTCTGGATACGGTTCCCACAGGTATTGTTCGAATGATCACTGCAAGGTGTGCGGTCTGGTCCAGAGACTGAAAAATCCTTCCCCAGCTGATCGTTCGACATGGCCAAGTCACTGCACTGCGCACTCCTGGCACTCCACTCGACGATGGTGGTGAGTTGATGATGGACCCTGAGTGCGTCCCCTCCAATTAAATGTTCGTGCCGACACGACTCGGAGATACTTTCGTGATGATCTATTTCTCCAATATGACTCAATCCGTGCTATCCATTCAGTCAATTTTAGCAGATATGTATAAGCACTGTTAGGGATACGAATTTAAGATCGCCTTAAAATATAAATCAGCCCTATTTGGGATAGCTTGGGAATGGAATTACTTTTATGAATATCTGTGCATGTCGAAAATGTTGAAAAATATCTGAGCATTATGGAAATAAATACCCAGGATGAGCGATTCAACATGAGTATATATAATAATGTAGGTGATTTGTTTTTTGGTCCATGATGGTGAAGTGGGAATAGACGTGAAGAGGCATGAGAGAAAGGTGAATGGTAAGTCAAAAGGGTAATGTCAAAAGTCATGAATTTTGATCTCTCATTTGAGAATCCGACTACGATGGGTGCCTGCAGGACCAGCCAAATGCAGTAGCACTTACAATTATCCTCGATCGGCATGGGTGGAGATCGGGTTAGGGTTGTAGTGTAAAGGAAGGCAGGAGTATGAGAAGGGGAGCTTCTGAGAGAAAAGGCATCTAAGGAAAAGGGTCAGAGGAGAAGAAATAAAGAGAAAAAAAGACGGAGTAGCTTACTGAGGGGTAGGAGTGGATTGTGGATATGTGTAAATAAATTTGTGGAAGGATACGTTACCCTATCCATTTGTAAAAAGGAATTGGGTACCATGAGTGCTCCATTATTTTCTGCTTCTCAGTAACTTAATAAGCATATATTCGCGTGAATGCATGTTTGTATGAATGGCTGAAGCCATGAAGTCCCCTGCCGACACGTCCTTGCTGCGGTTTTCAGGGTATTATGGAACTGGAGATGAACTTTCTGAGCTTCTAACTTCGAGTTCTCGTCATTATACTCTCCTGTACATTCTTTCAATGCCCTCTTTCTTAGAGAGAGAAAAACATACATTCTACCATTACGATGGGATAGGCCTGGCGTTTGCGATAAAACATTTCGGTCACCCGGAGGCCATTTTCTTGTAGGAAAATTTTGTTCGCTCAAAAAATATATTGACATCATTGAAAGTTTCATTCCCAATCACAACTTGAAGTAAAATATTTATTTTATCTGTGCATTTGTTGGCTAAGGAGTATCATCTCTTGATATCAAGGCTCCTGGTACGCTTGAACCCCGTGTCGAGGACTTTGATTCCCGTCCCGGCTATGAAAATGCTACACATCTTTGTAATAAATTCAGTGTTGTCCCTAATTGGGTTTCCTTTGGAGAATAGCTGAAATGCTGTATACCATCAAATGGTATACAGCTTGGGAACTCAGTCCTCGTGGTTCACGTTCCGCTAAGGTTTTACTCTTCTCAGCGCCGAGAGTCTTAATCGTCACCCTAAAAAAATCACCACCTACATTAAAAATTCATAGATTACACCTGTTGATAAGAATGTATACTGCTGTTGTTGATCTTCCCAGATAAATGCTACCCTGAATACGGTCTTGTATTGTGTTATCATTGTCTTTCTTAACCTTTTAATGATGCTCTAAAAGTACTAGGTCATTTTAGTCTCCTTTCCACCGCGAGCTATGAAATAACTCTGATCAATATTAATTCTACATCTACATAATACCCCGCAAGCCGCCGCAAGGGTGTAAGGTGGGGGGTTTTTGGTCACCAACCGTAAAAAGGAACAATATCACATGAAAAACCATGACCACAGTGGCGTATCATGTGATTTTGTGTGTATATCACGGAATTTTCTTATTACAGTGGAGAAACGAAGTTATGCGACAATTTTACGTGTAGAATCAGTACAATTTGAATCTTAGATGGCTTAGGGAAACAATTACGGAAGAAATTAGACAAGGAAGAGGTTTCCAGTCATCAAAATAATCAGTGAAAATGAGTTTAGATGAAATAAATGGACTCATATTGCAACTTATAATTTACGTTTTGAAAAGAAATATCGTTGAATATAACCAAAATCACACACAGAAAATTATGTTAGGCCTATCAAACATACTAATAACTGACCCTACTCTTTTGATGAGTGATATTTTGAGCTTAATCTCAGATGCTGGACGTAATTTTAATGGGCCAAGACACTTTATCCGATCACAGTTTCCCGTGCATCTAGTTAGTTGAACACTAAATTCTTTGAATAGGGAATGCTTAAAAAGAAGTTTAGTTTCTGGGGTCATTTACATGTTATTGTTCTTAAAAGCGCCGAAAATTATATTTCATTATTAATCAATTGTCAGATGTCGTAACTTGTCGATTCCTCAAAACAATATTCCATAATCGATGATATTGTTGCACATTTTGTAGTAAACTAAAGTTATTATTTAAGAATAACATCTAAATATTTTAGTTTTTGTCCCCTAACTTTTAAAATTTTCGTCTACTGACGATAAATGAGCCTATTACACAATCGAGGAATCAATTATAAGAAATCTATCCATTAGTCTAAAAAAGTTCTTAAGATTTTTAAATTACATGCACGTATCAAACAAGTGAATGCGGCGAAATATACTCGTAATCCACCTTTTAAATTAACCGCAATCTACGTTCCAAATTCATTCGTTGCTAAATTTAGAAAAATGCACCCTTTTGGAGTGTTGTGTCGGGGAATAAGGACTAACTACAGAAAATATAAATTCCGCTTCAAGTCTTGCATACAGTTTTGGATCCAGTGAGAGGAGATATGGGAATAATTCCCCCACTCCTTTTCGGAATATTTTTGGCTTTAATTAAAGATATAAAATCTATATAACTCAAACGCCCGACACTACTTTCGATCACCTTTTCCCTCCCAGAAAATAAATTATACACTGCAAAAAGCGTTTCGGTCTCTAAAGAAGATTTATTATATTTAAATTTTTCATGATTTTTTCAGCTTTCTTTGCATGAGAAAATGTTATAAAATTATGTGTGTTTAAATTTGAAAACTTAACCTCGCCCTCTCAAATTTGATCGGAAAATTTACATTTTAAATTTTAAAATTAAAAAAGCGAATGGTCATATTTTAGGGAACAATTTTCAATGTTTCGCTACTTTATTTGTTTTTTTTTCACCCCCACTTTTGGTGACAGGCCATCGCACTTGCCGTGGTGGTCGCGTCTTCATTGACACTGTCTCAGTTGATTGATCAGAGGCCATTTTTGGAAGGAGGTCACCAGCCGCAGTCCGCTACGAACGAGATCGACCTGTTGACCCCGGCGCTAGAGGAAGAAGACGCCAAGGAGGGAGATGGTGTACCCAAAGGGACCGTGACTGGCCCGGTCATCCTTCTAGTGACCGTCGCCGCTACTTCTCTGCTCCTCTCCGCCTTCGCCTTCTATTCCACCCTCAAGATGAACATACACCTGCTCAGGGCAGTGAGTTTGAAAATTCCCTCACTAGTTTTTCCCCATCTTTTCCATCCACTTGTGATGCACCTGCAGGTATAATTATCGAATGAACGAGAATTCAAAAGAGGGCCGAGGTGTAGTCATGAGCCGCAATGAGCGCCGGATGTTGATCAGAGAGTGTATTGGCATGTATGGATGGCAGCTTCTAACCACCTTTTTAAAGCAAATCTCTCCAAAATGTCTACCCTCGGGGATCATTGAAGGCTCACTGATGGCATGACTGTGTTTTGTTTGATTTTGAGCATCGAAATGCATTGTGAATCGAAGCGAAGCGAGAATGAAATTTGAAGTGAAAGGAAGATGGGAATCGGATTGGTGTGGTGCTTGGTGTACTGGCTTCTTATCCCAAGGCCTGGGTTCGAATACCGGCGGTGGCAGCGTTTTTCAGGGGGTATCTCGATCCTTAATTACTGGGATGCTATTTGGAGAGCAATTCAAGTAGAGCACAAGTCTCTATTGGTTGTTACGAGGCAAGGCCGTGGCTTCCTGTCGTGAAAATCCTTAATCTGCCCCTGGTTAAAAAAAATGTGTCCTTGGGGAAAGACATAGGGCATTCTACGATAGTGAGGAGTCTGAATTGCCATTTCGTTTGGTCAATAATAGTTTTGGAAAGCTAAAACTACCTTTTTTATCAATCAATATAAATAATTAGTATAATTTCCATTGGTTCTTTCTCTCGTAAACCACTTCAAATAATTCAATGAACCCACCATAATTTCGGTAATCGTCGCAGTTTTTGTATCATTTATCCTGGTGGTAACGTTATTAGTAGTTTCATTCAATATTAAAAATTTTACGCGTGATAGGGTGCTTTCAAAATACAAGGGCTATCCAGAAAGTAACTTACGTTTGCGTGTAGCGAGCGAAGTAGTGGTGGAGCCTAATGTTTTCTGTATTGACACACACACCCTAGGGCAGTACGCCTCGAAATGTAGTGTTTGGAAGGCCGTGACGCTTGTTGTTCGTCTACAGTAACGAATCAAAATGAATAATACAACTGGAAATTCCGCCAAACGTAAAATTCGTTTTGTGATAAGATTTTCACTGGGAGTAAACTACAAAGCTGCTGACATTCATTGCAAAATTTGTGTTGTGTACCGACCAAGTGATAGGTGACAGTTTTGTTAGTTTAAGAGTGAAAGGTCAAATGCCCATGATGATCAAGAACTGGTCATCCGTCGCAAGGCTAGGCCGACCACTGCATTCATCATCATGAAAATTGGTGCGACCATTTTTAAACTAAATGCGCCACTGCCTCACGCTGCCTTCACTCATTAGTCCGTCTACGTACACATCACACATTTGCTAATGGATTTCAATTAGCTTGTGGATTTTTGCTAGTAAAAACCTAATCACATATCTGGTAGGATTTTCTATTGGAGCGCACATTACAACAGTTTTCTGGGAGCAAAGTAGAAGAAACGCAGTCTGCACACTGCCACTGCAGGATTCATACTGATTGTAGGGACGCTTAGATACCAAGATGGTGGTTATAGCCCTACCCAACGCCACGCTAGGTCGAAAAGTAAGTTACACTCTCGACAGTCCTCATACAATCAAATCCGGCTGGATGAGCTTAAAAGCTGTGCAATTTTAATAAGCAGGTGTTAATTTTCCCAGTGCTCTTCAGAACTGAGCAAAATTCAACCCAGTGTGCTTGGTTTATAGATTCCAGAGTATTGGCAACGCATATTGGAACCCGGCGTTTTCATCCCTCTGCCCTTGACATAGAGACAAATTCAATCAATTTCATCGATATATTAAATAATAAACTTAATTTTCAAAACTAATTCAATTATTATTTTTCCCATTTATCTTCAAACCCAAAGTAATATATCCGGATGAAATAAGGACAATTTGCACTTTTCCACAGTTTATTTAACGTACGACGCGTTTCAACTCACAGAGTCATCATCAGGTGTCTTGTACCTGATGATGACTCTGTGAGTTGAAACGCGTCGTACGTTAAATAAACTGTGGAAAAGTGCAAATTGTCCTTATTTCATTATGATGAACTTCCACGACCTCAAGCCTGAATCTGTTGAACTTAATATATCCGGGTTGCATTCGTCAAAGCTTATACTTGGCACTTGACTCAGGGTTGTATAAATAAAGAAAATCAAAGGGTAAAATGATGTAAAGCCGTTGGCATTCGTACAGTGAAAAACCTCGAGCTGACGTTTTCAAAATCACAGACTTGCGAAATCTAAAAATCGCCCTTATGGTGCCCGAAAATATTTAAAAAATAATAATTTCTATGCGTATTACTTTAAAATTGAAGACTTGCCTTTGCATCGGCTGGAAGAGCTAAATTTTATCCATTTAAAATCACAAAACTTTGCAGTTCACATGAAATACTGAATGGATAAAAACAATCTTATTTTTTTCGGATAAAATTCATCCCCGATTTTCCCACCGTCCGCAAACGTTACTTCTCTCGGGTAGGGTAAATGGATACTTAAGTTGATCGCAGTCCTAAAAGTCTTCGTTTATATAATCGAGGTCACGACCCGGAGGTTAAGAAGCTCGGCGCTGCATGGAATCGGAGGAGGGTAACTAACTCGGATGGCTATTATTTAACTCTTTCCTGTTACGTAACGCCAACGTTCCTGCACCGACTTGCGATTAACGGCAGATGTTTCAGAGACTTTCATATTGTGTATGTATATGTATGAGCACGGGTCTCGCGACTTACCAACATAAGGACGATTGAGAGATTATCTTTCCTCTCTGAGACGTAGAGAGCTATTTAGATATTGCGTAATTAAACGCAGTTGGGTATACATCTAACATTCATTACTCTCATCGAGACATTCCTATATAGCGCGCCTATTACTTCTTGGCATTTTGTTTATTGGTTGTTACTCTGTCACCAGTAGTAATGATAATGGAAGGCGACTAATAATGAGGTGATTTCCGCCAAAGGGAGAATAGATTGAAGTAGGTTTTTAAGGTAACTCGGCGCTCTTACCATGCTGCTCTTGACGAAATGTGCAATGGGTAAATATTTGGACAATCCTCCAACGGACAGAGTATTCTGCATGAATCCATCTTCGCATTGCACAAAAATGTAGATCGGATTCATTGCAATGTCCCCAAAGAGGGCACATCAAGGTGGGGTTCTTCGCGCAGCAAGCCAGAACACCGCCAACCGTTCGAGTCCGACCCGCTCGTCTATAAGTTTGGTTCCCTCTCATGACCATCATCAGTTCCAACATAACACAGATCCACACTCGGACTGAAAATAAACAAAAATGAAATTTTATTAGCCATGCATAGATTTCCTAAATAAACTCATGATAATTGCAAAGAATGTATCGAATTAAGTCCTGTGATATATGACCAAATGCGCTCAGAATTTGAGGGTCGCAACCGTTCATTTGAATACCGATTACAGGCAGCCGTCCATGTGAATACCATTTTAAAATCATTCTGTAAATCACTCGATCAATGATACGAACATGAGAAAGTGGTATTATTATTATCATATTCTATCGGTTAAGGTAGGTTCTGGATTGGCAGAGCCTATGCAATTATGTAAAAATACATTTAATTATCTCTTCTAACGAAAAATACGAGCTGACATCGGACACTACAGTAATTCACTCATCAGCTATGCATAATCCTTTCCTCCCTACACTCCATCCAGCATGCCTTTCTTATTCCTTCCCCTTCCTCGCTTACCTAAAGATCTTCGCTCTATCAATAATCTTCAGCAACATATTTCAAATCAAAACACTCAAAATGCATCTTTCCTGCATCCTTTAGATTTCTCCCTAAAATTCTCTCCCCTCTCCCCCCATGCATAGGATTCCCTCGAGTATTCTCCTTTCTGCCCATTTGACCTACTCCATCGTTCTCCACGCCCACATTTCAAAAGCCTCCGATTTACAGATATCATCTTGTTTTAATGACCATGTTTCCGCAACGCACAAAACCACGTTCTATGTCAAAGTTTTGACGGTCTTTTTCTTAACATCTTTACTCAAAATCTCGGTCATCACATCCCTCCGTGTGAAAACTTCTTTGCCTAACGCAGTTCTTCGTCTTATGTCAATATTAATTTGATAATTTTGTTCGTAAAAGCTTCCAAAATACGTAAACCACCTGCTCTTTCTCTTTCTGGAAAACCACATTACCTTTGTTTAATTTACATTTATCTGGAAATATACAAATCTCACTGGCTTTTCAGAGCGCTCAGCAACGTTTGCAAACCCTCAGTCGACTGGCAAACTACAGCTTGATCATCAACAAACCTAACTGATTTTGTGGATTCCCCACCAATTCTCATTCCTACTTCCAGTTCTTCCCATGCCTCTTTTACCATGTCCTCCACATGTGCATGGAAAAACTGAGGTGTTAATGAACAACACCAATCGATGAGAAAAACCGTGGTGGTCTTGCTCATCTTCCTAACACTGCCCATCCCGACTCTCCATCCGCCACTCACACCTGAGCGGTCTGCGACAGGTACAGTTTGAGGATGTCTCCTATCCCGCCAATCTGCTCTTATTTTCTGCTGCAGATCCATTAATTCTACCAAATCCACTCTATCAATCGCCATTTCGAAATCTACAAAACAGCCAGGTACATCCTGATTGTACTCCGTGTTCCTTTCTATTAGTGACCTCATTGAACTCCCCTTCCTGAACTCATTCACCAAGTACTCATTTACCTTAATTAAATTTTCCACAAAAATTTTTGTGGAAAATTGCTATTTTAATTAATCATGATATTCCACCATATCACGCCTGAAACGTCTCTTTTTACTCATTTACCTTGTTCTCCATCCCTTTTTTAATGATCCAGAGAGACGTTTTAGCTGCGTGCGTTTTCAAACTAATTATTCTGTTGTCCTTACATATGCTTGCCTTTCCCTTTTTTGGAATAGGAATTAAAACTGATCAGAATAAATCTTCCGACCAATTTCCTCCCAAAGAAATTCTTCGATAAACTTACCCATTGCAGGTAAGTATCGGACCCTATACTGAACAATCTGGTACGGCCACGTCAAAATTCAATTGCCCAAAATTTGAAGGTCGTAAATGATACTCCAGAGTTCCCGTGCACAGCGTCCAACTCGTCTTTGATTAACGTAGGCGTATTGATTGCCTTGCAAAAACAAATATTTAATGTAATAAATCAAAAGAGAGATGGTACTTTTTTCCACACTTTATTTTACAAGTCGACCGGTTTCGTCGCATAGGCGACATCATCAGGTACATAGAATCAGTGAGTTCCAGAATATATAGTTATTTGAGGGGGGGGGGAGAGGAGGGTGAGGGGGGGGGGTAAAAGGGGGGGGGGGGCGGTGTGAGAGGGAGCGTGGTACTGGGCGTGGGTGACTCAAAGGGAGGGGTGGGGTGGATGTAGGCTAAGTGGAAGCTTGGTTAGGTATGCCTTTCACAGCGGGGGTTGGGGCGTCATGTATTGTGGTCAGAGAAATATCCAAAAGGGGGGAATTGCTCACAAATATATTCTCGTTGGCAATTTTTCCTTCCTTTTGATGCTTCCTAATCTCCAGCTCCTCCAGACAATCCATTCTTCTTCCCTTTTTCTCGAGGTGAAGTATCTCTGGGACAAAATCGCTCCTGTGGTCACTTTCCCATAGGTGTTTGGCGAAATGGGATCTGTTTAACTCACCGTTTCGTAGATGTCTTCTGTGTTCCTCTACTCTTACTCTGAACGACCGTCCAGTCTGGCCAACATAACAAATTTCACAGTCACCACATTGGAGTTTGTAAATACCACTTCTGTCATTAATGTCAATATTGTCCTTGGTTTTGTTTAACACAGCCCTTAAGTTACATTTGTTGTAATATGCAATTTTAAATTCTTCCTTCGGGAAAAGGTTGGCAATGGACTGCGTAATCTTACCGTAGTAACTAAGTTTGCACCATCGTTTCTTATCTTCACTAATTACCGATGATTTATAAAACAGTCTCTGTGCTCGGAGGGAGCGTTTTTTATCTATCATTTTACTGATGACACTTTCTTCGTAACCATTCTTCACTGCAATGTCTTTGATTACCGTGATTTCCTTGGCGAAGTTCTCGGCGGACAGGGGGATATTGAGAGATCTGTTTAGCATGGAGTGGAAGGCGGCCATCTTGTGGGAGGGGTGGTGGCGGGAGTCGGAGGGGATGACATGGTCTGTGGTAGTTTCTTTCCTGTGGATTGCGAAGTCGTAGCCTTTATCCGTGGTTGTAATTGTTAAGTCCAAAAAGTTAATACTATGGTTGGTTTCTTTTTCACAAGAGAAATTTATATTTTTGGATTGGGAATTCAACTTATTCAAAAATATGTCCAGTTGTCTATTTGTACCAGTCCACACTGCAAACACGTCGTCAACGTACCTGTACCAACAATGTATAAAACTGGTGTTCACTGAGTGATCACTGAATAACCTTTCCTCAAAGTCGTTCATATATAAGTCCGCCAAAAGTGGTGAAAGAGGTGACCCCATTGCTAAGCCGTCCTTTTGTTGGAAGAATTTGCCATTGAATTTGAAGTAATTCTCTTCCACACACACTCTTAGTAGTCTTTTCTTTTTATCGTCGTGCACATCGCATTTTTCGTTGTCCAAACTATCCTAATCTCTTTACCATGAAATACTCTCTATGTACTATTTTCATCTTCCCTAAATTTCTTTTAGTTTCACTATAATCAATTTGTTGATTCTTATCTCGTGCCCTGTATAGTTTTTCTTGGCTGCAACTTGGTAAAACTTTTTACTTTCTTGTGTATTGCTTTTACTTTTTCCTTTATTTATTATTTATTCCCAATATCCCCTGCTCTTTCTATCGAATTTCCTAGGCTCTGATGATTTTTCGGATAAATTCATTATTTAAATCTTTGTACATTCTTACATTTCTTTATATATCCTATCCTTGTTCTATTCCAAGCATCTCATTTGATTCATGGCTTGTAAATTTTTTTTCATATTTATTATCCCTTTTTTTCCTGCCGCAATTGCTATTCCATGTTTAAGCTCTACCCACCTCTCCTTTGGAGTTCGTATATTTTCATGGTCCTTTAGATTTTTATGACGTGGTTCTTTGTTATGCTTTCCTTTTTATACCCGTTTAATTTTTATCACACAATTTTTGCACTCTCCTGCTCATTATACAGGTAGTCTTTTAAAGGCAGTCCTTTTTGAGTTCTAAAATGCCCTTAATGACCACGTGGCTGTTTTCCGAATCGGCATATATCTCAAGGGAGCTGTGTGAGTCGATATATCGCACTATACTTGTACCTTTTCACATTGATTAAAGTAGAAATTTTAAATACAAAATATCGATGTTTCTTGGGCCTATCATCATCGCCGATACTACGATTCTTCCATGTGTTTAATTTAAAGAATAAAGGTCGATACAGTGTTTTGACGTTATCAAAAACATGAACTATGAAAATAACTTTTGTGTAATTCTAATGTACTTCATACTTATAGAAGAGAATGAATCGATTGCATTTCATATCACAATTATACAGATCCTAAACCTGTGGTTGTGAACATATCATCGACATGGAAAATATCGTCGATATTTCTCTATAAACCCGATAATTATCGCAGCGTTCGTGTCTCTTATTTTCGAAGGTCGATAATGGAAAAGAATGAGTATTGCACAGATCTATGAATGAGAGAATGTGAGTTCAGGAGTGAGTGTGGGGTACCTGTGTCTCCGACGTTTTGCCGACTGACTTCGCCGCATCTTTCTTCTTTCCAGTTCATCTTCCTGATGTCCGTGGCGCTCACGCTGCAGGCTTCCTCTGGAATTTGGGCTCTCGTCGTCCGTTCTCGCTGCGTTGCGCCCATCCGGGCGTCCCTCATCCACCATATGGTGGCCTACGAGGTTGGCGCCGGGAAGGGTGGGGGAGGTGGCGCGGTGAAGCCGAAGGGGGTAGAGGTGACCAGGGGAAGGAGTGTCAGCCCCACGACGTCGCTGTGGGCGCATCAGTGGGACGCGTTGCAATGGCAGGTCCGAATAATCACCCTCCTGCTTATACATACATGTTAACGCGACGCCATGGTCGGGAATGTTGTCAATTGGTGTAAAGTTGCATTGAATTTCGCGTCCGAACCGAGTTGTCTACCGTACTCATCGAACCTATTTAGATTAGAGTATGAAATTCGTGTGTCAAAAAACATGACTATTCCGATTTTGATGATCAGGTCACTTTAAAACGCTCTACTTTCGCTGCGTAATATAAATGGAACATATTTTAAAGCAATTAAAATGTAATCTTAATGTTCTGAGAGTGAAAATATAAAGCAGATCATCCGGCGTCAATTATGTCATGAGTAAAAATGTTGTTTCTTCATTATTGTTTCATATAATAACTGGAGGGTTATTTTCTCTGGTAATGTATGAAGGCCCAACTCGATGATCCTTCGCTCGCTTCGCCGTCACTCATGCTATGGGAAGAAAAAATAAAACTCTAATAATGCTAGCCAGTATTTTACATATATTTAAATTAATAAAGAAGAAATCTCATAGTAACTGCCGTCGTGGGTAAATAAATAAAAACATGGTGCGTAAGTTTATAAATCCTAATTTATTTCTCCATTGCTTTCTTTTGGGTGGTTTCTACCGACACATTATTCAAGGCATTCTTCATGGCTACTAAATGGACAAATTTCAAATACCGCTATTTTTAAGGAAATTATGGAATATTTTGTATAATTTCTCGCAATTTCGATTAGGAGACAAAATTCGATTCGAAAAGTTAAAAAACTTCAGTCAGTTTCATTTCCTGTGACTCTCGTCTTGAGTTCTTACGGCCATTATTTCAAAAATTATTTTGCAAAATAATAAAGCCTGTAACGATAAAATTAAACTTGACGTGTTTTGCTTCTTGAAGTTGATGTGAATAATCTGGAGTCGAACCTGAAGCTTTAGGCGTAAAAATGTTGCCATCATTACCTCTGAAATGCCGAAATGAAATGTCCAAAGATTGAAAGTTATTAATCCCATGATTCTCGAAAAAGCAGAGCTTTTAGAAACTTTGCTGTTTTGGGCTAACCATACTATATAGAATAGGGTTGAAAGCAACAAAATTGTTGTAAACACTGCCATTTATGTAAATTAGCAATACAAATAGATATAATACGAATAAGCTAGTGCCGATGAGGAAAAATAATTTGATATTCACCATCTTAGTTGCAATCGAACAAGTGATTGTTTCATTGAGTAAAATGAATTAATTATACACTTGTGTTGTCAGTATTTTAAATTAAAAAGCATTTATATTAAATTTAATATTAATACAAAACGGAGAGTTTTAAGGTAGTTGGAAATTAAATATTACGAAATCTATTAATCAGTGATCAGTCATAAGTAATATTTGCGTGTATAGTTTCACACATTCTTTGCCATAATTTGCTATATTTAAGCGATTCTATATGTATTTAATAATTGATTAATTTGAAGTTTGTAACGACTTGCAACGACTCTAAAAGAAAAATTCATCGAACTGTAATTTTGGAAAATGAAACATTACATCAATCATAAAATCATCTTCATCACTTCTTCAATCCGAAGATTGATTGACTTTAACCATTCATGTTTCCCTCTTCCTTAATAATTCTCTTATACTCTTTATACCCTGATAGCTTCTGTCCTACTTCCCTGTCTCTTTGACCGTCCCCCATGGCCCCTTGGCCATGGGTCCCCTTGGGATATTTCCATCTATTTGCCTTTCTCTTATTTTAACTATAGTTTATTGTGTCTCAAGGTGTGTCTAATCCTCTTTTTTTAGTTGTTTCTTATAAGACCATATACAATTATGAAATCAACAGAAAATTGACCATAGAACAAGATTAAATTGAGGGAGCGCTTGGAAATCCCTGAATAAATTGGGTTAGACCGCTAGTATATTGAGAAGGAATGTCATAGAAATGGGGATAGAATAATATAAGCACTAAAGTATAGCAAAGCAGAATCAGTGTTTTTCTCTCGTACCCCTCACCTCAACAATTCCAGCAGTCATTACTTCTATATCTTCAGATGATGACGGATTGTTTCCGTCGAAATATCAAGAAATAACGTGTGAGTGTTCTTTTTTTGTGTTACTGTGTATTGTACTATTCGGCACTTCCGTGTTACGTCTACGAAAGCATATATATATATATATATATATATATATATATATATATATATATATATATATAGGTTTGGCGACGCCGGGCATGTGCGTGTATATATATATATATATATATATATATATATATATATATATATATATATATATATATACACACACACACACAAACCTTCTGCCCTAAATAAATTCCTTTCAAGGCTCTCTTATACGACGTAGTTATCTGGACTCCCTCTAACCCAAAACATTCTCAAACATACAAACAGGTCGAGAGTCGTGCCATGGAAAGTAGGTTCAGCCCGTCCTATGCCAACCTCTATCTTGGTCTCGCAGAAAAAGAATTCCTCTCCAAACAACCTCCCGAAACCCTTAGCGTGGCTAAGATATATTTAAGGGTATTTTTATTCCATGGCCACTTGGCACAGAATCCCTGAAAACCTCTTTCTCCGACCTCAATACTTTATCCTGTGTTTCCTTCAGCTCTTTCGTTTCCTCCGCCTGAATGACCTTCCTAGATGTCAACACGTAACTAATTGAAAAGCATTTCACTCTTCCGTACGTATAATACCAACCAACAAACAGCGATACCTCCACTATAATAGTTTCTGATCTTATCGTAACAAACGCTCCAACCCTTTCTCCCTCTCCATACGTGAACACGGAATCTGCAATCATCCCGATTCCCTGGATTAATTTCTCTCAAACACACACCATTCCCTCTTCCAGCGAGGGTACGCAAATGACCAGATATAGTGCATCCTTCCCTCTCATCTCTCCTCGGCCTCTCACTTTTCCCTGAACTCCCTCCCTTTCAATGGCCACCCCCTTCGCCGCAACCATCCGATAGACTCTTCTCGTCCACTTGCGATATCTCTTGCAAGTCCTACCCAGGGTCGCCTGCCGCACCCTGCGGCCAATTGCCAAAACACCCGACTCATGCAACCCCCATGTATCCTCTCCCTATTCATCCAGCCAATCATGCTCCAAACCACCAGAAAAATATATCCGGCGTTCACCTGATAAACTAATTCCTCGTCATATCCCAGGTGGCGTAATTAAATATTTATAAGTAAAACCAATTAATTTCAAATCACAATGATTGCCTCCTACAAAGTATGTCCAAAAAATCTTTAATAATAGTAAGAACTCTTCATATAATATTTTAGTAATATAAGCAGTTGTGAATAATTATGTTTCCATTATTGTGTCATGTTGAAAATTATTTTCACATGCTGGTGCCTTTTTTTGGGTTTTAACTGTTCGGTCAGAATGAGGAAAACTTGGCGTTCCTCTCATTAGAAAGTTACCAAGTCTTCCTCAGTAAGTGATTCACGTACCAAAAATAACTTGTCCATAATCCAGCCTTGACCAACTAAAGTGACGTACTTATATGGTTTTGTTTGACCTTACCGACCTTTGAGTCACAAACCTTTCCAAATCTTACTTTCAAGGCTGTAGTCCCAAAACTCATTTCTAGGACCAATTATGAGAATATAGGGCGGAATGTGAGAATAAATGACCAAGTAACCAAATAAATATTGATTCTTTTATGAAACAAATCTTTTCCAGGTACAAAGAATGTTAATAACCTCTCCTGCAGCCACTAACAATTATTCTCTTGTATTTCCAACAGTACTATCACCATTCTGTAAATTTAATTTAGGTACATTAACTTTAGACTGATGATTTCATGGCTTTTAATTTCACTGGTTGAATTATTATTTACTAAAAACTATTCAAAAAAGTATTCCTCACACTTTGGAATAGTTTGACAGCTAATTTTTAGGTTATAACAAGCCTCAAACTCGGGTTGAAGCCAAAACTAGTCTTTAGAATTGACAGTTAAGTCAAACTTGTAAGCTAAAGTATTGTTATCTTAACGATAAGAAGGCCTGTTATTGGTGAATTAATCTTTATTATTACCAAAGTAATTATTAATATTATTGTGGCAACTGGTTCGAACATTATAGTGGATTGATCTTTATTGTTATTGAAATTATTGTTCATAATTTTGTGATATCTGGTTTAAACATCCTTCCAGCGCCACTCTAGGAAGAAATATTTCTGAATCTTTTAAAATTAAATGTTTATCCTTTAAATTATTGTCAAATAACAAAAGCAATTTGAAATAGTCAAAAATGATTTCAAATTTTTTATTAAAAAATGCTGCATTATACAATTGTATCTTTAGTTAGCTTTCACCCGTCAAACTATTGGAAGGATAGCATAATTGCAAATATAAATATGAACCATCCAATTGGTTTGATTTCGATACTGCACTCATGTAGATTAACATATTTAACCAGTCTAACTTAGCATTAACTAACCCTCTGGAACAAAATGCATCTGACATGTGGAATCTGGTCCCTTACACTTCTCAGACCCCTTTAACCAATTGTTGCAGTTTAAGAACTACCTGATCGGATTTTAAACATTTGCGATCTGAACGCAAGTGAATTTGATGATAAATTTTCTTTCATTCGATACATAAGAACTTTTGAGTGACAACAAATATTTTTCTTGAATTATAATTGCACTTTTAGCTCCCGTCATTGGGTGAACTATTGGACCCCATAAAAAATTGAAATACATGATACTTATGAGATGGCGCTGCAAATCCAAGTTTAAGTGGATTTTTTAAAGAAATCTTTGCAACAATGCTTTGCTTTTTTTCTAGTATGATGAAATTCACTTTTCTTCACGAATGTCATGCAAACAGAGACTTCCATCTGTTGAGAGTTATATGCTTTATAGTCCTATGTTAAATCATCGCCGTAAGGTACGCATTATATAGCTTACGTTATGTAGTGTGTCATGCATACAGTATGCTATTAAGCATAAACATTCATAACTTCAGCTATATATATTGTCAAATAATGGAAAATTAATAGTTTTTTATGTTGATTTACTAAGCTGGTAAAATGGACTCTATGTTAAGAAACGTGAATAACATATTAGTAAATTGTTGGTTTAAGTGAAGCTTTATTAGATGAACAACACATTGAAAAGTTGCCGGTCACATTTCTACAACTACATGATACCCCGCAAGCCATCGCAAGGGCGTGTGGCGGGGGGTGTTAGGTCACCACCCGTAAAAAAGATCAATACCACATGCAAAAACAACAACATGGGAAACTACACCCACGGCGGCGCATACACTCATGCAAAAATCACTTCATTCTACGCTCATGCAAACACGTATACCATAAACCAACAAAACACTGCACTCTAGGATGCAGCACGAAAGCCATCCCACAACACGCGAACAAGGACACAACACGCAAGAAGGCGAAACACCCCCACCACATGAACATGCTATACAAAACGCTCTCTCCCCCAGGGAGACTGTGAAAGGCAGGGAATGCGACCCAACGTTGCCGGTAGCGGGCCGGTCCCCCCGCGGAGAGGGACGAGGGATTGAAGGGGAGACGTAAAAACAGATGAACAGAACACTAATGAAGTCATTCGGAAGAAATAGGTTTTGACAACAAAATACATGAGGTTAGTGAAAGAGCATGCAATTGAGTAGAACTAATTATCCCATAGACGCTGAGGGTGGCAAGTGGAATTTTTGCTATCTATAACCTTACAGTGTCTATCCACATTCATAGAATGCATGATGCCTTCAATATATATTCCTACAAATATAAATTGAGTACCCTTCACATTATATTCCGCGATGCGATCCGGGTTATTAAAAAATTTCGACGCATCCAGAACCCAAATAAGGCGTGTATTCCGGAAAAAACGATGCATCTCTCAGATCGCGCAGGTAACCTTAACACTTGTGGCTCAGTCATATGCAACGGCGCATATGAAGATAATTTCTTCTTCATCGGGGTCAGCATGTCAACGTCAATGCAGCTTTGATTTGCATGTGAATTGAAGAAATCATTTCAAAACCGACTATTAGCGAGGGGATCGGTCATTTTGGCCAGTGGCCATTGGTCTGTCGACTAACTATTGTCTCTTTTTCTCACGCTCGTTCTTAAAATGCAGATGAAATGTTGCGGAATCGATGGGCCGGACGATTACTTCGAGAAGGGCGCCATTCCACTCTCGTGCTGTGCCCCCACACCTGAGAAGTTGAGGGTCGCCGGCGTCGTCGCCCTAGGGAGCGTGGAGAATCCTACCCCGCCGCCGACCTCTGGATTCTCCTGCATCACGATCCGGAGGAACGGATGCCTGGACATCCTCAGCGGCTACGTGAGTGCCCGGCTGTTGTGGATGACCGTCTTCGCCTTAGGTGCCACCTTCGTCGAGGTGAGTTCACTTCCTCTCTCCGCGGGCAACGCTCCACGAGATCGAATATTTCTCCCACAGACTGTAGTCGGTCTCTAGTGTCTTTACTTTTATCCTTTTACACGCTTTCGAGAGATATCAAACGTTTCCGCGATCGGAGAACTTAACGAAAGATAAGAGAGAAAGGAGCTCAGAGGTAGGCGTTGGCAACTGTGCATGATATACTCACCCGGGGGGATTGTCAGAATTTATTTTAGAGTGATGCGGAAAAAGTGTTCCTCTAAACTCTCTGCTGAACTCCAAACAGCACGTTACTTTAGTTCCTGAGTGAGCTGAACAATGCTGGTGAACTGATTCGTCCATTATTTTGCAAGAACAGTTGAACGACAATCAGTTAAGTAGAAAGAAGACATGTGAGCTATTAGCTGTGAATGTGAAGTTAAGTAAATTCCCATAGCCAAGAAAACATTATGAAAAATGAGCCAGGCAATATAAACAGCACCCTTATCCAATTCGTAAAAGCTTTTTAACTGGCCAAAATTAAAATATACTCCAACGGACATTTTTAACAATGCAGCCGCCCCCCCACATTGCTACACCCCCCCCCCCCTCCGCCGCTTCTTTACTCACTTGACATCGGACGGTACTGACGTCCTCTCGCTGTCGAGCCCTTACCTCTCCACGTTGGTTGTCACCGGCTGACCGAATTTACGTAATTGCAGCTTTCTAAGTTTCTTAATATTAACTATAGAAATTTACTTAACTTAAATAGAAGTTATTTTAAGAAGCCACTATTAGTTTTCATACACAGCGTTATTCATATTACATACGAAAATAATTTTTAGATACTAAAAATTTCATCAACTTGACTTGCGTGTTCTTACAAATTTTCGCCTGCTTTCATAAACAGTGAGAGTTTGGCAACACCCTAAGTAAATCTTCACGGTTCGAAAACTTTTAGGGTCATACTGGCAAAATAAAAGTCAATAGGTGTATTTTAAGTTGAATACTCTGAAAAGTAATCGATATAAATTAATTAAAAATCCTAATACAATCATTTAACGTCGCCAAATTTTAGTGTTGCGCTTCCTTAAGTAATGCAAAATTATTTTCCAAATCCTATATTGCATATATTTATCTATACTTACATATAATCTAAACTTATCTCTGTTCATGAATTTCTATATGTTCCACAATCCTTCTTTCCCATTACTTTGTTCGATATTCTTGAAAATGAGGCTGCGCTGAAAATAATCGATTAAATTGAAATCTAAGTGGACAAAATCTCAGATATCGGTTTATTTGCGTATATATGGCGCCATTAGATTTAGTGCTGCAAAATTTAATTTGAAAAAGAACCAGAGATAAAAGATCGAAATGAAGTATATGTATAGCGTAGCAAATGCAAGCACAACCACGGCTATAAAATGTAAATCAAACACATTTATGCATAGGAAATTCAGGACAATGCATAATTTTCCTATATAGGTACAACTATTACACTCTTGGTAAGTACGCAAAAATTAACATATCAATAAACGATACGGATAAGCTTCTATACCAATAGAAACGAACGACATAGAACGATATATTTCACGATTTAAAAAAAGTGAAACACGCACATATGAAGGAAAAGCCATAATAAGGTAATTTATAAACAAATCACAAACATTTAACCGTACTGCTTTTATTCATTTCCTAGGGCCTTTTAAACCTATACATCCAACTAATAGCCACAAAGCTTTGTTATTTTAACGAAAAACAGTTCAGTGCCATAAACAGTCGTGTTGCGAAGTGAATCACTGAGTGTAGTCAACCTTTTAAAAACGGGATTATTTCAAATTGTAGCAGATTATGAGTGTTGATATTTCTGCAACATTAAATTGGTTACCTATCCGCAGGAAATCAAAAGGTTTTCTTTTAAAAAGTCATAGTTTTCTCTCCCAAGAATAACATACCTGTATAAACTATTGAATGTATATTGAGTCTCAATTTTACTGATTTTTTTTAAATTTCCCGTAAACTGGTGAATGGTATTGGTAGAAATTCTGGAATTTGATTAGTGAGAATATTAAGAAAATCGGAAAAAATCATATATATATATATATATATATATATATATATATATATATATATATATATATATAAAAAGTTTTACTGGACACTTTTCAAATGAGGGTAGTCCTTAAACGTCAACAAATTTAGTAAGTATTCCAACACTTGATATAATATTTTCTTTTTTTAAGAAAAAATTAAGAATACGCAAAAAGATGTTGATAATATATCTTTGTACGTAACCATGAGTGTGCGTTCGTACTTGTAACATCAAATCATAAATTTTCAAATTATATGATATAATAATGATCGATATATATATAAAATATAATATAAAAATATAATATATATATATCTTTTATATATAATATTATATATAAATATATATTATATATAATATATTATATATAATATATTATATACATATATATATATATATGTATATAATATATATTTCTATTGTTATATGATCAGTGAAAGTAGAGAATTTTGATTTACATATAACGTAGCATTGAAGGTAGAGGTTTGTAAAATTGTAGAGCAAACTCGATGGTATCAGGCTTGCCTTCTTTAAAATTCACTTGAAATGGAAAATTACCTGCCGTTCCTCTGCCATTGTAGGCAATTTCAATTAAAGAGCCATGGACAAAAATCTGTTTATAAAATATTAAAAAAGAAGTAGGTTCTTATCCAAGAATAATGCCTCATTAAATTATTGTCTTTTACAAGTCCGATTAAAGAAAATTTCATTTCATCCTTTGGCTTATTTTTTATTGTTCAAATCGATACGTAGATGAAGTTATGTATACGTACGTCACTTTCATTCCAACGTTTTTTTTTTAAATGTATCATATCGTAAACGAACCATTTTATGATCTATAGAATCCCATGGGAAATCATAAAGTTTGCACCAATGGATTTTTTTACTTTTTAGCTCTATATAATGCGAATTTTTACGAAATAACTTGATTATTACACCAATCCAGCATGCATGTGAGTTAAATATATTCTTTCAAAAATAAAAATTTCATTAACATGTTCAAAATCCCTGATCATATAAACATTTTGAATCTTTTAAAAATTCATCGGCGAAAGTCCATATTATATTATAATTATAGTCACGATGCGTTTGAATATGCGGAATGGACAACTACACATGGCGCAGTTTGTTGGAAACCATTCCTTATCAGTACCATATGGCTTAGTGACAGGGAAGGTTGGGTGTGGAATGACTGGAGTGTTTTTTTCGATAAGGAATAATATCTTGCAGGGGAATGGGGGGTATCAAAAACAACTTTAATGTCAGACGGAAAGGCTTTTGGGGCTGAGAGGTATATGTTTTGGTGTGGAAGGAAGGCTCCTATGGGGGATAAGGGAGGAGGCCAAATGGTCGAATGACCGAATATTTTAAAGGAAACGTAAATACTTGAAATCTACCACGGCATTTATAAATTTCGCATTCTTAGTAAAATGGAGTGTGTTATAATTTTAGCCAGTAATATGAATGCGTAACTGCACGACGACATTCCATGTGCCCTAACTAGCTCTTCGTAAATGGTAATAATTCTGGTGATTTAACGGGTGTCGTAAAGAAAGTAATTCTTTACTCTCATTTGTTAATAATTAATTATTTCAACTAAATATATTTACATAAAATGCCTCCCAGCGAGGCCAAATTTTTCTTCGAATTTCCTTCAAGAAACTTGAATATATCTGACGGTATTTCTTTTCAGCTAGGTACTCTCCCCCGGAAAAATGAACGTCGATCATGCCAAATATAGAGATCAGATGAGATTCGTTCACTTATGGCGAATGGCTCCCGGGTGTTGCGCTCCTGTGAGAAGAGCGGTTCTCGAAAGAGTGCTGCTTATGCTTAAGGTCGCCTAACACTACCATGTTTCTGCGCACATTAAGATACACGAGCCCTCTTAGCAAAATGAATGCTTGCATGATTCTCCGCGTGTGTGCATATGCTCTTATGAAATAAATCCAATCTCGGAAGGGATCAGTTCAGAAATTTTCTTTCTTTTAACGAGATCGGTAGACGGGTGTTAGTGAAGAGACAGGGGGATAAATATTTCCGATGACGAGTATTGCAGTCAGACAATGCTCCAATCGCTCCCTCGTCCCTCGACGTCTATCCGAAGACTTTTTTTTTGAATGAATAGCACCGTTGTTTACTTTTGAAAGTTATAGGCGTGCGCTCGTGACGTTCAGGATGTCTGGACGCGCGCCGAAGCTTCTCAAAAATCATTGCCATTGCAAATAAACATTTACTCTGAAGTCATTAGTCAGTGATTCCAAATATTCGCGTCATCAATACTGATGATAAGATTACTCTTACTTCCATTATCTGCTAGTTTTCCCGGTGAAATTTGAAGATCTCCTAGCGCTACTCACTTCCGATGGGCACATATTTTAATGTTAACCGCAATCGTCGGTTAACTAGAGCTACAGATGAGTACGTATACGATTACTTGTTAACTATTAACTTCTTTCAACAGCTCGTTTCCCTGGTGAAATATGAAGAACTTTTTGTGCTATCCACTTCTAATGTTTATATCTATCTAGTATTTCAAAGTTAACAGGTATGATAAGCTTTCGAGGTGGTCTCCTCATATATTGTCTAAAGGATACACCTAAAGCATCTCAGCGCAGGTTTTTGTTTTCATTTATACTCGTTAGTCATTCAAAGATCCACACTGTTTACTAAGAGTCATCATCATCAGGATCTGACCCTTAAAAGTCCCATTATTTTTTCAATACCTGGTAGAAAACCTGGTTTCCTTAGTGGTGGTAGCAAACAGCGTCCAGATTGAAGATAGAAACACGTTTATTTAAAATAAATATCACCTTTCCTGCCTTATGGAAGATATTTATAGGTAAAAAGGATTGATAGATAATATCCTTGTTTAGATTTCCTCTCTTATAAATTAATAGGAGAAACTATTATAGGGTATTTACTCATTTTTCTCACCATTTTTACGCAAGTAATGATCACTGTTGTGATATAACAACAGATTTTAAAAAATCTTTCCTCTAAACTTATCTTATCTTGCCAAACCAGAAATGTTAACGTCGAAACAAACATCCGACTTCTTATCCCTTATCTAGAATCCAGTTTTTTGTAATCCTTATTCCTCAGAACTTTGCAACGCCTTCACGAGGAATTAAGTCAAATATCGGAGTCCAAGAATCTTTGTCAGTTAATTTCACGAACAAAAATTAAGAATAATGAGAGAGATGAAAACTACTAAAATTTTCCATTAAATAAAAATTTATTCGCGACCAGTTTCGATGCACTAAATCATTTTCAAGACTTGAAAATTATGTGGTGCATCGAAACTGGTCTTAAATAAATTTTTATTTCGTGGAAAACTGTAGTAGTATTCATCTAAGTAATTATGGAACAGTTCCACCACATTTACAACTGAATCTGTAATTTTTATTAAAAGTAAAAAGATTTCATGTTTTTTTATGTCTTCCATCAAGGTTCAGTGATGAGTTTTTTACAGATCAATTAACATTTTAAATATTGTGAATGTTTATTGACGTTAACTCTAATATAATAATACTTCTAATAACTTTTGTCCATTAATTATTGTAACACCAGATTTTCTTAATTGGGAATATAATTTAACCTTACATTCACAGGAATCGACTGAACTATGAAATAACTGTTTACTTAGTGAAAGTGATTCGAAATCTCATATATCTCTTATTCGCACTTTTCAGTTGATTCCTCTGATGGTGACGGCTGTCTACTTAATGTCCATTAAGAGAGAACTACGAAAGGTATACCAATGAGGTAAAATCCCTCAGAAGAACGATATGGAACCCGACTTCAATTTGATGGCGGGGGGGAATGAAATAAGTGATTCCAAATAAACATAATCCAAATCAGTTGGTGAAGTGAATGGTGCTCCAATGTAATTTGACACAGTTGATTCCTGCCATAAGTATTTTATGGTGAACAATATATGCAGCAAGATCTGATATATATCACTCATATTGATTTACAGCCGAGCTCAACCGATAGTCACCAAAGCCAGTGGAAGGTATCTACACGAAACATGTGCTGTAAGTTGATATTACCCAAACTCAGTCAATGGTCGTCGGTGATATGCTGCGGCGATGGCACTGTGCATCAAATTAGACGAACGTTTTCCCTATTCTACGCCACATCTTATTTTCGAGCGATTTCGTTAATCGATCGAGCTGAGCAGCTTTTTTTCTGCCAAACAAGATACGCCACGAAAGCTCTAAAATGGGACTCGTAATTTTAACTGGTATGAAATTGTTCGTTGAATATTCTATAAATGCTTCCATTTCTAGTCCAGTTCTACAGAGGAGCAAACTTTTTATAGTTCATGGCTTTAGAAGTAAGAGAACGAGAAAAACGGTTTTTATTCGTTATTTCTCGAAAAATAATGCAAATTTTAATGCTTAATAATGAGCAAATATTGCAATCTGATGCTATACTTATCTAAACAGTATCCTATACATATTTTATGATTAATGGGCAATGGTGTTTCTACTTAGAAATGTAATTTCCCATAAATGCAATAACAAATGGTTAAACGTTTGTATTTGTCTGATCACCATAGCTAAAGTTATAAATTTTAAAATAGCTGTTGGACTTTGCATCAGTCTAATTGAGGTTTGATTTTCAATAATAATGATTGTTTCAGTTAAACATTTTATTTTTTTAAAGCGGTGCAAGTATTTGCCATTTGGATGGTGAATTTATATAATTTCTATTATTTCTTTAATATGCGATTGGAGCAACATAAGCATAAAAATATTAGCTCGCATGGTATATTTTTCGCTAACTACGATAATTGTTTACGTACTTACTGTGAAAATTATCAAAAGTTATCAATTCAGTGGAACTTATTACTCGTTCGTAACTCATCCACCAGTTATCACGCAAATACAAGATTGTGAAATGAATGTCACTTTATCAATGCCATTGGATCTTATGCATTCTTTGCAATAAATATAGGAATTAGATTCTGCCAAGAAATAAAATTCTTAGCATCAATCAACAAGAGTTTAATGCATTAATTATTTATTTGATATTTATGAAATTGATTCACTTTTCCACGAGATTACGCAATTAAATCCTTGTTTTCGATGCGTCTGAAAAGCGAAAACTTTGGGTGAAGACATGTCCTATTCTGGTCAACCGAAAAATTGCTATTGGTGGGATCGGCGTTGAATGTCATCTTTTCATCGGGCCCCAAGTGTTCATAATTTGTCAAGGGGTATAGGTAAGCGTTTATCGCGTGCTGAAATTATTTACAATATTATTTACATCATACAAGACTTCTGGAACAATACTTTTAGAAAACCCTGTTCTATACTATGTCTTCTTAACCCCCATATACTTCCTCCGCACCTTCCTATTCAAAATGAGTATCATATTCCTCCTAGTATCCATATTTTCTCTGTATCCCACTTTCTCTATACAACTCCATATTCTAATCTTGATAATCAAATACTCCCTTTTCTTCATGGATCATGCTTCCGATTCATGCACCGCTCTACGTCCCATAATCAGGTAATGAATCATTTTTTGTATATTTCGCTCCCAGTCCCAGTTATCCATTCCCTCGAGTTTGGAAGCGCACATTTGAAATTCTCATAATATTAACATTTGTGTGTTCTTCCAATGAAATACAATGAACACAACTCATATTGCTCCTTTTATAAAACAGTACGGCGCGTATGCTTTCTTTCTTTTTGAAAAATATCATCAGGTTCCGTCATTCTCTTAATCTTTAACCCGTATATCTTTTAGTAAATCAATCTTTCTAAGCAAGTCAATATTTTGTTGACTTCAGGAACTTTGCCTTTCTGCGACAAGTTGAGATAAAGTTCAATCATTGGCACGATTGTCTGTATTTATTCGCGATATCTTACGTTATTCGTAATAGTTATATACACTATTGCATCCACGGAAATTCCTTTTGATCAATTAAGTTTAATCTGACAACAACATTATCTCGGCTTATCAATCTTAGGATTGGTTTCTAGCCGCGCAAACAGTCTCCAAGCTTATGCTACCGTGAAGGTCCATTTTTGTCTTAGTGAAACGTGATTTGAAAAGGGAATAACTTTGTAAGTTCAACTAATTTTTATTTTCAAAATAACCGGTTTCGTCGAATAGTCGACATCATCAGGTACAATATACAGGACTTTTTGGCACGTATATATATGCATGGCTGTGGTGGGAGGGGTGATTTGGAATCGTCTTCTCAATCAAATTGATAATTTACATTACTTTCGGTCATTGGGAAAGCTGGCCATATAAGATTTGACATTGAAACAAACGGCAAATTTCATCATATTCACATGGATCGATTCTTCAAAGCGTTTGCCTAAATGGACTTCATATTCACGTTCACCGCTCGTGTCTCCTTTCCGAACGCATAATTAAATCATAATTCCTTAAGGGATTGTGACTTGTTAGCTTCACCGAGTGCTCACTAGCTAATGCATGTAATTGAGGCTTTTATATCCAGCTACGATAGTTCTCTCCCTAAGTCGGGAAATTTTAATGATAGAAGATTCATAATGAATTATCGTGGAAAAATATGTCATTTTGGGTGATAATAACTTTCAATGATTAATTAATTAATTAAAAAATGCGGACAAGAAAAAGCTACACGCTCAGTATATTTATAGTAAAGTTTCTCAATGTGCTGTCTGGAAAACTCTTTATCAGCTAAACGAGAAAACACGTCAAAGAATTTTCAGTGGCATTTTATGTTTAATGAAGATAAGCAACAATCGGCGGTGGCGCCGTCATTTTTTTTCGTAATTAAAAGACTTCTGGGAGATATAAGATAAACCCACGGCTGTGTTAGTGAATTTGTCTGAGTAGTTTCTGAAATTATACTCGTGTAAAATTTTATATTGCAAAAACCAATGTTTTAGAAGTTTTAGTAATTTTCGTAGCTATCGGTTTCTTAAAAATGCTGCTGCAGCCGGGTGATACAACTTCGGTTCTGCTGTGCTAGTTGAGGTCATTTTGTTTTTAAGTGTACATAGAAAATTGCCGATCGAAAAACTTAAAAATTTGCATAGAAAATGCAAATTTTTAAATATAGGACTATATACTTTATAATAAGTGGGACACATATGAGGTGAAGAGCAAAATATCATTAAAAATAAAATTTTGGAAACTAAAATATTCATAATGTTTCACGGGGCCTATCAAAGCTTGGCTGGGTGATTGGGAAGTTTTCTTCCACCTAATACTTAGATTCTATTTCAAAATTGGCCTCTTCTGTTTTTGTTACCTTTTTTTTAATTATTATTAGTTCAACTTCAGTAATCTATTTTATCCCCTTATTGAGGTACTCATTTAACACTTAATTATAATGTTATGGAGCTCACTCCACTGAATGCTAATGCCCCCTTCCCTATCTCCACATATCGATTTATCAATAATCGATTTTAAACACCTAATTTTTACTTTTCTTCGACAAAAGATCAACACGTAATTGGCACCTTCAAGAAGTTAATGTAAGAACAACTTCCGCAGTAAGGCTCCCGAGTATTATACCACGTGATCAATGTTTTGCGCTACGAGGATGAACTGCGTGGAAAATATTCCTACCCCAGGCCGGGGTAAGGTGTGCCGAAAAGCATGGAAGCACATGGAAAATCTTCCTTTCCCCATATGTTTACTCCTAGAGGAGAACCGGCCCACCCAAATCTTTCGACGTTTTGTAACTAAAGTTTCGTCATTTAGGCGCTCGCGATGGTTTGAAAGCACTCTCAGACGATAGAACATACACTTACTCTCCTAGTTATCTGCATAATTAGGGGCGTTACCTTTTTAGCATCGTCACTACGACCACTGCCATTAATTGCAAAACCAGAAAAACTACCGCTCTCAGATATACGAGGCCTGTTCCAAATTAATCGCGACTTTTGTATTTTTTCAAAAATTATTTATTTATTCATGAATATCTATTTTGTCCCCTTCAAAGTAATCCCCATTAGATATTATACACTTGTGCCAACGTTTTTTCCAATTCTCGAAGCACTTCAAAAAATCATTTGTGACCTTGTTCTGCTCCTCCATCGATGAAGTCTTCATCTCGTCAATCAAAGCGTAGCGTCGTCCTTTCATGGGGCTTTTCAGTTTCGGGAAAGAGAAAAAGTCACTGGGGGCCAGATCTGGGGAATACGGTGGCTGAGGCATCATAGGTGTGTTGTTTTCGACCAAAAACTCGCGCACAATTAACGATGTGTGAGCAGGGGTGTTGGTTGTCATGGTGCAAAAGCCAATTTTTGTTCTTCCACAAATCCGGGCATTTGTGGCGGATTGCTTCGCGCAAAAGGCGCATCACTTGCAGGTAAGGCAGGTGGAACGGAGTGAGTATTAGGAATTATTTCGGTAGGATGGCATATAATAAAAATATGCATTTCAAAATCCGTCTCTGACATGTAACGAATAAATTTAATTTTTATATTTACCATAAATGGTGTTGCCTTTTTACAAATTCTGTGTTATATAAAATCCTTTTAATTCGTCATGCCTCTCATATAAAATTCACCACCATTAAAAATTTTCAACAGCTGCTCTAGGTTAAATTTAAAAAAAATGTATTCACGATGGTAGTCAACAAATGCGGAGATACGTTCCGTTGGGGAATCACGAGAAGAATCAATGGATTGATCAGGAATGTTAGGTTTATAAATTTTTGGAAGTATATGGAGGGAATCAAAAGCGTGTCCTATTTAGCAAGTGGTAACGTTACTGTGAAAATAGGGCGTTAAATAAAATAGTCAGATCTTAACTCATTCGTAACTTTTCGTTTTTTCAGATAAAATTTTAAGAGTGGTAACCCAAATGCACATGTATAAATAAGTATTTTTTACATACACGGATAAAAGAGGTAATACTTTGGGAAACTATAAAGTTTAAATAACTATAATATTCTTTTTTTCCTACTACTTATGCAATCATGCGATCGAGTGACTTTGAAAACTTAATCGGAAGAATGTTAACGTGAGTGTGTATGTCGTTGTATAGGAAGATGTATTGCGTCAGTTCACTGAGATTCATCGTCCATATAAAATACCTAAGCTGTTGAATAATGATTATTAATTCTTTTCATCATAAATAAATATTTTTTACCCCAATATTATTCATATGACCGACCCATTGGACTCATATGACTTTAAAGTGGCAATAGTGGATAGGAATACGCTTAAGCCATATTATATCGCACATGTATGATGATAACTATCCAATGAATATTTCAGTGAATATTTAGACTGTAGTTTAAAGGTGTCATATATTGAGATGTTTAGCGAAACATGGAAGTCATTGCGGTAATATGTCATAATTATTCTTTTTTTCTCTGTAAACACAGCACATTGCGTGTGCGTGTGTATTCATATTACAGTATATATCGCAAGAATTTTTAAAAAATACGACAGTGGACATGTGATAGTAATTTCATGATTAATAAAAACCCTACTGACAAGTTAATTCTTTACCATTAAAAAATAATAAGAGTAAAAAAACATATCAAGTCACCAAGTTCCTGCAATATATACAGCTTTTCATTTTAATCGAAGTTATATAATTTTTTTAAATGAAACAGTTCTACTCCTCGCATCTTCTTAACTTATTATTATTAGGTGTTGGTAATCTACTGGTTAAGATATGTCTTAGATGCACACAAGCTACCAAACCGTACAGCGACATTTTCCTTGCCTCTCCTAGCAAAACAACCCAAAATCCAACACTACAAAAATACGTATACTTCCTTCCTCCCTTCATTCCGTTCAACGTCCCTATCCTATTTCTGCCCCTTCCTCGTTTTCCTAACATCTCCCCTCTTTCACAATCTTCAATCATCCATTGCCAATCAAAACGCTCGGCATTCATCTCTCCTGCCTCCTTATGATTTCTCCCATAAATCCCCTCTTCTTCCCACCAAACCTAGAGCTTCCTCATTTGTTCTCCTTTCTGTCCACATCACCTTTTTCATCCTTCTCCACACTCATAATTTAAATGGCTCCTATATGCGTAAATATAAATACATCTATAATCCTGCTTCAATTGCCAAGTTTCCGCGCCGTACATAACCGCGCTTCATGTAAAAAGTTTTGACGAGCCTTTCCTAAACATCCTTGCTCAACGTCCCTGTCATTAACTCCCTCCTTGTGAAGGTATTTTTGACTTACGCAATTACTCTCCGTATGTCCCTACCACGTTGCCCATTTCGGTTCAAAACCCTTCCGAGATATGTTCTGCCTACTTTAGTTTTTGCCCCCATATTTTAACGTTTAACATAGACTTTCTCTTTCTTGATCTTAACCTTTATTTATTTACATGCATTATCATCCCATACCTAATCGCCTCTGGGCAGTAACAAATCACATTTGACAATATAGGTTACTTCCATTTATGTATGTATTTATTTGTTGGATTCGTGTCTCTTAAACTTACATAGAGTGACCCATTGAGAGTTAATTATTTTTATTTCATCCATGAAAAATAATTTCCTGCTTTGCATGGTAATAGCTACTTGCGAAATAAAAAACATAAATAAACTGAATACTACGATTACTCATAGCCATATGTCGTTGAGGTACTGTTTTCTCAGACAAGTCGAGTTCGGTTGGATGTTATTTTTTCCTCTTGTTTATCTCTCAAAAGAGTGGCAAATGAATATCTGATCACAATGAACAATGCTCTTTCCCTATAGCTATGTCTTCCTTTTAAGTGGAATTCAGGTCACATTAGGCATTCCATTTCATTTTGGTATAACGAGTGAGGGTCTATCTATTTAAAGACCTGCTATCTGACAGTCAAGAGCAGGCCGCGTGTGACCGAATTCAGAGAAGCGATTTCCTCATTCCAAGAGTTACCAATGGACTGGTCATGCAGATGGTAGAGCAGGTCATGTTTAGGACCTTGGCCCTCGTCCACAATTCGCGATTGGTTGGTGTCCTCTCGTCCCTCCTTCCACGACCACAATTAGTGTGCTGGATAAACCTGTCGTGATAGATGTGAATAAACGAAATCGCTATTTGAGAAAAAGCAGGCGATCCAATTGTTAAGGTAGGTTAACTTCCTGAGAAATCATGAAATGTAAGGAGAATACTTCTTATACCTCATGCTGTTACTTCCTATTTTGTAAATGCCTCTTTACGGTTGTAGAATTTATGTTAGAGGATGTTTGTTGACTGATAAGTGAATTATTTTAAGTGACCTTGTCAAATCACTTTCATAGTGGGCAGGTGCTATTGCATTGAGGTCCTCCCAGTTACCCTTACAATCCTTAACCCACTTCTACTCGTTGATAGTCACAATAGTGACCTAAATATCGATACAGACGTTACCTTTTCCCTTTCTCATCACTGTCATTGTTGACTATAAAATCGTTTATCCCTTTTTTCACTTAAAACCTGGCAACAGCTGGCATATTTTCATATCCTTCGGAATTGTTAATGATGTTAACTTTTTCGGTCAGAAACAAGTACCTTTTGGGAATCTTACAACTTTTTTATGTTTTTTCAATCTTTGATTTGTTTTACAACGTGATACGCTATTATGGGCGTTTTCTCTATTTCTTTATGTAATTTAGTTTTCCCAGAGAGTTTTTCAACCAATCCATACCCATTTTGCCGATATAAATCGGTGGATACACTTTCAGTTTAATCAAGTTATGAAAAGGAGCCAAGTGAATGAAGAAGAAGAATCCCTCCTTCGCCCAGTCCGCTCCTGCCCTCTTCTTACCTCTGCACAAGCCTCTGGACCCGTCAAACCCCCTGAATGACCGTCTCTCTCCATTGGACCAATCCAATTTCTATCCATTTCTCTTGAAAATATTCCTCCCCATCTCTTCACATCGCTTCCCTCCCCCACATTTTTGATTCAGTACGTTGGTCTTTTCCAACATTTAAAACTTATACTTGATCTGAAGAAAGGAAGCGGCGTAAATGTGCCGAACTGTTCATTTTGGTGAACTGTTCAGTCTGGTCCTGCTCATGTAAAAGAACAGTTCTCAAAACTGCTTCGAAGAACAGCGAGTACCACCAGGTGCTAACTTCACTGTAACTTTGCAACAGTGCCTTAGCAGAGAAGTTATGAGGACCAAACCGTTCACTCCGCCCATTTTAAAAAGTTTCGCAAATGAATCTGTTCACTCGTTCGGTGTCTACACCAGGTCTACAACCTGTACGTCATCTGGTGATACTCAGAGCAATGGTACCAATGTTCAGAGCATCTCGGGGAATATACATCGTTCCTTATGAACAGGGAGATTTGAACACCTGTTCTTTTAGTGAACAATTCGTTTTTTGGAACAGTTCTTTTGAAACTGTTCTATTCTTTTTTCCCCATACCTAGGAGGCGGCGTTATTAGGTTCATGTTTACTCGCAGGGAGAATAATCTTATGATGATGACTCAGTAAGGCTGTTATCGGCGGAAAGATAAGCTCGGTTATAGAGAGGATACTGAGAATTAAAAACGAATGCATTTTTTTCTGTTGTCCAGTGTGTGAGTCGCGAAAAATTATGGTAGTTGCCTCAGAGAAATGAAAAAGATAAGGGAGTGACTGAATGCAATTCCACGCCTGGCATATCATAATATATAACATGGAACCACGTGACATCACGAAGAGGGAGTTAAACTCTCTGAGGCCATTCTTTCTCCTTACGGGGAGAGATAAAGACGCTGTGTCGGAGTTTTCCGCTTGATAAGAAAAAGAAAAAAACATATATTCCAGAGAACCAAGTGGTTGGGACACAGAGAGCTCGTGGCCCCCTTGCAGAACGAGTCTAAATATCCGTGGACTTCTTTGAGCAGCCGCCAAAATGGATTGCGCGACGTCGATCGTCAAGTACCTACTCTTCGCTTTCAACCTCTTATGTTCGGTGAGTCCATATCAATTCCGCCCTTATCGCAACTCTGATAACTGGTGTTGGGTTAGGTGTCCATCGATCGAGTCTTAGCCTGCATTCAAAAGTTTGTTCGTTCCTGGCAGACGTGTGATCCGTGAAAGTCGAGCGCGAGTTTTTCATCTCCACGGAGGAAATTTGAAGTGTTTATATTTTTTTATCAAAGTGCACCAAAATGGGGTTCACAATGTCCATGGTGAAGCTCGCTGTGTTCGTCTTCAATCTCATCTGTGCGGTAAGCGGGAAACATTAAGTAGTGTCCGCGATGTTATCAATAGGTGATGGTTTACGCGTGTGATATTGATTGAGCCACGATGACGAGAGTGAACGGACCTAGGACAGGCGGACAGGCGGCCACCTTAGACGGTGGACAACATTTGTCCAACCAACTGGACACCTGTCGACTGATCTTCCTTAGCTTAGAAATACCGTGCGAATTAGCTTCCTAACTCGTTATGATCGTGCGATAATGAATTCGAAAGATCGAGTTAAAATAAGCATATATTCCTGAGAAAGGAGTTGAATTCTTGTTACACTATCAATCTCGCGAATTAGGATTCCACGTATTCCTTTGGATCCACCTTCCTCTAAGCCACTTGAACAAAAGAGAGTCGACGAGCTTGTCGTAGGATACTGTCACCTACCCGGCTATTTTGTAACATTTCGACTGAAAATGTAACGGGGATAAGGAGTTAATAAAGCGAGAGGAATCCTGCCTTCTCAATATGCTTAAATGAAAGGATCTAGTGTCCAACAGCTTGACGTCCATGACGGTGTGATGGAATTATATTAAGTTTTAAGTTTTTATCTTGGCCACTGGGTTGATAACGTAATATCAATGAAAAATCCTATGAAGTAGAAATAAAATCCGAAGAAAATGAATAAATAGAGCGTGAACTTTACTTTTACTATGAATTTGAATTAAGAACACCCATTAAAGTCTTTTGAATTCCTAGACTTAATTTTTTAAAGATTCGCATAAAAAAATTAATTTATTCGTGTTGGTCGGGAAAAATATTTTACGCAATTATTATTTTTTTACAAATGAATCCGAAAGTAGTCGCATTCAGCATTTTTTCTTTTACAATCTGTTACGAGTGGATAACGAAGTTTTAAGAGTACTTAGTTTGGCCTTGCACAACCATATCCAAGACGAGGGAGGAGATGGGGCTTGGGAGCGGAGGGCTCTCTGAAATTTTACCGTGCGATCAATTGGTCTGGGTTTGGACTAGGTGTCCTAATGTTAGAAATTCTGCCCGGAGTGACTAAACATTCAACCTAGCCTCGAGGATTCGGCGCTACCGGATCACATTCCAGGCGCCAATTTTCACGCATGTGCGCAGGAAGACTCGAGTCAAAAATCTCGCTTTTACGTTCTAACGCCGTTTACAGTGCCAAATGACCTATTCGTGAGTACGTATCGAAGTGTGTAAATTTCGAAGCGAATCTTGGGAACGCGGTCGCAGAATACAACTTGCATGGGAGAAATGGTATGCAGTGCATAAACCACTCGTTTTAACGGAAAGCGGGTGTTCGCGTTTTATTATCGTAGCTGCCTTTCACCGAGCAATCAATGGTGCATTTTCATACTTTCCCAAATATTTAAATTTTGAGGAAATACGAGGCTTATTTCATCAAACATAAATGAACTTCGACAAAAGTAACGTCCGGATGAGTGGACTGTATTTAACGAACTGGATAAACATTCAAGTTTTTTTTGCGGCCATTTCGAATCGAAATAGGTCGATTCAAATACTGAAAGCACCAGTTCCCTTATCAAGGAACGATTACATCCGGAGGACGAAAATCCAAGAGAATGCTGTTGATTAAACTCCTTTAAACCCATCTCTACTAAATGTATTCGCCCATAGAATGAAATACGTAGTTAGCTATTTAACCCCAGATCTCAGCCTTTTGAAAATGCAATCCAGTAGTTGTAAATCTAAACTAAACTAAAATATTTAATTCTGTGCGCGATCACATGTGGTAAGTAATGAGACTAAATAACGACGACAGACTAATTTTTGACGATTGATTATTCCTCATGGTGCATTTACTTTTGGATAAGTATGTTTATTGAACTTCATTTGTTGCACTAGGAAATACGTCTTCCTGTAATCGGAAACGGCCATTTTAAGTCTCGGAAAGACTGTGCTTCACCCTTCGAACCGAACATTTTCCACGGAGAGGAATGGCGTGGGGAGCTAAAATTTGGCTTAGGCTACTATATTCCCGTTACTACCGCGATTTCAAAAAGATATTTCGTTGTAAAACCAAGTCGGGCATTCAACTCAATCGAATATCCATCATTGTGAGACGAAATATCTAACGTAGCGAATCAAAAAGCTCACAGGATATCGCCATTCTGTCGTATATTCGCCTGGCATATGTGCTGAACGACGCTGTATCTGTTTCACTGTGTACGTGTATTCTTTGATAACACACCACTTGACTGACATAGGGCATTCATTCTGTAAATTTCAAAGTTTCCAAGCCATGCGCCTCGGGGATATCTTTTACAGCCATCTCTATTTCCTCTTCGTTCAATCCTTTTCCGCATTTCACCTTGGGTTTGGGATAAAAATTCACCCAGATATATTTAGTTTCAAGCTCATTTTTTGTCAAGGAAATCTCTCGCCTAAAAATGCAGGCTATGTTGAATGAAGGTAGGCGCATTCCCTCAGGCCAACAGCTCAGCAGAGGGGTACAAAATGCCACGGGAAAAGCTGATAACGTCAGTATGTTTCGAGGGAACAGAGCCGCCTATCTTCGGAAAGTCCATCCAATTATGAGAGTGGGAAGGGAGTGGGGTCTTGATAAACGCTTACTTATATCAAACAAGACCTTGGCCTCGACATCATAACTTCTTTCTACCTTTAGAAAAAGGCTATAGAAAAACGGAAAATTGACTCTCAATGAGGGCGCAATGTTCCAAATATTCTTTCAGCCAACATTCTGATGACATGTACAAGACTTTTCACTTATTTTATTTCTTATTTACGTTAACTACATTAACTCAGTCTTCACTAAAAATATACGTTTATTAGCCGATGATGCAGTGGTTTGCCGAGATATCCGTATTCCTGAGGATAAAGCAGCTTTAGCAGATGCCCTAAACGCCATACAACGCTGGTACGACACTTGGCAATCGGAAGTAAACTTTGAAAAAATGTGTAGTGAAGAATTTTTGGAGAAAGAGCAATACCCTCCCGAGCGCCTACTATATCGGGAACACCGAAATGGAATGTGTAGACTCTATTAAATACTTGAGCGTAACCCTCACTCACGACCTCTACTGGGTGAAATATATAGTATACCGAAAATGTGTGGGCATGCTAACAAATAATTAGGATTTATTAGAAGGGTACTGGGGAAATGTGATGAAAAATTTAAAGAGAAATATTATCTTTCGCTGGTAAGGCCTCATTGAGAAATATTATTTTTCGCTGGTAAGGCCTCATTTTAGAGTATGCTTCAAGTATATGGGTTCTTCATGAAGTCGGATTGGTTGCCGAATCGGATCGCATGCAGCGTAGAGGAGCGAGATTTGTAAAACGTTGTTGTGATAAATTTAGTAGCGTAATATTAGAGCAGCTAGGCTGGGAATCACTCACGGAGCGAAGATTAAATTCCAGATAAATTGATAGGATGTCTCGTTAGCAATGATGTTGAAAATGTATTATTACCCCCATAGTACGGCGGTAGGCGATGTCATGTCAATAAAATGAGAGAGTGAGTGTGGAACAGATAGATTTAAGATTTCATTTTTTTCACGAACGATAAGGTATCAGAATAACATTATTCGACCGCGGTACGGGTAGAAATATTCGTGTCAAAGTTAGTCTGGTGTGTGTTCGCCCCCTGACACACACCCTAGCGCTGGCTTGCAGGGGGACTAAAAAATATTTAAAAAATAATCAGTTTCCCAAATGCTCCCTTCGAATGGAGGAAGTCATCTTGACGGTTGTATGAACTAAATTACAGTCGATGCACTTCGCCCATTAATTCCATCGGAGAAGGGAGAACCCGTGTATATACAACACCACCATTCTGTTGGTAGCCTGACTAGTAATTACTTTTACCAGTGTACCCGTTATATTTGAAAAATTGCAGTGCGTTGCGCGCAACCGCTATGCCAATCATCATAATCCGATAGAAGTAAACAAATATGGCCTTATTTCTGTTAAGGCCATATTTGTTTACTTCTGCCTGCCAAGTCTGTTTCAAAGCGATTCTGCAGGAGGATACAATTGGGAACTCCAGGGTTAAGGAAAAAAAATATGATCGCCATTCGTAAAAATGTTGTAATCCTCCTGGCGAATAGTAAACTTAGCACTACTGTGCAATTTTCTTAAAAAGATGGTCTAAGTTTATCTTCTCTTGCAGCTTAGTGAGAATTTCACTGGATTTATGGCCAATGCAATCGATTCAATTCACAACGCAACTTAGAAACAGGCGTTCAAGCGAGAGCATTGGCCGTGACGGGCTAACTCTTCGGTGCAGCAAGCGGGGAAGGGAGGGAGGGATCAGAAGATTTCCATCATCCTCGTCCTTTTCTCGTCCGATCTTTTTGGCGGATGTCATTTCCGTCCGAAGTTTATTCTCAGTGATTTTAAAAGAGTTGAGTTTACGAAACAAATCACATTGTGCCCAAAAACTACGAAAGAACGGATGACCTACGGAAGTTCTCATATACCTGAAACCCTGCCCAGCCTCGTGAGCAAAGAAATTAGATCCATGAGATTCTCAGGTACTATTTGCCTCATTTTCAAATTTCTGTTTCGAGGAAGGGAAAGTTTGACGTTAGAAAAAAACAAATTTTTAAGTCGACTGAAAGACCTTTCCTGTGGAAAATTACTTATTTCACTTGCTCAAACAAAACATATTGCTATCATCCGCACCCTTGACGTAGAGGACAGTTAATATTGAAAGGGCACGTGAGTATCGTGCATAGACGCGGCGTGTTAATGAATCGAATCGTATGTAATTTGTTTCCTAGAAATCACGCTCGCCAATCTCCACGTTCCATTGTTGTGTGCCACGACACGCTGGAATGATCGATTTCATTGTTCTGCGTGGAGCGAGTCTAACTTTGAAATATGTGTATTTATACTTCATTCTCTTGGTATATTTTATAGCTGGCAGGACTTGGGCTCATCATAATGGGTGCACTAGTAAACACCAAAATGAGTTCCATTGTCGACGCGGTGGATCATGGGAAGTTCGATGTGCCGGCCGTAGTGGTGATCGTCCTTGGGTCTATTATCTTCATTTTGTCCTTCCTGGGATGCTGTGGTGCTGCAAGGGAGAGCCATGGCATGCTCATATCGGTAAGATATTACCTTATTGATATTAAGATATTAACACTATTGCCTTGAAACGACGAGGGTAGAATTCGAAGGGTAATACCCAAACCCACAAGTTGTTCATACTTTTGGTAAACATAATGCTTGAATGCTCTTTCTAGTTGTTATTCTATTAGTATAATCTGGTGCGTGTTCACCCCGTACCACACACCCTAACGGTGGCTTGGAGGGTACTTAAATGAAAAAGCACTTAATATAAAGTACTTGAGTACAGCTTGCATGATTGTACCCCTTTTCATCATTACCTACTCTTCGTAATGTCCAAGCTTGAAAGGGGGAGACTCCTCATATTAGTTTTTCAGTTGTCGCTGTATTATGCATACTCAATTTGGGTTAGCACCATGCCCCAGTATTTCGCTGATGTGACTATACATAACTAAATAAACCGACTTGCCTACTCTCTGTATTTCCAATATATTTTATTTCGTTGTAAATGCCCATTATTGACCTTCTTCGGGCACGTTTTCATTTTATTGTAGAAAATTTTACCGCGAGTTGTTCCCTTTTTTTGTTGAATTCTTAGATGATTTCTAATGGGATTGTTTTTAGGATCACTTCCCATCCCGATCCTCCGTAGATTACCTCGAAATCCACGAAGAACGCAAAGGCCGCCTAACTACGTGCATATCCTGTATTATTTTCTACTATTTTTCTCATTACTGCAAATGTAAGCTTAACTCTCCTTTTTAAATTCAAACTGATCTTCGTCTAGTTCATCCAGGACCCATAATCCTATGGTCACATATTTTCGCTTTACCCTTTTGTGGGATAAGGGATCGATATTGTTCTAATGAAGAAGAAATGGATTTGATTACTATCCAAGAAAACATTTAACACCGTTATTTCTATCATTTCATTATTGACATTATGAACAAAAAGATTTTAGGATTGTGTTTGACAACATATCTAATATATTATTTACTTCAACAAATATCCCCTTTCGTCCATACTTTGTTGCATTGCCAAATTAAAATGAGATTTTATCCAGGGCGCAGGTAAAAGTTACTGGGATATGAATTTTCATCGTAAAATGACGGTCAATTCTTTATCGCATTTGGCTGTGAGTTAGTACACAAATTGTTCTTCAAAATTAAAGCAATGGATCCACCATGAAAGGAACCGTTGAAAATCAGTTATACCCGGGCATGACTCCTGGTGAAGAAAAATATTTTTTTCTGGGCAAAGTTTCTATCAATTAAGTATAAACACATCGATTGTATGTAGATACAAAAACTATGAGCAGATTGTGCAATAGGGAGACCTTGCGGAATGATTTTTTTGTCAGCCCCATAAATTACTTTAAATTAATTTCTCTTTTACAGTATTCAGTACTGCTGTGCTGTGTTTTCGTAGTGCAAGTAGTGATCGCAGTTCTGGCCTTCGTGTACCGTGATAGCTTCAATAAAATTGTTGAAGAAAATCTGACGGAAATATACGGAGACTATAAAATATCCTCCGATGACAAAGCACTTGTCGATGATCTTCAGCATGCCGTGAGTATTCACCTGTACATGTAACACTACCACTAAATTAATAATTATTAATTCCAATTTTCATGCATTATAAATTCTCAATTTATTCATATTTTCTAACAAATTTTACTGGATTCGTTGGTCATTTCCTGAAGTCCATATTTTAATTTCAAACTTTAAATATGGTAGTTACTAATCTCACCATAAGAAACTTTCATTCAATTTCCTTTTTTTAAATAATTGGTAGAAACATTCTTTGTCATTGTACATTTAATATTACATCTTATTCGATGATTATCTACTTGAAAACTAAAGTATTTCAGGGATCGTATAAAATAAGCTTCCTCTTGCAGTTTGTACGACAGCTAGGATTTGAGCATTATCATTTTAACAAGTGGATGGAGCGATGAAAATCGTGAACGGTGAATTCCTGTGAAAACTGATGAGTTTTGAATGAGTGGTGGAAAAGCAGCAGCATTGCGTGGCATGAATGTTGTACGAGTTAGGAGTGCCACTGATAAATACGTTTTGGCCCCTTGGTGACCTAGAGTGAATGGTATCAACGAACACTTGGCTCGTGCATGGAAAAATAACTTATTCTCTGCATAGTTTTTCTTTGGCATAAACTTATTCATCTGATGAATGGCAAAGGACTAAGCCCAAGAGCTTGATTTATTTAATTTTATATTATGAGAAACGGACAGTCAGCGAAGGACACGAGAGCAACTAGAGGTGGTGAAATGTGAAAAAAACACTGCATACCTGTATCTATCTCAAAAGTGGGCCATGGGAGAAAGCGGGATTCGAGGAAGATGTAGACATCTTAAAAAATTGAGAAAAAGCAGCTGAATTACTGGAAGTAAATAATGTAAGAACGTAGTTTGCAGGCATGTGGATGAGCCAAAGGGGACATAACAGGAAAATTCTATCGAAAATGGAAAAGCGAGGGAAGGTTTGAAACGTATGACTGTTGTGGGAATGGACATGGGATTTGGAAAAGGGGAGACCGGTAGAATGGAAGGTGATGCTTACGGAGTATGAGGAAATGAAATATTATGGTGTGCACGCAAAGAAAGAGACATATGTTCATGAGGGTGATTGCAGCCGATGTCGAAGAATTACGGGAGAAAACATGTTTATAAGGAGAAAAAGAAGGCTGAAGGTAAAAAACGTGAAAGAAAGCAAGAAAAGATATGAGTGAACGTAGTGAAAAAAATGCAGGAAGATTTTTAAAGGAAATAATGTTTTGGAATTGTCTAAAAAGGGGCTAAACAAAAATAGGGTACTGGAACATATTCAATAAAGAATAAAAGTGATGATTTTACCTGCAATGAATACATAGTCAGAAATTCTTTTTGGGAGTATTTTGATGATCAAAGTAATTAAAAATGATTAAGGGTATGCTAAAAGTTTATGTCAAAATGATTTTAGAGAAGTTGAGGTGAGTGAAAATGAAAAGAATATATCGAGACGCGTAGATGGCCGAAGAGACTCTCAAGATTGTTGTTAATCTCAAGGAAAAAAGAGCACACGTAGAAATTTCTAAAAGTGGCCGAGACCAAAGAAGATCATATTCAAATACACGACACTATGAAAGGAAGCAGTGCACGCGTGTCATTTCTCTAAGCTATAAAATACAAATACGTTTCATTTGCTTTGCCTACCCTGAAGAGGATTTCAAAAAGAGCATGTACTAGAGCGAAATATAGTTCATGAAATACAAAAAATATAATAAATGAAATGCCTGCCTCTATCCGCATGAATTTAATCAACTTGTCTGTTCCATGCTAGTTCATGATACTTTAATATCAAAATTCTCTTCAAGTAATATAAAATCTGCACGTGCGAATAAAATATGATTTGAATATCATTGGAGCAAAGTTCTAAAAAGAAGTTGGAATACATTATTCTATCTTATTACGTTCTTCTACGTCTCACTGCGTGTATCCTCGATTTCACCCAGTTAGATTTTTAATCTAATATTTGTGCGATTTCAATTTTCGAGTTTTATCTCTCATGGATTGCTAATTAATAAATTCAAAACTGCTCCCCTAGTTCGAATGCTGCGGATTGCACGACCCTTCTTTTTGGAAGAGCGTGTCGCTACCTCAGTCCTGCTGTGATAGTGACTACAAGGGGAACTGCACTCTGATAACCCCAAACCGGTACAAGAAAGGTTGCCTGCCGACGGTCTTGGACGTTGGCTCTTGGGCCGGGAACGTGGTGGGTGGGGTCGCCATTGGGATATGTGTCGTCGAGGTAAGTTTCCTTCGTCCTCCTCAAACCACTCGTTTTTATTATCGAAATTCGCGTACGATCATTACAGTGGGCATATCGATGTGCTGACAATTCCCTCGCCATTTGCATAGGTCACTTAACCGGTGGAATTTCGTGATTGATACATAAAATCTAGATCCTGGGTATATGTTACTCAATTTTGTGAGGCTAAGGTTCGGGAAGAAAAGAAGACGATTTTATCCTCATGTTTCGGACATGCCTCCGTGAGTTCTCCATGTGTTCACTTTTCTACAAGATCACACCTGCGCGTCATCGTTATCTCTCTTCAAGCGTTGATTATTGAGTATACGTACATATTAAATTACTTTTTTCAAATTTCGCGTATTTTTGAGCTGCTTAAAGCGTTGCCAAGCAAGGCGTGTAGTTTTATTTTTGTAGAAAAAGAAATACACGAAATTACGGGCCTGACGCCCTTTCACAACATTTCACTGTAAAAACTACAAAAAAATAGATGAAAAAAGTGATAAGTGATGAATGTGTAAAATCCCACTAGGTAAACAAAGAAAAATATAAATTACCACAAAAGTCATTAATAAATTGAGATTATGTTTCAAAGCACAACCGCTAGAGTGAAGAAAATATGATAGATGAAATGACACGTATCAATTTTTAATCATATGTGCAGCAGTAGTATTATTCAAATTGTTTTTATTGTAGCAAATGTAATTAATGTTATTGTAGTAAATATAATACAAATGTTATTGTAGTAAATATAATACAAACATTTTAATCGACATTTTTAAGGAGAGGGACTTAAAAGGAAAAAATTAATGCAGTTCACTAATTTCCATGCTATTTCCTAAAAGACATTTTCATGATTATGAGGGAATTTTTTCAAGTTACTCAATTTTTACTTATGCTTTCCTATTTTGATATCTGGTAATAGTTTTAAGTTTGATATTTAAACTTGAAGTGAAATTAAAATTTGACAAATATTTTTCTTCTTGTAGTTTTTAATCATCAAATAGCTGACACTAAAAATAAGCGAAGGCTGTGTTGAGGCAAAGTGTGCTGGTAATGACCAATTATTGAACATAATGGTTAAAAATTATTTTTAACCAGGGTTCTATTGGTTTCAAAATTATTTTGCTGGTGCAGGAAAATATTTTATATTTTCACCTCTTTCTAAATCTATTTGATTGATTCAAATGCCATTAAGGTTTATTACTCAATTAGAACTCTCTTAAAGGTATTGGTCAAAAGGGCATACACTAAAAGCATTTCATTTCCTTTTACAGGTTGTTGGAATTGTGTTCGGTTGCTGCTTAGCCAATTCAATAAAAAATGAGGAAAGAAGAAAATATACATGATTAAGTATAATTCAAAGATGTCATAAGATTTTTTAATGTTTCAAACAAGTGAATGAAAACATTTTGAGAGTAAATACGGTTTTTTATAGCTGTGTGATGTTCATTCATAAAACATTTAGAATATAGATCAGAAATGAGGGGGAAACCTGAAATGTATGTTTGAAAAAGTGTGTTTTTCCTGCCCAAAACATACGTTTTGGGCAGGAATTTTCATGTTATTCAATCAGAAAATCCAAATATGCAATCTATCTGTTACTGATGAGTCCCATATTATTTTTGGGGTCTCATAGTAAATTCCTGATACATCTCTAAGATTCCAAGGGAGTTTTGGACACTCGGAGATCAGTGTTATCATATACCAAGGGCCGCCATTAATGCAAGACATTTGCCATTGGGTAAAATGGCACTCAAATATTGTGCATTGTGGCTCATTTTGTGACAGAAAATTTTTGTATTTTATCTAATCTTTATCCAGGAAGGGTCAAACGAAGTCCACCCAGTTACCAAAATATTAGCAACAGAATTATTTGCCAAGAAATCTACTGGAAAAAATTAGTAAGCACAGTCTAATAAGTCTTAGCCATGGGAAACAGCACAGGATAGCTGTTTCCCAATGGCATCCATTCATCATCCCCAGTGTAAATATTAGGAAATATGCTGTGAAATAATATGAACCTGTCACCTATACAAAAATTAACTTAATTATTTAACCTTAGAATCTACTCTTGCGATAAATTTAAAATGGGAACCTTTCCGCCTATTACATGAAAGAAGACACTATTGGCTAGAATGTAAAACCCAGATCTGTTGCAAATTTTTTACTATGCTTGGGTGGTCTGTGAATGATTTTAAAACTGTTTCCCTTGCTTTCTTTTCACTTTTATATAATCCCTCTAAAACAAAAATTTTGAGTAAAACTTATACTGATTTTTCCTTTGAAATAAAGTATCTATTACGTTCAAGATATCAGAAAAAGAAGTGTTTCAAAAATTTAATTATAATGACCAGTTGATGTTTATGAGGTCAGCCTGAAAGCAAGATTTAAAACAGAAATCGGAGAAAAATTATTTTAGCCTAAATTATAATATAGACTCTGCAATCTGTATATTGTTCTCAAAACATGTAGTTGCCATTTTTTGTTGATATTTATCAAAATTATAATTTGTAGAAGTTTTTAGGGAGGTCTTTCAATCATACCAGTGCAGTTATTGTAGTATAGGAATATACTTTTCCATGATGGGAAGAAAAACTGCATAGCCCTTAGAATATTATGAGGGAGTGAAACAATTTACTCAAAATATAAAGTTAGGCCTTAGTTAAGACTTCAAGCAACAGCAACCTAGATCAGCAGCACTGGTAAAAATAATAATTACAATATCTAAGTAGTAATTTTCAAACAATATCTATGCAGTTAGATTTGGTCATTGGTAATAATTGGGTGTTGCCACTTGTTTGAAAAATCTGAACTATTTTTATGATGGATTTCTGGAATGACTACAAAACTGAATTTATTTAAAGCAACCTTTACCGAACCAAAATGGCAAACAATTAATGAGACAGAGTAAAGGTCTGATAAAAATAAATTAATCATAATCCTGAGATCCTGCTGTCTTTTATTTAGTTAGTTGGTTGGTTTTTGGAGATTATATTGAATTTGATTGCCTGAGCATGAAAACAGCATTTATCTTGGATCTTAACTGTTTGAATAAAAAATTTAACTAGATGTGTTTTAGTGTTATGCCATGCATCATGGTGAATTAATTAACAATTGGTGATTTTTTACAAATATTCTTACAATATGGCATTCTAGGAAAAAATCTAATGTTTCTTTGATCTCTAATTGGACACATCTGTTGGAATCCATTTATAGCTAGGAAATCTTCAGTAGGAAGTAAAATCAGTATTTAAATTTAGAAGATTCCAGTTCTCTGTTTGGTAACATGATTCACTGGAATCAAAATTTTGAGTTTGTTGTTTCAACACATTATTTATATCTACATGTTCAGCTTCTATAAATCAGCAATTGGAGAATTTTCAACAATGTAACACTTCCAAAGAAACTGTGGGAGATGCCGTAACAAAAACTTTTAATGGAGTTATCTGCTAATGTGCATTTCAATGCAACATTTTCAGAGTGTAAAAATCATTTGCCTTGACTGGGATTCAAACCCAGATCCCTCAATCAAAATTTCAGAGTTTAAGAGGATGCCTCGATAGCTTAAGAGGCTAAATCACTCGACCGGATATTTAGGGATCTCGGTTCTAATCCCAGTCAAGGCAAATAATTTTTATACTCTGAAAATGTTGCATTGAAATGTAACACTTGGTTGATTTCATTTTTTACAAAATAAAGGCGTTCTTTGATAAATAAAAATTCTTATATTTATGAACTTTGATGAATAGACATTATAAACGAAGGAATATCAAATATGAAGGCTGTCAAGAAAGTAACTTACTTTTCGGCCTGGTATGGCAGTAGGTAGGGCAAGAGTCACCATCTTGGCATCTTAATGTCCCTACATGCGGACTCCAGTATGAATCCTGCTCTGGTAGTGTGTTGACTGTAATTCTTATATAATTTAATTATATAAGAGACTATATTATGTAACAGACTGTAATTTAAGAATTGGTAAAGTTGATAACTATAGAACCTGTAGTTTCGAGGTTTTATTATGTAGCTATGCAGTATTCCTATTCAAAAGGCCACAGACACACTCATCAACTCCTTCACTACTCTACCTTGGCATCAGTCGCTGAAGCCACGCAATGCACAAGAACTTAAAGCCACCATGGTGATGGAGAGTGCGATATACAAGTATTGGGTAAATGATAACCTTGAATCTGCAGTGGTCTGCCACTGATCTCTTGCGAGTGGCAATATGCAGGCTGCCTTGGGTGTGGAACAAATTAATAACATTATGAAAGCATTTTGGTCATTTTGGCTATTGGAAGCTGGTGGAATTATGGACAGAAGTATGGAATATGGTGATTTTGCAGTGAAATATATGTAAATGAAATACTAATTACTAAATGTGGAATGGGAAAAAAATCATCCTTAATTTGGATGAAGAGTACTACTCAGAATCGCTCTCATTACAGGAGTATGGAGAAAAGATGAATGTGACTTTATTCTCCACATTCAGAAGATTCAATTTAAGGGAAAATTTTACATGACACCTTGAGTGATTGATCCTTTGTATATATGAAAAGTCAAAATGAAATTAATGGCGAATGCATTTCCCTCGGAATGGTGGAATGATCTTAGTAGCAGTGGAATGTGGTCCAAGAAGCAAGAAACAGGCAAGAAGAATTTAATGAACCCACAAAATGGCTTATTTAATGATGTAAGAGTTATGAATATGGATGGTTGAGGACACTGATGGCTAAAAATTAAATAGTCACCTCCTATAGTAAAAATAGTTAGCAGACTATAGTGATTGCAGCGACCGCGGAGATGATTAACAATTATTAAGGCTGAATCGAAATTGTGATATTGAATTAATGAAAGAATAAGAAAAATGACTTTGATTATAATATGTAGTTAAATAATACACTTGTAGCAATGAGCCGGTTGGCTGGGCACGGCATAGGGATGCTATTATGTCATTTGAATGAGAGCAAGCTACACTATACCAGTTCAGAAAATTGAAGACCAATGTTTTACTGTGTCAAAGGTTAACACATCGATGATTCCTCTGCGAAATAAGGAGTTTTGAAAAAACTGATGAATTACAATGAAATACAAAACTCTTAAAAGCTGTACAAAAGGAAGTGGAAGTATAGGAAGGTGAGAAATCTGCATTCATTAAATATTTATTATTATAGGTTCTCTACCGGCTAAAGTAGGTTTTGAATGGACCCTGCATAAACAATTGTACAACAATAACTTTCTTCCCTTTCCTGAACAAAAACAAAATCTGAAATCGACCACTGCAGTATCTTTAAAATTCTGCATACTTTCTTCCATCCTTCATTCCGTCTAACATGCCTACCTCATTCCGTCCCCCTCCTCATTTGCTAAACATTCTTCCCTCTATTACAGAATTCAACATCCCACTGCCAATCAAAATGCTCTGATTTCATCTTTTCTACCTCCTTTGGATTTCTCCCAATAATTCTCTTTTCTCCCCCATTATTCCCAGCACTTCCTCGTGTTTTTTCCCATCAGTCCATTTTACCTTTTCCAGCCTCCTTCTCATCAACATTTCAAAAGCCTCCAATCTACTCCTATCAACTTACTTCAATGACCAGGTTTCCGCATCTTACAAAACCATAACCCATTTCTCAACCTCCTTAATCAACATCCAAGTCATCAATTCCCTCTTCCTTATGAAAGTTTCTTGGCCTAATGTAGTTCTTCTCCTTATGTTGCTGCTACTTTACCCATTTTGGTCCAAGATAGATAATGTGTTCCACCTGCTCTATTTTGCCCTCCTATTTTTACGTTTAAATTAGCCTTTCTCTTTTTGTTAAAACAGCATTACCTTTGTTTTATTAATGTTTGTTCTCATTCCATACCAAACGCATCAATATTCCAATGCTCTCAACAACGTTTGCAAACCTTTGGCTGGCTGGAAAACGAACATTTGACCATCAGCAAACCTGATTTTATGAATTTTCCACCGATTTTCATTCCTACCTCCAGTTCCTCCAAATATACGTTGCACAGCAAGGACGATAATGGATACCCATTTCTTACTCCTCTTACTAGCACTGCCCCTCCCAACTCTGCAAAAGCCACTTGCACCTGAGCAGCCCGTGACTATTGCATGTTGTGGATACTCGCCTATTCCTCCAATTCACTCCTATTTTTTGCAATAAATTAAATAATTCCACCCAATTCACTCTTTTAAACACCCTCAAAAAATCTATAAAACAGACAAATAAATTGTATTCTTCGGGTAGGCTGAAAACACATACTTGTAGACCACAAACAAAATGTCCTTCAGAAGCACTCCTGGTGGCATGTAAAAGTAACATTCCCCCTAAACATGCATGCGCAGGTTTGAGGTCGTTTCATTCTTCCAGTGTGTTTCGAGAAGCGGTAATATGGAGACGTGTTCTGGTGCTATGTCAACGCGAGTTAAACAGCGTGCTGTTATTGAATTTTTAACTGCTGAAAAAGTGACTCCTACTGAGATTCATTGTCGTTTAAAGGCTGTTAATGGTGACGATGCTGTTGATAGTTCTACTGTAAATCAAATGGTAGTAAAACTTCGTGGTTGCGAGCCTGGAAAAGCCATAATTGTTGATGAAACACGCAGCGGACGTCCGATCACTGCCACAATGAAATGTTAGGGAAATTATGAGGACAGGAGAGTTAGAGTGTACAAAGCGAGAGACTGAGAGAGGAAATTTAGATATATTCTATTGTTTCAGGCTTCACTTCGTGGAAGTAATTGATATCCATTATTGAAATAGAAAGAAAGACTCGTACTTTTCCACAGATTTTATTATACGGCACGACGCGTTTCACCGACTTGCGGCATCATCAGGTACAAATTTGCAAAACAGACAGAGCAAGCATATATAGTATACCCTCAGGACAGAGTGGGGGCGGGGAGGGTTGGAAGGATTTGAGGGGGGTGGGGGCTCGCAGGTGCGTTGATGGATTGTTTTGACCATTTCCAGGCTAATTTCTCGGAGAGGAGTGGGGAGGGGTATGGGAATAATTGCTCATTACAAAGTGTCGTGTTGGGGTTCACCAAGTGCCTTCTAATCTCTAATTGCTCGAGAGCGTCCATTTTTAATCCTTTTGGGAGTGTGTGTAATATCTCTGGGACAAAGTCACTGCTGTGGTTGAATTCTAGTAAATGCTTGGCGAAGAGAGAGTTGTTATTCTGATTTTTGTGACACCTAGCGTGTTCCTTGACTCGTAACTTGATATTCCTGCCGGTCTGACCGACATAAACGCTGTTGCAATCCTCGCATTTCAGTTTATAAATGCCTGATTTGAGAAGGCTATCCTGGGTGTCTTTTCCATTGGCTAGAAGTTTGGAGAGGGTTATGGGTGGGTAGAAGGCTGCTTTGAGTGAGGTGGGTAGGCAGTTGGAAATCCTATATGAAAGATCTCCCAGAAACGGGATCGAGCACCACTTAAAATCTTTAGATACTGCGGGCTGAGATACGAAAATGCTTTTTATGGCCATTGCTTTTTGTTTTTTCCGTAGTAATGTGTCAACTAGTTTGGGGTTGAAACCATTGTTGGTAGCTATATTAGTGATATTCACGAGTTCAATTTTGAAGTTTTTGGGGGAAAGGGGGATGTGTAGGAGGCGGTGGATCATGGAGTGGAGGGCTGCGTGTTTGTGAGAAAAGTGGTGTGCGGAATCATTAGAAATTATATGGTCTGTATATGTGGGTTTCCTATAAATTGCAAATTCGTGTCTATTATCCCTAATTGTGATTGTCAAGTCGAGGAAGTTGATGGTGCCGTTGACGTCTTTTTCCATGGAGAAGGAGATATTCCGATGAAGAGTGTTTAGGAAATTAAGGAAGGAGTCTAACTGTCGGTTGGTTCCGGTCCATAGGCATAGTATATCGTCCACGTAACGTGGGCTATTGGTTTCGTTACGTGGACGATATACTATGCCTATGGACCGGAACCAACCGACAGTTAGACTCCTTCCTTAATTTCCTAAACACTCTTCATCGGAATATCTCCTTCTCCATGGAAAAAGACGTCAACGGCACCATCAACTTCCTCGACTTGACAATCACAATTAGGGATAATAGACACGAATTTGCAATTTATAGGAAACCCACATATACAGACCATATAATTTCTAATGATTCCGCACACCACTTTTCTCACAAACACGCAGCCCTCCACTCCATGATCCACCGCCTCCTACACATCCCCCTTTCCCCCAAAAACTTCAAAATTGAACTCGTGAATATCACTAATATAGCTACCAACAATGGTTTCAACCCCAAACTAGTTGACACATTACTACGGAAAAAACAAAAAGCAATGGCCATAAAAAGCATTTTCGTATCTCAGCCCGCAGTATCTAAAGATTTTAAGTGGTGCTCGATCCCGTTTCTGGGAGATCTTTCATATAGGATTTCCAACTGCCTACCCACCTCACTCAAAGCAGCCTTCTACCCACCCATAACCCTCTCCAAACTTCTAGCCAATGGAAAAGACACCCAGGATAGCCTTCTCAAATCAGGCATTTATAAACTGAAATGCGAGGATTGCAACAGCGTTTATGTCGGTCAGACCGGCAGGAATATCAAGTTACGAGTCAAGGAACACGCTAGGTGTCACAAAAATCAGAATAACAACTCTCTCTTCGCCAAGCATTTACTAGAATTCAACCACAGCAGTGACTTTGTCCCAGAGATATTACACACACTCCCAAAAGGATTAAAAATGGACGCTCTCGAGCAATTAGAGATTAGAAGGCACTTGGTGAACCCCAACACGACACTTTGTAATGAGCAATTATTCCCATACCCCTCCCCACTCCTCTCCGAGAAATTAGCCTGGAAATGGTCAAAACAATCCATCAACGCACCTGCGAGCCCCCACCCCCCTCAAATCCTTCCAACCCTCCCCGCCCCCACTCTGTCCTGAGGGTATACTATATATGCTTGCTCTGTCTGTTTTGCAAATTTGTACCTGATGATGCCGCAAGTCGGTGAAACGCGTCGTGCCGTATAATAAAATCTGTGGAAAAGTACGAGTCTTTCTTTCTATTTCAATAATGGAAATTTAGATGTTTGAGAACTGTGCGAGGTGAGATGGAAGGATAGCGGGCATAAATGTAGTGATAATTATAGATTAATATGCAGTGGAGGGCATTAGAGACAACGAGGGGTTGCCAAAATATTGAATAAAAAGGTAGGAAGAAGCATAGTCAACATAGAGCAAGCAACGGATAGAATATTACTAGTAGATGTAAAAGCAAAACCGATAAACTTGATCATTGTTCAGGTATACATGCCACCGAGCAATCATAAGGAAGAAGAGGTCGATAGGATATACGATAGGATATCAATACTTCCACGAAGTGAAGCCTGAAACAATAGAATATATCTAAATTTCCTCTCTCAGTCTCTCGCTTTGTACACTCTAACTCTCCTGTCCTCATAATTTCCCTAACATTTCACTTTGCTATTCTCAATTATTAGAAAGTCGGTTTTGTCTTCTATCCTGCTACTCTCCCTTTCGCGTAACTAGGATTCCAAGATGACGACCGCAGCAGCCTTGCATCTCCTGTTGCCGGGTACGACTCACAGTTAATTTTGCCGAATCCCGTAGTCGCCAGAATTCATTTTCACTCTGGTGTCCATCATAAAAACCTTGGGATGAATAATTGAGGTTTCCGGTTGCCTTCCTTAATAGTGTTTTTAGCGTGACACCATCAGTTAATGGCCGCCGCAGCTGCCTCACTGAGGAACAGACACTGCTCGGACTACCTTTAGTCTCGCTCCTAACCTTCGACCTATCTGGCCTGGGTGACCCTATCAGGAGCACAAATCATTGGTTCCGCCACCTCTAGGGGTCATCAGAACTCACTAGCCCTTCCATCACGTCAAAATTTTGGCCCATTGGGAGGGATCGAATGAAGAATTTTTTTGGATGACCATAAATCAAAAAATCCTACTTATTTCCATCCAAGAGGCAGACTTCCGAGTTGAAAACTGGAAGAATAGTGATTTGTTGAATGAAATATCCAAAGGAGACTACGTTTGTTACTGGTGACATACTTCTAAAGTAATAATCGGGAGGTTACTGGGGCAAGCGATTTTGGTAAATAGCAAGGAGAAGTGTTACAAAGCGGTGCAGAAGAATGGTTATAACCCTTTGCTGGTTGATTTAGGAAACCAGAAGCACGGATGGAATATCTAGAACTGCCTTCAAACTTTCTAACACATGAGGAAAATTCAGACTTCAACTGTCCAGTAGTGGACAGTAGCAATTAATGAAAAATATATACCAACAAAGGGCGACATTTAAAATCGACCAAGTGTGAAGGAGATTTAAGAAACCAATGAAATTCATTTGAAAACCTTAAAATGCTAACAGTCAATGAAACTAAGGCTTCACTAAATGCAGAAATTAATCTGCGAGGATTTAAAGTTAAATGTGTAGTACATAAGTCGGGTATCACAGTGCAGTTACAATTTCACCGTAGAGTTTTGATGACGCCTATGGTGATGAACAGGGTAAGGCGTACATTCATTATTAAAGAGCAATGAATCTGGTGGAGAGAATTTTGGAAAAAGTTTCATTTGAGCTTTAGAATGGATACGGAGAGACTACGACCACCCCTCTTCTCACTAACCCAGTCGATATTTCGCTGAACTGGATTCTACTCTGGGTGTCAGGTTGAAGTGATCTGATCACTTCAACCTGAAGATGCCTCTAGGACTGGGGGCAAAACAGTTGTCCATCAACTCACCTTCGCAATGGTAATTCCTGGAAGCAGCATGGATTCATATGATACTCTTTATGTTTGGGTATTTCTCGTCATCCCCATAGCTGAGCTATTGACTGGAGGGCCTGGGTTCAGTAATGTATGATTCCTCTGGTCGCCCTCAGTTTCACTGAAGCTGTGCGACTTTTTGTATACCAGATCTTCTTGGGAAACCACAGGCGGCATAAGGAAAGTTCACTTGCCTTAAGGCTTACCTCAAGTTGAGCTCTACCCGTGTCAAACCAGCCTTCAGATTGACTATTATGACGTGGTTGGTAGAGTAAATAGCTAAGAAAAATTATTTACCGAAAACATTCATCAAATTTCTTTTACTCATCAAATCCATGAGTAAATAGATATTTTGTAGCAGTAATTAACAGATTTCCATCATTAATTTTCTTACCTAGCCTTAGTGTTCCTTATATAAAACAGCAAGGTTAGAGAGAAACTGTAGCTCTGAAACACAGACTAGGCAAGACCCCATATCCTTCATCAAATTATCTATGAAAGTCAGCAGTTCTCAGTGCTATATAAGGGGTTAAACTCAAAGAGGTTGGGGGAGCAACTGCTCACCTTTGCCCCTCCATGCCTACTCCCCTGTAACTAGGTCAAGTCAGAGCCCAGGAATGATTTTCAGTCCTAATTAGCAAAGCAAAGGAATCAAGGGTATGGGAAGCAATACATTCTATTTTACCGGCTGCTATACTAAAATTTACTTAAAAGATTAAACTTTCTTACTAAAATTTATAGCATCTTGGTAAAAATAATCTCAAGTAGCGCATTAAAATGTAATGTTTAGATTTCAAAGAACTGTGGGAGATGCAATGATAGTTACTTTAATGCATTCATCTGCTAATGTGCATTAAAATGCAGAATTTCACAGCGTAGAAATCATTTCACCTTCATTTGACTCAAACGCAGATCCTGGAAATTGAGGGATTCAGGTTCTGGTCCTGATTCCCAGGATTTTTGTACTACTGAATTTCTGCCATTTTTTAAGTTTAGATTGGGGGTACCTAACCTTTGACCCACAAGTCGGATACCCCAGGTCAAATGTCCTGATACTGCTCTTTTTTAATTACTCAAAAAAAGTCTTCTTCAATTTTGGCATGAATAGATGAACCAACGGCATTAAAGCAATAGAATAGTGAATAAAATAATTAAAATGAAAAATGTATTTTACAGACTATGAAAATATTTTGACCTAATATGTTAAAGGCTACTTGACAGTTTCATTTCACCTCCTTGGATAATATGGGCTTTTAATAAATTAATTCAACAAAAAGAGAACATCATAACTGGTAATTAGGTATGCAAGTACATAGATATGTAGGCAATAGGTAGATGATACGTTTCAATTTTAGGTATTTGCGCACCTATTTATTCTTGAGATCCACTACAAATATATTCCACAGCCAGGTAAATCAATGGTTTAAAAATAACTGCTTACCAACAAGCAATATTGAAAGATGACACTTGGATACTAACAATACTTTTATTTGCCAGAATTATAATGAAAATACATCATCCATAACAAGGATATGTCTTTGAAAGTAGACTTGAGACTTCATGAGCTGAAAAGAGCAGGCATATGATGGCATGTTTTATCATTATCAACTGCATGCCATTCATTCAAAATCAATACTTTTCATGAAAATATATTTTTTCCAAAATGCAGGCACAAACAGCATTAATAGTTGGAATAAACAATTCCTCAGTTTCAAAGCAAAATAGTGCCTTCCACACCTCATGCAAAGGCAAATTTTCTGGTTCATGCACAAGTATACATTCATCTCTGGTTTGCAGTATTTTTCAACAGCTGAGACAATCCACAATTACATATATTCTGAGCACCCATTCAACTTTGGAAACAGGCTTATTCATGAAAATACTTTTACATTGCATTAACTCTCCAATCTTACACACTTAGATATCATCACAAAAATATCTTTACAAAATGTTTGGAGTCTTTTCTTTTATTAAATGAGAGATTATATTATGATAGCAAGAAGTAATCATAATAAAACAGCAATCTCTCATCAGTTATGGATTTTACAAAATGCTGAGTTTGTCTTCCCACCCCAAAATTTAAAAATTCAGGCAACATATTTCTATTTCTATTGTCCTGCTTAGTCCCCTTACACTACCACCTTTAAGAGATGGAACTTCACCTCTCCAGGGCTAGATTTTATTTCAGCCCTCCTATTCATCAACATATGGGCCACCTTGGTATTGCCAAATATGATAATTGTCCTCTGCCTGACCCCTGCATTTGGTGTGGCTTTAGAGACCTTAAAAAATCCAAATCTTCCAGCTACCAACCTGCATCAATTCTTAGAGTAACCTCTGATTGATTTTGAATCTCTAATTAAAAATGAGCAACACACATTCCCTGTTTTCTCCAACACTTTTACGTGTCTCAAATATTATATGCTGACAACTTTTGAAAACTGTTAAAGTCACAGTCTGAAGCATGGTTGGTATTCTTTCATTACTCAAGAGAGAACACATCTGCAAGTTGTTTTTTTTACTACATTAAGCAGTGGCAATTTAAGTAAAAAAAGTGGCTTCCTTAGAGTGCATCATGTCTAAGTGTCAGTTAAATATGAACCTGAAGGCATACACCAACACATTTCATGTTCTTCCTAAAAAATCTACAATGAGGTGCTTATGAATACTTTCTTCAACAATGGAATTGTATTACTCAGTATTTAATGCATAACATACCTTCAAACATGTATCCTGCAAATGTAAATTGAATACAGTGTGACAGATGACGAGTTTGTAATTAGGGATGGAAGATCATTCAATTTAGTCTCCTTATCTCTTCTGAGCCAATTCCTTACTGAGTACTAAGAAATGTGTATTCCATAACTATAAGGTCTACTACTAACGAATACTTTTATGTCCAATATAGGACACAGTGATCTCAATAAGGAATCAACATCTTCACTTAAAAAATAGCACCTTTATATTATCATGCTCTTTAGGTCTAAAAGTAATTACAAGGCTACATACCTAGAAAGTTTAAATATGAACTAAATATTATATAGAAACCTGGAACTTGAAATACATAGTCATGTGCAGTGGGCAAAAATAATTAGTGTTACTAGGAAATGATATTAAAATAAAATCTCCGGTAATTAAATATTCCGGCAGAGAAAACAAAGCTTGCTAAATTGTATCTATGGTTTAGAAATTGAAATTCATCTTCAGTCAAAAAAATACAATAGTTATTTCATGAAAATTCCCAGGATAGGATATTCACCTTCACAATCAGTAAGCAGTCATCAGCCATTGGAAACAAGAGATTTTACTGCCAGATACCAAGACACCACATATGCACCTATAAGTCTGGTTCACTGATTGTGGAGGCATCAATTTTCCAATATCAATGATGGTTTCTCTACCAAGCTAAAGATTTAGTAACCATAATATTTTTTAATTGATATCATATTAACTGTATATAATGTCTTATTAGCTTAAATATTTTTCTTCAATCAGCCGATCCTCTGAGAAAAATGCACAAGTATGCAACATAAACTCCTTAATTAGCCTCTTTGAGTCACCCACAAAACTTCTGGCCATGCTTTTGTACCAGTGTTCCATTTCCCCTAGAATGAATTTTTTCCAATGAACAATTAACATCGATACATTTTTTAGCTACCAGATTTGATTTTGAAGATATAGGACAAATGAAAACATTCTCCAACAAATGAACAACAGCTAAAGAGCTGCTAAAAAATAGGGCCAATCTTTATTCAAGGTCAAAATGTCAAAGGACTCAACATGACACCATATATCAGAGGGCAGAAATTGGCCAACAGTACCCCCACAGCTCTATTCTATTTGACCTTGGTAGATCATAGAGAACATCTGAAATTCCTGTGCATCTATTGAGTGCAACTGTTATCCTTCCCTACCATTGGTTACACTATGCTAAGCTTTATTTACCCTATTGCCTTTGCTCCCTTCAAAACATTGCCCTGCATTTTGCATGGCACATGCTCTGTGTTCCATTGCAGGTCACTGCATACTATGCATTAGCACTTTTTTTGCATAATACACTAAGTGTACAATCTCTCCTCTTATAAAACGATTATCGCTGAAATCAGCTGCTACTCATAGGATAATTGGAAACTGTTTTGAATAAAATAAATACAACATGCACTGCAAATTGTAATAAGTGAAGTGAGATGAAAGTTAAATGAAGGGGAGGCTAACTAGAATATATTAAAATGATGTCTACCACAAATTTAAAAGTGAGAGCGAGAGAGACCTTCAGATAATAGTTAATAGGAAAGGGACAATGATAAAGACAATAAGGGTGCTTTATTGAGGGCAGAATTTGATGCAGTGCTTAATGATTTTTAGGAAGCACAAGACTCCCAAATTTGATAATATTAATTTTAAGCTCGTTAAAAATCTTAGAGAATAAACTTCATCCTAGCTGTCAACATTTCCAACATATACTAAATTGAAAAAAAACCCATGAACTTTCAGAAGAACATAATGTAGATGTAGTGGTCCAAAAGGATGGTGGAAGCTATATGAACTCTTAAGACCTTTAACCGGATGACAAATATATTAAAGAGATCAATGACAATCACTTACAGATGAATATTGCATAAAGCAGAGTGTGGAAAAGTGTGAACACTTTAGATTAATTGATTTGAAAAAAAAAGCATGCAGTAATGCCCAGTGGGACAAAATCTTCCCTTTAACAAAGTCAAAGAAAACATGGGAAATCATGCAAAAGTTACTTAAGCAGTCACCTGCTGATTTGCACACAAATACAGCAATTTCCGAGTAAAACACATTCTCAATCAATGTGAATATTTTTTGCTCTGTGAACTTCTCATATTTTAAATACTTCATATCCTGATAGAGATAACATTCATTGCCTTATAAAGACAGGTGAGTATACCAAAAACCTAAGCATATATAGGCCAGTTGACTGTAATTAAATATGGGCTCAGAATTGCAGAGGCAAGATTAGAGAAAGCAGTTAGAAAAGTCTGTTAACTCTCACCCATTATCTTCAATGCATACTTGGAGAATACATTAAGTTAAATTAATTAATAAAGCAAGAATAAAGGCAGCATGGCAGAAGAGTGGATCTTCAGAAAAATAATATAAAATTGTGTTTTCTGATACATCACATAATTTGATGTTGGAGAAAAAAACTTGGTAAAAGAGAAAAAAAAGGACACCTGCATATGAAGAATACTTATTCAAAAGGAGGAGCTGATGATAAGAGTACAAATTGGGTCAAAAGAAACCCAAAATGATGGCCTGCAGCAAAAGAGTAGTAGGCAATGCAGACGGACAAAAACTTGGCAGGGAATATGTGCAAGAAATAGGAAATTTTTGCTACACAGGAAGAACGATCCAGAACAAATGAAGAATAACCTGGGATCGAAAAATCTATGAAGGAAATAACAAAGAAGAACAGACAAAAATGCGAATTCCACAATATGTTAACTATACTCACAACACAAAGTAAGGCCTTTGAAATTAAAAAGATTTCATTTCATGTCTAATTCTCCATGATTTTGTGAAATTCATGGTGGTAATGAATAACAGCAGAGGAAAGAACATTTGAATCAATGTAACAGTGGTACAACTGAAGAAAGATGGAGATTAAACAAACGGAATGAATGACTACTTGAGAAGTTCTACAAGCGGCAGGAAAAGAAATGTTTGATAAAATTACTGAGAAGAAGAGAATTCTATTCTGCACTCCTACCTCTGGCCATCATCTTGACTTTAGGATGGATTACTAATTTATCCCAAATAAAATGAAGTGGCCAAAGAGCATAGTGTAAAACCTTCCTCTATACTCTAGATACACACTCCATGCTTGCTGAATACAAAAAATAAATCAATACAATAAGACAGCCAGCCTTATTTCATTAATTCAGACACTGTTCATCACCATAGGAATTATGGTGAAATGCAGATTAAATTTTTCAAAAGCAACAGACAATGGATTTCCTATTAACACCATTATAAGGCATTGTGACTGAAAAATGGAAAATTCTATGTCAGTGAGATATTTCTAGACTACATAATCACATAGTTTTCCTTCAATTTCATAGCATTAGATTTCACTGAGGTGACAACAGCTAAGGTTATTTGCACCATTAGGAATGGATGGGAAAGGCAACTATCTGCCGCCTCCAGGATTCAAACTCAGGCCTTCTGGGTGTGAAGCCAGAACGTTAGCCACCACACCATCCTGATCCCCAAAATTCATTTTATTTATATCCCCACAATCTTTATTGGGTATGCAAATTGTATACATGCATTAAAAGGGGTTAAAAAAGGGATAAGCAAAAATTATAAGCTGATTCAAATCCTTCCCTTTCCAAAGTTGATGCCATTTTAACACAATTTAATTTTTAACAAATGGATGATTACCTGTCAACTAAATTACTGGTATTTAAGTATTTTGTAGACTGAAAAAAACTTAGGATTTTCTTTAGTACTATTTTTTATACAAATATTATACCTGAGGGTCTTATATTAACTAAACTGAGATAAGATTAACTTATATGGAAAAACTGAAGATCATTAATGCAGAAATATCTTCAAATACACATTCACACGGGGAAAACTAATTATGAATCATGTTTATACAATACCACTAGAAAATTACACTCTCAGGAATTAATTTCATGTGTGTGCAATGGTGATTACTTGCTTCATTCTCTAAGCACAACAGAGTTGCCTGGGGGGATTAATGTACATTAAGGACCCAGTTTTTGGGACCGTCAACCACAACATAGCTTTTACGTGGTAAACACATGAAAGACCAATACAGGTTTCACAGAAAATACTTAAAAGAGACATTCTGAGGTAGATCATTCCCCCATTCCTCTAAAGAAAACTCATCGTTACTTACGAGAGGCAGTGTTACATGGAAAATGGAAGTTGAAATGAACTTTTAGAATCAATGCATAAAAGAGTAATTTCCATCAATTAACTGCTTATAGCTGAAAACAATTGTTTCCTTTAAGAGGAAAGTTAAACGCTTTCATCTCATAAAGGAAGCCATTAAATACAATGTGCAATATCAGAAACGAAAAAATTCTGATTACACTGCTCCAGATGACTACAGTTGGCCCATATATTAACCCACCATTAACAAAAACAGCATGAACTTTGTTTTTTGGCATGGTCAGATTTCATACCAAATATCAACTTTTTGCATTTTTAATCAGGAAAATTCATCAAAGAGTACATAAATAGAACAATTTTATCAAGAATAGCAGCAAGCTTCTTTCAGGATAAAGCCCTAAATAAAATTAGCAACATTCATGATGAAGCCAACATATTTTCATAAATACCTCCCCTTTAACTTTTTATAGTTTTTTTATAAAACTTGAAAAAGTCAACACTTCATACCAACTTGATTTATAATGAAAATTTACAACTCCGCTACTTCCGGATATTTTCATAATTTTTATCATACCAGTCAACTGTTTCCCTGATAGCTTCAGAGAAAGGTGTGAACTGAAAGCCTGGCAAATACTTTCGCAGTTTAGCATTGCTGGCTGTTTTCTTAAACTGTCCATCGGCAGCACTTGTATCAAAAACAAGACTGCCTTCATAAGAGAAAGCTTCTTTAATGGCAACTGCTGCATCCTTGATGGAAACTTCATCTTCTTCACCGACTGCAAAATTAGTTCAAAGCATGAGTTAAAAGCAAAAAATGAACAAATAATACGAGAAATGTTGGGAACATTCTGATTTGGTAATTTTTTAAAGAAATATATGATTTAATGATTATACATACATTCATGACTTGAACCAGCTTTCCTAATATCATTAATAATTGTTAGTGTTTTTTAATTAAAGTCGTCAAGAGGAAGACTAATATACAGATGGAATAGAGGGATGCAAGGCAGAAGAGCTATCAAGACATTAAGAGAATTAGCAGTGGATAGAAAAGAATGGAGGGATATAGTCACCCAGCCTTTGAATTGAAATGTTATTCAATCAAATTAAACTACATAAATAAATAAATGACAACACCTGAAAAGATAAGAATTATCCTGAAGTAAGCTTCATGATATAATCGAAATCACGACCAGGGTTCAAGAAAGTTTGCATTTAATTGTTAGGTTTGTTTTTTGATTGAACATTATTTTAGCTTAGGTAAGCTTACCTGAAAGTATAATCGGTTTCACCTCAGGATACTCTCTTAAGGTCCAAATTATAAGCTTGCCAAGGTCCCTGGAGTAAATGAACTGCCTCAGTGGTTTTCCTGTTCCTAATACTTGAACTGTAGGTTTATTTTCAAGTTTAGCAGCATGAACCTAGTAAAATACATAAACTCTCTTTACTTCATGGCTTTATCTATGGTAAAACACTCTTGCTTTCATATGGAGTTAGGATATTCATATTAGGTATGGAAGAGAGAAATTCCAGGGCAGGAAAGATGCCACAGTGGGAGATCTCAGAATTAAGAGTACTGCATATTTTTGCAAGTCGCATTGTAGTGGGTCTTGCAGTAGTTTGAAATCTAAATTACTTGCTACTGTAGGTAAACAATTCTTTTATGACTGAAGATATTTCACTTTCATTTGTGCTGCCACAGTCAAGCCCTGAGTTTTTATGGTACTTATTACTATTTTTTCATAACATTTACATTTGAAGGGTATTCTTCAATTCCAATGAATAATTATGGGGAAATATTACTGTTTAAGTTTCAGAAAAGGCCAGGAGAGAGTACACTTGAAATGAAAAAACACGTCACTAAAAGATTAAGTCAAGATACATTCATGCTGTATTAAGAACTTTGCAAAGTTAGGTACATGCACAGGGCAAAAGAACATCTGACAAATGAATTGAATAATACCAACACTAGGCAGTACCACTGAATGGGTGGGTCACTCGATATAGAATTGACCAAATCTTGGGTAGACACTGGAATATATATCATACATTTTACTCATAATACATGATTTGTATAAAAAGTACAGAGAACAATTTTTCTGACGTGACTGTAGGTCGCATTGCACTCGCACTGTGCAGACTTGGTGGTGGGGAGTCTGACCTTCAATATGCACCCAGGGGCAATCATCTCTGATCATTTGCTCAGGCTAGATTGTGTTTTTAGTGGACCCCTGTTGAGTGACTCTGTGCAAGCACAAAACGCAGCAAACAATTGAACAGCAGTATGCCATCAAATTTTGTTTTGGATGGGAGAAATCGGAATTGGAGACATTGGGCATGATTTGGCAAGTGTTCAAGGATGAAAGCATGTTACAATCTGCAGTTATTAGGGGCACAAGCTCTTTGCAGATGGCCAAGATAGTGTGGAGGGCAAGCAATCCACTGGATGACCGTCGAATTCAAGAACCGACGACAATGTGCAACATGCACATTAAGTGCTGAATTCAGACATACAAACTTTGTACATTGGTAGTCCAGGAAGTTGAGCACTGGGCTATTGATTGAAGGGGCCTGGTTCAATTCCTGGGCACCCTCAGCTTAACCCTGGCTGTTTGATTTTTTGGATACCAGATTTTCCTGGGAAAGGAACTGGGCCCCCTATCCTGGTGTGTGAATTTCATATGCCATTGGACTTAGGACAAGTTACCCTTCCTCCCACCTATCAAACCAACCTTCAGATTGATAAATGTTATTGATTGGCATTGTACTCAGTTGAAATGGGTTGTTTTTCATCTGCTGGAATACAAGGTTTATAAAAAAATATGAAATTGGTCCTTCTACATGCGAATTGCTTGACCGATCACAATCACTAAGGTGTTGCCTTCTAGTGGCATCTGAGAGAAGGGAAACACAGCCTGGCTCATGACCCTATCTCAACTTGTCTCCGCACAACAGCGATTCTTGTCTGAGCTTGCACACGCCTTACTAATTCTAATGTCGGAGAGAATGAAAGTGTAGGAGAAACAGTGTGTGCATTGGAATTTGTTTTAACATAGGAAAATTGCAAATGAAACTTATGCAATGCAAGATTCCGATGCATGCTATAATGCAAATTCAAGATGCATTTGGCAATGAATTCAGGTTGTTGGGCACAGTGATTTCTTTGATACAATTACTTCCAGTCTGAACAAACCTTAATCGATGAAAACCTAGAAGTGGACGACACCCACATCAAGAGTATGAATGATTTAGGGCATGCAATCCATGGTTAACCATCACGGAGATTGCCAATGAAGTTGAAATTATTGTTGAATCATGTATTCCTATTTCGAAAGAAATTTTGGGCATGCAGCGCATTGCATCCATATTTGTGCCGCAAATGTTACCAGATGAACAGAGGCAAAAAAGTCTCGACATCAGCCGGGAACAGCTGGATTGTTCAAACAATGACCAAAACTTCTTGAAAATAATCAACACAGGTGATAAAATCTGGGTTTATTGTTATGATATAAAAACCCAAGCCCAGTCTTCACAGTGGGAGGGGTCCCCCAAAAAAGCCATGATGTTGCAAAGGAAAGTGATGTTGATCGTTTCCCTCAATTAGGAAGGGATTATTCATTATGAATATGTCTCCAGAGGACAAAGAGTAAATAAGCAGCACTATATAGAGGTTATGTGAAGGATATATGTCATGCCATGTTGGGGAAGAGACAACAAATGTGGAAAAACAAGTCTTGGTGCTTTCATGATGACAATGCACCAGCATACATATAATTGATTGTTACACAGGTATTGGCCTGAAACAGCACACCACTGATCCCCCAGCCACCCTACTCTCTGGATGTTGTTCAAGCGGACTTTTTCCTAGGTCAAATCCATCTTGAAAGGATGCCGATTGGAAACTATTGAAGACATCCAACAAAATGTTACCGCAGAGTTAAAGGCTATCCTGAAAGAAGCATTTGAGGTGGCATTCAAATGCTGGAAAAAATGTTGGGAATGTTGTATTAGTAGTCAAAGGCTGTATTCTGAAGGCGATAAGCATGATTGAAGTAGTAGTAGTAGTAGTTTTTAGGGGAGGCGACAGACTACTGAGGTCATGTACGCCATAGGGGATGGACAGGAAATGATGAAGGGTGGAGAGAAACCCAGCGTCGGCATTAGCCTACTCTTTACGAAAGGCGCCAAGGGGTCCGCAGTTTAACGTCCCATCCGACAGACGCCGTACTCACTCAAAGTGCTCTCGACAAAGCACCTCAAGTAGGGATCGAGATACCGCTGAAAAATATTCAATACCGTCAGGATTTGAACCTGGGTGGGAAGCCAGCATGATTTAAGGGTAACTAATAAAATCAAGTATTAATTCAAAGGGTCATCTTTTTTTTTTACAGACCTAGTATTCTCATTTCACCCCAAAATTATTCCAAATCACATTTTCTTTCAGATGCCTCCAAGCCAGAATTCTCCAAATTGCAAAAATCCCGTCATTGCCACCAGGCACAGAAACTGGATCTTTAAACCCCAAAGCCTTAAATCTCACCTTAAACTAAATGCAGTAGCCCTAACCAATAAAATCCTGAAAGGTCATCAAAAATATTTAGGAGAATAAGCCTCCAAACAAAATTGAAGAAGTCAATCATAAAGAGGAAACAACCAGATTTTATTATTAAAGCAAAAATATTTTGGAAAGTGTCAGGGTTTTTGCAGTTTGGGTGTTTGTAATTGTCTTTAATGTGTGGGGGTTAGGTGAAATAAGGAACTTTAGTCTCTCGATATCGCCCCAATGAACATAAATTTACATAAATAAATAAATCTTCCAACATACGCATATACCACTTCATGGGAGTGATAGTCAAAATAAGAATAGCAGATTTATCCTAATGCAAATATGTATTAGTACTGTCAAATGATTTATCTGTTCATTGTAATTCATTATAGGCCATTTATTTAAACTGCTGAGATAAGTTTCGATTCCCTTTTATTTCATACTGTATGAAACTAGCAACAGTGAGTTTTGATAGTAGATGGAATACATATAAAAAAAGAGCAATATTCGAGTAAAAGGACACACATAATTGATGACTTTAAGAGAACTTTGAGTCACATTAACAATAATAGAATGTACTCACAATGGAGAGAAAAATATGTATAGAAATTAAAAGACAACTGTAAAATTAAAATATAACATGCATTATATGTCACATTAATGAATCTAGTTCATTCTTATTACTGTTTCATAATTTGGATGGATTTTAGCGTTAAGATTCTAAATAAACTCAATGAGTGAATATATGAATAAAACATTCTAGAGATTTTAAAGCCAAACCAACCTTTCTCATAAGTGCTGGAATTACATGTGCATGGTCTAAATTAAAGTTGTCATATGGTCCAAAGACGTTGCACGGAATCACAGAAGTATAATTCATACCGTATTGCTCATGGTAACCTCGATTCTGGACATCAATCAGTCTTTTGGCATAACTGTATCCAAAGTTGGTGTCATTGGGAGGGCCATTATGTACCTAAAGAAAAATACGGCCATTTACCACTGACTAATAAAAAGAGCATTTTTCCCAATCCCATGCACACTTACCATTGTTTCATCAATAGGATATGTTGTCTTGTCAGGAAAAATGCAAGTGGAAAGGCAGGATACAACTTTTTTAACTCCACTTACATAACTTGCATGAAGAACATTGTCATTAATGAGAATATTATTCCTCTGCCGAAAGATAACAATTGTTAAATAATCATGAGTTCCTCGAATTAAAACATTTCATAAATTTAGCAGATATGTGTAATTTTCGGAATACCAGAAAGTCTAAATTATGTGCCATGTTATGGAAGAGACCGCCCACCATCGCAGCTAAATGTATCACATGGGTTGGTTGATGTTTAGAAAATACTGCCCTCGTCTGCTCGCGGTCACTGTAATATTAATGTAAAATGCTAAAAGTCATTGCTATCAACTACAAGGACTCCCGTCCAATGAGAGACAAAACACGTTTACCCAGTGGCGCATTGTTTTATCCACTCCGCTTTGACTTTCCGTGGAAGTTGCCATAAATTAAGAAATTACAATGAAATCAACGGAGGACATTAAAGAGTGTATCTGCCCATAAGTCAACAATGAATGAGAGATCACGATGGAATGTGGCTTATACATAAAATATAGTCCAAAACATACTTAGACTGCAATATTCGTGCGATGAAGAGGTAGCAATCGGCCAGAATAATTATTTATTGTAATACCTCAAATCACCATCCTTTGAGCCTAAAAATATCCACGCTTCGTTCGCAGGCTTCTCGTGTAGGATATTATATTCGATGGCACGTCCCACAAGACCAGTTCCACCAGTTACCAAAATTCTTTTAGGCTCGGCCATCTTCACCGAAGAGGCTTGAAGAAGAATTATCAGAAAATAAATATTATTAGAATAAATCAGCATTGAAATGAACTTGAGGACACGAGCTACTATGATCCCACACTCAAACCCACTATCAAAGTTGTTACGTTTGCGCAAATCTCTAATCGGTGTAAGTGGCATCGTTAGACAAAATAAACACGCAGCATTGGAACTAATTAAGTAATCTTCTTGAAACTATATTATCTACTAATTTAAGTTTTCGCTTGATTATTAACGTAGTTCCTCTTACCTGAAACTCAATTTCATGAAAAGCAGTAGATTTAGCCTTTTTTCATTTGAATAATCGGACCACAGAATGCCGTTGTTTATTTATAAACTGTACCACAAGACAAACACCTGCATAGAACTTGATAACAAATCGCGTCACGCTAGCCTTCTGCTGCATCGACAGCAGTAACCAGCTGAAAGTTGCCGTGCGACAGGCAAATTTTTCGAATCGGTGGATTCTGAGTTCGGGTGTAGCACACGACAAAAATAAAGCTTTATCATATAGAAAAAGTCAAGTAGGTGTGAGGGGAGTTGACAAGCAAAATGAAATGAAAGAAAATATAAATACAATATATACATCTAATCATACCTAATACGTCGTGTGCATTGGTTAAACCTTCTTACCTTGGGGCTAGATGCCAAAGACATTCTTGATTTTAAAGCATTTTGCGTGTCCCTGCGCGAGGGAGAAACTATAAGATCAATTTGCAAGGAAATGTTTCGGTCGAGTGTCCTTAACAATTTCTCAAACAACGCTCGGTCCTTGCGACGTTCAAATTTGAGAGTTTGGGTATCGTTTTGCTACTTTCGTTTCATCACTTAAAAGACAAAGCGTCGAATACTTGAAGGCATCGCGTCAGAGCATACTTCTAAATTATTTCGGTATAGGAAGATTTGCTGAATATAAACTACAATAGTCAATTTATCACTGATATTCAATACAAATTACGGGCCCTTGTGCGCCATATTTATGATTTGAAATTCGCGGTGTTGGTGCATCAACTTTTGTATTGCAACTCATGCGTCATTCCGTTACCAGACAGCGATACCGCATGGATGAATAATGTAGTAAGAATTTGTTTACAATGCAATCAAGTTGTCAGAAAAAATGTGGGTGACAGATGATCGAAGAAACAGGGATACTCCTCTGGAAGCAGGAGAAGCCCTTTGCGAACCGTGCGTACCAAATTTTCACGATACTGTCCTGGTTTCTTTGAAATGGTGCCATTTCCCAATTCTCTGCAGCTCGGTGAAACGTAATCAAAGTTCATGTTTTCAATAAAATATACCGTAAAGAACTGATTTTATTTGACGATTTGTATCGTCATTCCGCATTAAATGTCAAAGAGTGAATAAAAGAGGTTCCTAGTTGCAACACCATTTCAATTGATTTTAGTTTGACTACAGTACGAAAGTCTACTTTATAATCAAATAGTTTATTATTTGAAAGTGATGACAACACTTCTACTTAAAAATGCAAATGATCTTTTTGTTGCAGAGTTGGAGAAGATGTACAGCAGCTAGATGTCGTGCAGTCTCTTCCAATGTTACTTCGCGGAGATGATGCCGAGCAATGCATGCAGCAAGTTGTACCCCATGTACAGCAGGTTCGTCACCCGATTACGAAGCCCTAGTACCAACCCAATGTTAATTAAAATTAGTTGTCAGATCTGTTATGATGTGGATTTAGATGTACTAAGGCAGAAATTGTTTCACTTTAATCAAAATGTTTATTTTTAGAATTACTTGTGTCTATTTGGGGGAATAATTATTTGATTACAAATTAAATAACGACGAACAGCCAGATGTAAGTTTTAATGTGGTGAATATAAAATAAAATTTTAATCTAATTTTCGTGCTGGTTAATAATAGTAGTTATTTTGTCATTTTGCAGGCACTTCCAACGTCCAGCATGGAAATTCAAATAGCTGCGAGTAACACCTTTCTTAGTATATTGGAAAAGGAACTCGTCCATCCTACCACATTCACTCAGACATTCCTTCAGAGCATTCTATCATCTATTGATAGCACTGATCCAGGTAAATAGTCTTTTTCATTAGATATTCGGTGCTCCTTTCAGTACCAGTGCTTGCTAGAGGGACGAGAGAGCCCTTATTCTGTGAAGGATTAAGTGTGACTGGGCAACTAGGACCTTGAAAAATGTAATGATTGCATGTTGACATGGAAATTGCTTTATGGAAATTATATCTAAAGTCATGGTATATCAAAATATTACCCCGACATTTAATGGTTGAGCTCCTAGCTGTGGACAACGTGGTAACGTTATCATAATGAAAACTTTCCTAATAAATTACTTGTTACGTTTTAATTCTTCTTCGAAAGGCTCACCATGACAATATGCAAGCATTTTGAGGATACTTAATTCTTTTGGCAATCACTCATTGATTTGTAAGTCATAATCCCCTCTAAGTTTAGGTGAAGGTCTTCATAGGAAGTAAAAGTGCTGCATATTTTCATGTGTGTTAGTGATTTCCTTCTGTCAGACTCCAGTGAGTGGGAACAATACAGGATAATTGGTTGGGGAGGGGGTAAGAGGTATATATAATTAGACATACTCAATATCTGGATGCTCACAGATGGTGATAGTGTTTATGTAATGATAACAATGCCAATGATAATGTTCCATACCTGAAATTGACCAAACAGACGATTTCAATGGAATAAAGAAAATTGTACCCATACTCTGGCACGTGAACTGTTTTAAAAAGAAACTATACATAATAGCCAGTATGTATTTGTTAAATTTGCCCTTATTTCCTTTTTACTAAGCCTAGCATGGTTATACTTTCCTTATATGATTAATTAGGGGTTGAAATACTCATCCAATGCATTATGAATGTTGAGTCACCATGGTTTTAATTAAAAATATTACATTCCAAATGCTTCAGATCAATATATTAGTTATCCTATGGTACATATGTAAAATAAAAACAATTATAGAATTGGTTGGGTTACATTTGAGTAAGATATCCAAAAATTATCAAGATTATTTACTTTTCTGGTTATGGTAATTATTAATGGAGAATTCTATAATAATTTGATTAATAATATGCATTGGACTGCATCATAACGAAATTGATTTCTCCTTTTCTTATATGAGTTTTTATGCTCATTAAGTTTTGATTGCTATTGGGTAGACAGTTTCAATTGTTAATCATAAATGATTATATGGCTTTCAATCCTCTCATAATGGATATGCAGCAGTCAATGGAAAATGATAGTTTTTTTATACTCTGCGTCTTACCATGAAGCTTGGTTGCAGACATTGCAGAACACAAAATAATATATAGAGAAATACATTATTTAAAACTATGTTGTGTACAACATATCGGATATTATTCCATCAAGTTATGTCTTCCTCAGTGTGTTATAGGAGTAGTTATCTTACCCAAGTTTTTGTTCTTTTGTCATGATGGGTCCATTATGGTTTCAATAACTTCTTTGGGGTGCATTGGAAATTTGAGGCAATTTCCCTCAATAATGACAAGGATAAATGAGTTAGAGGAGCAAAATACACATAAAAATGCAAATGACTTGTTTGCTGTATAGTCATGGGAGTTCTCAAACTGGTCTATCTATTAACCATTTGTCCTGTGCTGGTATATCAGCACCATGTTATATTCTATTTTTAAAAAACAAGGTAATTCAAATGTTTCATGTTCCTTTTAGGGCCTTGTCTATAGGATGACAACTTTGAATAAAAAAACTATGAAACAAATAGTATCCAACTCATTGATTTGAATGTGTTAACTTTACAATTTAAAATATATCACTAATTATTATTTTTTGATTAAATCATCTATTGACTAGAAATTATCAAATATAATGAAAGTGAATATGTGGAACAAGACATTTAGCTACTTCACAAGTTAACATTTACTTTTGTTTTGTTATTGATGTGAACATTTTGAAATTGCTGTAGGTAGCTATTCCATATTTTTAGTTTTTCTTACTTTTTTATTGACAATATATTAAGTAGAATTCAGAAAGTATGATAATAAATTATATATTCACATAATTTGTCGTGGGAAAATTTTTTTGAAAGATACATATTTGGATGAAGATTTCTGTGTGTGTACCAACATCCAGTGCTGTGAGAAAATTTATTTCATCCCACTCATGGTGTGTAATTACTACCAGCAATATCAAAAGTTTCAGCAACTGTTATGATATAATGGTTTGAAAATATATTCATGATAGTATGCATTATTGAAGCTGTTTATTTCTGTACATTATTAAACTATTGTTTAACTTTTCATTAAAATGTTTTCATAATTTTAAGTGCATAATTTATTGTGCAAAAATTTAATGAATTTCATATTTTTGGGTTAAGGTGTACTTAATATTTGGTGCCGATGTCATTGATTTGACTCTAGCTTATGCTCAGTTTTCCTTTGGCAGTGATAGAGGGAACACAAGCAGTATTCTTCACTGAAATTTTACTTTTCCCTGAAAAAATTTAGAGCCGAGGTCAATGCATTGCTAGAAAAGACTTGTGGAGAGCCCGTTCTTCCCACAGTTAGATAAAGGCTTGTGATGTTTAAAAGAGCGGCTGATAACTACCACAACAATTTCAAAGGAAGGTAGACCTGCAGCTCCAGTCACTGCTCGTACGTACAGAAGTAAATATTAACACCACTGCTGTCATCATGAGAGAAGATATTTGAATAACATTAAGAACATCATCAGAAATATTGAAAATTTTATTGGGTACAACCCGAACTTAGGTTACAGAAAAATTTGACACGAGATGTGTGCGTACATGTTAGGTTCTGACTGTTCATACCCTAGCATCAAGATTTTTCCTGGCAGATTTGTTCACAGTTAAAGTTAATATTACAGGAAGATGGAAAGTTTCTTCTGAAGGTTATTGCTGAAGAAAAAAATTAGCTGTACCATTTTTATCCCGAGTGAAAACAGCATAGTTCAGTGTGCAAAACCTATCATCACCAAAAAAGGCCAAAGTGTTGGCTCGGGGTGGAAAATTTACGTTTCTATCAATTTGAGATATTCAGAAAATGGTGAATCTGAATGGTCTAAGAAAATTTTAAAATTTTGATAACCATACATTTATGCAACAAAAATTGAAAACATATTTTTCGAACAAATAGCCAACAAGGTCCTAATTGTACATGAATGAACTAGACAAAAGGTTAAAGATTTGGCCACATTTTATTGTTTGACAAGGTAAATTTATACACCAGTGAAAAAGAGTTGGTTAGGCTTCAGAAGTAATAAAATTCATTCTAAAAATGTATTCCTGTAACATTAAAAATGTGAAGGGAAGGGGTATAGTGCCACTCTTATAGCTAATATTGATTTTTTGTGGAACTCTATACAAATATTTTGGTCAACTGGTTGACCATCAACGGGAGTGTGAGTTTGACAGCAAGGGAGACAACAGTAACGAACTGGGAGTATTGGAAGACCAGTTTCTTAGAATAGGGGGAAGGGAAGTGGGAGATATGTGTTTTCTATTTTAGTGCACTGCCTGTATACTTTTTAAACTATGAAACCAAGTGAAATAAGGGGCTGTTGATGATTCCTGATCGTTATTCATAATTTTGTCTCTGTGTAGGTGTATGTTTTTGATTAGGTATAAATATTTGTGTGTAATAGGGTGGGATGTTTTGACAAGCTTTATGATGACTGATTTTTAAAAACAGTTGTTTTAACTGTGTGCTAAGTTTTCCTTGAACCTGATATTGCCATGGCAAGTAAGTGCATGAACTTGTTAAACCAGCCAGATTAAATTTATTTTTCATTCTTGTGCAAATTAAGCAAGAGAGGGCAGTACAAGACAGGATTTTCATTAAATATATGTTACCTACAATGTTGTCTTTTCTCATTAGGTTATTTATTTATTCTCTCCTTAGTTGTTGCCAATGCATGGTTGGAAACCTTGTTGGACTCCATCGACCTTCTTCCTGCAGAAATTGTGAGGAAAGAGGTAATGATAGTTTTCTCCTCCTGATATGACTTAATTTTAATTGAGATTCTTCCACTTTTTTCAGGCTGTTTTCTTGATAAACAAAGCATCAGCCATTTTATTAATCTGTATTCAAGTATGCTATTTCTACTGAAATAGTTCTTGTACTATCTTAAATCCGTAGGAAACCAATCTAATAACAGTTCCATTTACATAGCCTGTATATTTTCCATATGTTAATAACAATACCCTTTTAATGTTTAATCATAAGTATGAGGCTCTTGTGATTATGAATACTTAAAAATATGAATTATACCGGAAATGATTCATGATTTTTTTAATTCCTAAGACCTAAAATAGGGAATATTGTTAAAAATATAACTGTTGGAAATAACTTTCGTCAGTGAAAGTTCCTCTTATTTATGTCTAAAGTCAGGGAAAGCTCGGGTAAATATTTTTTTCATTTAAAAATATGTAGGTCACGTACATCTAACATAGTATGTTTATCACTTCATATTTCGGTTCATCTAAGAATATTTCCAATTATATGTCATTAACTCCTTGCAAAAATTAAATACACAAGCATAAGTTATTTTTGGAAATTGGGGAATAGATGTATTCTGACTTTTGTAAACAGAATTTTCTACTTATCAATGCTAGATTCATTTAGCTAATATTGCTCTAGTTGAATTGCTTTATTTAATCAATTTTTTGTTTGTGTTTGAGATTAATTTTCAAATTTTCCATCATTCAATCAATATGATAAACATTTAATGCAACTAAATTGTTACTGCCTTGGCCTGAATTTGTATTCTCTCTGAGGTGCGCCATTTTAGGGAAACAGTGCAACACTAGTTTTGTAGAAAATTAGTTTAATTTTCCAGGAAACTCATGTTCATACTTTGTAGTTCCTATATGATCCTCCTAAGAGGTGATCCACTGTCGACAATTTACAATTATGAGAAATTCCCTATCAAAACACAGTGAACAGTATTCCAAGAAACTGCGGTAGATGCTGCAACAGTAACTTTTAGCGGAGTCATCTGCTAAGTGTGCATTGCAATGTAACAATTTCAGGGTGTAAAAGTCATTCGCCTTGACTGGGATACGAACCCGGATCCCTCAAGAAGGATTTTTACCCTCTGAAATTGTTGTATTTGAGCGTAGTATTATTCCCATATTTATATAGTGTAATTCTAGTACACAACGGTATATTACACCATGTACCAAATATCACAATGACAAGACCAAAGGTACTTCTGTCATCTCTGATGCTGCGGTCAATTATTATTGCCGGTGAACAAAGTATGTTAAAGCATAAACTAATCTGGGGATGTGGAATGCCCTATTAAATGAAAATATTCTCTGGGATACATAAGGAATTACTTGTTATTTGGGTATTGAAGACACTGAGACCTCCAAAATGATTATTTAGCACTTTTTTGATTTAGTCATTTGGGTCATCTGACCCATAGAGTTGTACTGTAGTGACCGCATGAGAGGGAACCCTATGTATTTAAAATCTATCACATGAAATACATATGCTGCCTGATACAAGGTTATAAAACTTTGATGGAGATCTTGCGTATCATATGTACCTCTAGTGAGGCTGAATTCATATGAATTGTAAGTCATTGATAAATGTCCATTTTTTCTTCTTTACAGATTTTGCATATCGCAGTCGCTAAGGGCCAGCTTAGCCAACCAGTATCTGCTAGGTTGGCATGTTGCAAGCTAATAGGAAAGATGGCTACAAAATTTGAATCTTACTTGTAAGTTTTATGTTCTAAACTGTGAAACCTCTTTCATAATAAAATAGTGCGGTTGCTAGTAACATTTTATTCTGTAGCTCTTTTACGTTTGAACTGTTTTTAATGTGAAGACCAAAGTGAACCCAAGGGTCTTCATTAAAAAAATTTCAGAGCTTGATTAATATCATATTGATAATTAAGATGTTGCACTCAAACTCCTCAGGAATTATAATTGGTATTTTCATTCTTGTCCACAAACTAATGTCTGTTCAAGAATCTATAGCCCTAACGTGAAGTACAAATAAGGTCATCTATCCCTCACTACTGCTTTCAATAACCTTCATTAACAATATTATGAGTTTTTGCAATATTTTGGTGCCTCTAGTCTGTAACCCAAATCTTCTTCTTCTTCTCCAGTTCTATTCTTTAGATTTTAGCTTGCAAAGGTTGTAGTGGGATTTTATTACTTGCCAAAGTCACTCCTCTTTTTTTCCTGTCACATTCTACCTTTTTTAGTAGGAGTGGCCATAAATGTCTCTCAATAGTATGGTTCCCATGTCCCTTGAAAATTTTATCATGTTATTTATGGATGATTGTGTCTTGATTTTAAAAAGGTAATAATTTACCAAAATGAATATCATAAGCATGAAGAAGTGTTCAATCAGTTAAAATGATTGTGTCACTTAGATGTACACAGAAATGTTATAACATTAAATCTTGCTTATCTACTTAGTTACCTATCATCTTACTCACCCTTAGACAAATGTGAATGCTCTACTTAATGCTCCTCTCCATAAAACAAATCTCAGATGGTAAATCCTTAGTTGTACAGAACAACTGTGAAGACATTAACTTCAATTGTGAACAAATCTGCAGGCCAAAATTGTGATGCTAGGGTACAAGCAGTCAGAACCTAACATGTACGCACACATCTCATTTCAAGTTTTTTCTGTTTCCACAAACAAATAAAACAAAGAAATGCAGTCAGTTATCTCACATTTATCAAGAATTAACAAATCTGTATTATTATTATCAAGAGTAGTTTGCAAGTTAAGATAGGTTTGGATGGATCCAGTACCTTTTATTTGCTGCATTTCTTAGCCCCACCTTACACAACACTAAATAAATGACACTAAAACTTGCAAAAAATTAGCCATTATTCAGCTTCCCTTACCTCCTGTCATCCTTCATAGCAGTTTTAGGAGAAGTGACTGACAGCTAAGGTCATTTGCACCATTAGGAATGGATGGGAAAGGAGGAAGGGTGGAGAGTAACCCGGCATCAGCACTAGCCTACACTTAGCAAAAGGTGCCAAGTACTCCACAGTTTTAATGTCCCATCTGACGGATGGTGTACTCACTCAAAGTACCCTCCACAAAGCAACTCAAGGAGGGATCGGGATACCACTGAAAAATATCTGCATCCTCTGGGATTCAAACCCCTGTGGGTGGGAAGCCAGTACGTTGGCCACTGCACCATCCTGATCCCCCACCATTCTTAATTCCATCCAACATGCCTGTTCCTTTCCTCCTACCTCTTCTACCATCATTCTACCCTCTACCACAGCCGTTAAAAATGTACTACTGCTCAGTTATCCCTGCATTCCTTTTTTGAGTTTCTCCCAGCAATCTGCTGTGCTCTGGCACCAAGGGTGGGACTTAATTTTTCTTTATTCCAATAAAACGAGTATTTCATCAAAGATTGATACCTTAAATGTGACCCCTTTTAAGGTTTGTATTTTATAAGCTCAGTAAGATCATAAGTTTAAGGTGTATCAAACAATTAAAAAAAAATAAGTTCATTGCATCATTGTTTGAGGATTTCTCTCTCCATTTTTTTAGGATCAAAAAGGAACTTTTGCCAGTAGTTCAGTCCCTTTTCCAAGATGTGAGTCCAGAAGTTCGCTCATGCCTTTGCAGTCAGCTTGGTTGGGTTGCTAGAGGACTTGGTCCTGAGCTTGCACCTTCCACTCTCTTACCCCCTCTTGTTGAGCTTGCAAATGATGAGGAAGTTATGGTCCGACTAGCTGCTGTCCATTCTGTAGTAGACCTACTGGGAATAGTCGATGAAGGTTTGTCATGCTTGTGGAAAAAATTTGGTAATTTTCTATAACTACTGATGAATTGTAATTTTTTTAACTCTTTTTATTTTTCAAGTAGTACCTTATGTCATTCAATGTAGATAGTTTCATCTTAAAAATTGCAAACTTCCTTCTTAATTAGCACACTACCTTTCGCTTCAATAGTATTACCAAATAATATGAGGTGACTGATTCACCGTCTTAGAATGTACATTCTAGAATTAATTATTTCAATTCACAGAAACATGTAAGCAGACAATCATTCCTTTGGTGAAAAAAATATGTGAGAATGCTTTACACATTGAAGATGCAGTCCTTGCTACTATTTCTTATCAGTTGGGCAAATTATGTTTAGGTCTTTCAGGTTAGTGATAATTTTGTAATTCTAATGAGATTTATTGAATTCATGGAATTGGTGTACAAATGTTTAAAAGTGATAAGGCAGTTATCATGTACCATTTAATGTTTTTTATCAATGATATAATTTTTTTATAGCTTATTTAACTGTGGAGGAAAAAGAATGGTTCATCGATTTCTTCCAACAGTTAGCATTGCTTGGAGTTTCTCATCTTAGTCAGAATGAAAACATTCACCTTAAACCTGTAAGTTGTATAATATTTCAGCTCATGCTGTTATGTGATAAAGGTAAACATTAATTGAACTTTTTATGAGTGAGAGTGATGTTGTCCCAATGATATTGACTTTTCTGAAATCCATTTAAAGAATAAAATTAAGTAGAGCATTTAAGTGTAATTTTCTATGAAAATGTTTCTTGCAATCTAACAGTGGTATATGAACTGTGTTGTTGGGAAGACAAGTTTTTTTTACATGTATGGAAATGTAATTAGCTCTTATAAAAATTGAGCTTTTCTCCCAGCTCTTGAGGGAATCAATGTTTTAATTGCTCTATAGTAAGTTCTCAATTTACTTTACTTTGTCCCAGTTTATATTATTATGTTGTAAAGTCCATGCCAGCGAGTGACTTCGTCATCAATAATTATTCTTCTAATACCTAAGGTTTTGAATTCAATTATTTTATGGGGAAATACTGTACACATGGGTATGTACTTTTTTACTTGGCCTCTTCATAATTCGTTTATCTTTTTTTCATCTGGCTTTTCTCTATACTTATGAGAAACCAGAGGTCCCCAGTGGTTCATACAAAGTAGGAAGGAGGAACGAAAGGGTATTTGGATGTTGATACGCTGGTAGTTGGCAAGGCCTTTGCTGTAGACAACTCAATGATCTAGAAATCTATTACTAGGGGCAATTCTCTTGTAAAAGCATAGTTGATATAAATTGAAGCACAGCAGAACCTTGCTTAATGAGCATCTCGCGCAGCAAGTAATTCGTTTAATGAGCAAAAATATTGGTTCCGAAAACGTCTTGCTTAAGGAGCATCTTTTCGCAGAGTGAATGATGAGGAGAGGTGAATTCCTGGATTCATTCTGCACCTACTGCTGCAGTTTCCTCCAGCACTCGTTCTGCTAGCATCTTAGCATCTCTAGTGATCACTTATTTGTGTTCTAACATATATTTATTGATTTTTTTGCGCTAAGTTTAATGATATTTTGCGCATTGTTTTAAAATTGACCCCAATGAAAAATCCATAAGAAAAAAGCCCTAAGAGAAGAAAAATAAAAAAATAACCGGGACAATACAATAATAATATCGGGAACAAGGCGTGTGTGGCTGATTTAGTGTGTACATCAACAATCAGTCGATATCAATGATTGGCCTTTTCTTCAAGAACGCAGACAGGACTAAGCAGATAGATGCTTCAAATAGAGTGACAAGAGTATCTGTGCATGATTTCGTATTCTCAATGATGTTGAAATGTTGCTTCTCATATGCATAAACAAAAATCAATTGCAGTGTGACACAATTAACGAGAATAAATTTAATGACAAAATGCATGATTTGAGAAGTTAACAAGAAGAACCATCATCCATGGCATGGTGAAGCGAGCTCTGAGTCAGAGGCAGCAGAGAACTTCATCGGTGGCTTCAAATAGCTCCTAGATTCTTAGGGTGATCTGCTACAACATCTTTTTAACTGAGACGAGATGGTTCTCTTCAGGAAGAAGATGCTGAAGCGAATCTTAATATGTAAACATAACAGTAGAAGAGAATGAATTGCCCAACCACAAGGCAATAAAAAGCTATCTCATGCTGCTATTTTACTCAAATGGGAGAGGCAATTTGAAAATCAAGCCTCTACTTGCTTACCATTCAGAAACTCCACGAGCCTTCAACTAGTGTTGTGTCCAAAACAGCTGGCTTAATGTGATGTGGAGGTCATGGGAAACTTTTGCATCGTACCATGCATACAAGGCATCGCCATAAAAAGTTATTGCTGATGCATGTCATAAATTTTTTTAGCTATCATTCTGAGTCCCATTTTTACCAAATTTTGAATTGTCGGCAAAAACAAATGCTTCTAAGACAGCTGTCTAGTAAAAAGGAATTAGGTAGGTATCATAAATAATTATCAATTTGTTTCGGTTATTTTTTGCTTTTACCAATCGAATTTACATTCCCAGTTGCTTCATTTTGGGATAGAAGAAAGGCAAACGTGATCCATGATCCTAAATAATGTATTCATAATTCTCTTTGAATAAACCTTGTACATGATTTATTTTTTTTCGGCATGGAACCCATTATCAGGTTTTCTATTAATTTATGTGCAGAAAGTTGTTTTACTATGTTTTAGTATGCTTACTAGTATTTTGCTTTACGAGAAAGATCGCAGAACAGATTATGCTGGTATTATGAGGTTCCACTGTGTGTACATTGACATTCAAAGACATAATGGTGCCATGACTTGCAATATTTCATTTATTTCAAAGTATTTCCTCATGGCATTACAATCAAGTTCTCTGTTAACCACAAAGAGCTCTTAATGCCCAGAATACCTATTATGTTCTTTTGTTTTATCTGTGAACTTGAAATTTTATCATATGTTTTACTAAAGGAAATTATCTCAACCTTAAATTGCTAGACCTATTATGAATGTTTGTTTACCCTTACCATCATGGCGTCAGTCTTCCAGCTGAATGTAAGGCCGATAAATGGGCGCAAGAACTCAATTCTCTCCATGCCTTTTTCGATCAGTGAGTGGATTAGGCAGACCAAAGTGAGAGGTTATTATTCTATTTACCCTAGGTTGTCTGAGGAAAATTAGATAGAGGTAGATTTGGTGACATTCTGTGTTAGAGATTGCAGGAGGTAGTAGTTTTGAGTGCTAAGAGAAGTAAGAGTGAATAATGTAAACTGTTTACACTGCCAGTTCCCACTCTTAGAGCCAGAAAATCTACCAAAGACTTACAGATGTATTCACAAATCATAGCATTAATTTCTTTATTAGAATGTAATCCCTGTTTAAGGTGGAGAGAAAGAAGAGCACTTAAATGAATTTTATCCAATGAAACATCTACCTTTCTATTGTGTTTGCTAAAGGAAGATATGACCCATTCCCTCTCACTAGAACAAGAAAAGAGCATATTTTGGATATTCCAGAAAATATTATTAAAACCTTATACAAATTAAGGACTCATTAATTAAAGCAGTAGGGTGTTATGAAGGTTGAAGGCATATCACATTAGAAACTAAGTCGAAAAAATTAATATCATTTCAATAAAACTTCCAGCTAGCTGGAATTCCAGCTGATTGTAAAATTCAGTGATGTACATGCAAACATCGAATTTATGACTGAGAATTAAGACATGGCATTGGGGAAGAGGTTTTCTTCTTATGAACTTATTAACAATTAAAATTTTAATATGAACTGATAATATTTTCTTACTTCTTGGTAGGGCTTTCCAAGTACATATAAATGATTTGCTTTTTTGTGTGGAAAATCATATAATTTTTTAAATACATTGGAGTCTCAATATAATCAGACCTCATTCCGGAAAAAAATCACTTGCTGTAGTTCTGATAAAAAGTTTATACTCTCTTATTAGCCTTATACCTATGACTTTCACGTTAGTATGGCAGTTCTGTGGGTATTTATTGAAAAATGTCAATCCTAATTCATCATACATTTTTATGATAATGTTAGCAGTCAATCTCAGTGTTTGGGATAGCTTGATACGTGTGAAAGATAATTGTTGCAAGACTTATGATGTTGGGGAAAAAACAATTCAAGGAAGATGCCATTTTAATTGATTCTCTAAAAAAGAATGATAAAATCATAAAAATATTTTGAAGTTAGTCTATTTCAAAATAGATATTTCAAAGTCAAACTTATTGGTCCCATGAATTTTGTAAGAATAAGGTTTAACAGTAAGGAAAGGCGGAAAGCATTTCCTTACTTTGCACATTTGTGACAATAGAGAACACACAAACATCAGAATTGCAAATTTAGTGGGTTAAACTCATTGTTTTTTTTGAATTACTTCTCTTAATTTACACATGCTTTAATAATGTATTTCAGATGCCAGATGTGGTGCCAGTATTACAGGAGAATGCAGATATGTATGTTGAAATTAGACGGCATTGTGCTTACAATATTCCTGCCATGTTTCTGTTTGCTTCCTCACATGATGACTTCCATACACGGTTGTATCCAACATTCTGTGACTTAGTTTGTGATCCACATGTTCATGTCAGGAGAACTGTTGCTTGTGGTGTTCATGAGGTTTGTTATTGTTATGTTTAAAATTCTAGTTTGTAAGTATTAGATGATTAGAGGTACTATGTGCACAAGGAAACTGTGAATGTCCAGATTTTAAGGAATAAAACTATTATCCTGGCAGGTTGGCCAGAACATTTTCAAAATCCTGAATGGAAGACTATTTGTCCACATCCAAGGGCAAAGGATGTGAACAGTGCGTCTGCCACGTAACCATTTATAGTGTTTTGTAACAAATAAGTATGAGGGAAGAAAAGTGGTTGCAGCAATGGCAACATTTGCATTCCACGTAGGTAAACACCAGTGATCATAATCAGCCCATAGGCAAGCAAACTAAAATCAGAAACATTTCATGACTCCAAAATATTTAATGAGTTTTCAAGTGCGAAGACAAAAAAATGAGTCTGTATCTAACAGTGTCATGAAAGATTTTGAAAAAGCACTTATTATACATAGCATCATAGGTGCAAACACATCCATTATTACTCATTAACTCCTTAAAATATTTCTGAAGTATTGTTCAATACCTCATCCAGGAAATATAATCAATGCAGTATGTTTATAAATACCACTAATGTTTCATGAAACATTAACTTATTTAATTTATTATATTTTGAGGAATTTCAGAATGAAACCTCTGATAATGTCACAGATAATCTTCACCATTCAGTTGTAAGTAAAATTAAAGTATGAATTTAACTTTTAAAAAGGATTGGTATGTGATAATGCTTAATATTGTGGGGCTATGTATGGAGGGAGAAATAACATTTCAGGAAACTAGATTGTAAATTTAATCAGTAATAAGAATTGGCTGTCGTGAATGTGTTTTCAACGGTGATTTATAAACTGTTATCCCTAATATGTTAATCTCATTACTCCTCTCCATGGAAGATGGCCTTGGCATGGTGGATCATGGTCATCATCTCAAAATCCTTGAAAAGCCAGACCAACTGGACCAGCTCATAAGATTCAGAAAAGGCCGAATTACTTAGGATAGGAGCTTGAAGTTTTCAGACAATATTGAGGAGAGGAATATTAGAGAATATGAAGTTAAGCTAGTGAGAGAAAATATAGATTGATTAGAGCTATGCAAGTCGAGATGAAAGGAAAGCAGGGATTATTGGAGAGATAGTTATAGAGTAATATATAGTGGAGTGGAAGAGATCCAGTGAGGGGTGGCAATAATATTATACAAAAAAGTGGGAAGAAGCTTGGTAAACATAAAACAAGCAACTGAGAGTATATTATTAGTAGAAGTGAAAGAGGAACCAACGAACTTAGTCATTGTTCAGGTTTACATGCCACCAGGAAATCATAGGGAGGAAGAAGCTGGTATTACTTGGGTATTGGGTATGCTAACAGAGGATATAATCATAGTTGTTCCTGGAGGGGAACATCTGATAATGGATTGGAAGGTGGTGATAGGCATGGGAAGGGATGTTATTGGGTTATGGGACTATGATTTAGGAACAAGGATTGACCATAGGGAGAAAGCAATGCAGTTCTGCTGGAGTCTAGGTTTAACCATAAGAAGCAATTACGAGGGTCATCCGGAAAGTAGTACCCGTTCGTGAAATAAAGACAAAAAAGTAAATATTAACAAACATAAAAAATTTTATTTGAAAGAGGATACTTTAAACTACTTCTCAACATAATCTCCAAGCAAATTAAGGCATTTGTCATAACGTGTGACAAGTTTCTGTATTCCTGCTGCATAGTCCTTCGCCGCCAGCTCATTGAGATACGCGAGGGACCCATCTTGCACAAATTTTTGCATAATGCAGATGGTGTTTAACAATTTCATGAACAATTGTTCGAGAAACATTGGGAAAATGCTCACAGATGTCATCAATTGTGACGCGCCGATCGTTCCTCACGAATTCGTCAACTGAGCTCACCAGTTGGTCTGTAATGACAGACGGTCTCCCCGAACGCTCATCGTCGTGTGTGTTCCCCCTCCCCATGTTGAAGTTGCGACACCACCGCCGAACAGACGACTCGTCCATTACATTGTCTCCATACACCTCCTTTAATTGGCGATGAATATCACATGGGCGAACGTTTCTTGCATTGAGGAATTTAATCACTGCCCTCACTTCACAACTGGCGGCGTTCTCAATTTTTTTAAACATTGTAAACAATCACAGAAACAACACAGGCAATGCTAGCGTCACGCAACTTGGCTCAGAGAAGGCAGACAAGCCACTGAAGCTATCTGACCTCGTCCAGCGGCTACTCGCGTCGTCAGCACTTCATACGGCACGAACGGGTACTACTTTCCGGATGACCCTCGTAGTTTAAACACCACATTAGACCTAGATATACATGGAAAATGCCCAGGGATCCAGAAAGATATCAGACATATGTTTATATTATGGTTAGGCACAGACTTAGGAACAGTCTAATTATTTCACACAGTTTCCCAGGAGTGGAGGGGATTTAAATCATAATTTAGTACTAATGAAATGTAATGTTAGATATAAAAGGATAAAACAGGGATAAAAGTTGAAGAAATTGAATGTAGAAGCATTAACAAGAGCCATGTGAAAGGAGTATCTGCAGACTGGAGTAAATCATGATAGAGGAAAGGGAGCTGGGTACAATATATGATAAATGGGAACATATCAAAAAAGGGATATTGAAAGACACCAAGGAAACTATGCGAATTGTATTGGAAAAGGAAATGGAAGCCATGGATAATCAGAGATATAGACAAGAGAAGGAAATGGAAGAAAGTATGTTTGAATATAATGTACGTAAAAGAATGTAACTAATGAATGTAAACACAGCATTAGGGAGAAGAAACTACAGAGTTGAATATTACACCAAGGGGTTAACTAATAGGGATAAAGAAGTGGTGGAGGACACATTAGGAGGGTATGGGGATTTTACAAAGAAAGTGTGATATGGGAATTTTGTACAGAAAGGTGAAAGATCGCTCAAGAAGTAAGAAGGGGCAACCAGTGTAAAATACTAAAAAGACATCAAGAAAATAACTAATTGAGCCTGGAAAGATTCAAGAGAGATGGAAGGAATATATCGGTTATCTAAGTGATAAAGACATTCGGCCAACAAGCTTAGGCATAGAAAGAGAATATGACATACTGAAGATAGTTCAGGTCCAGGTATCTTTGATGGCTAGGTAGAAGAGTCATTAAGGGAATTGAAATAAAATAAGGCAATATGGGTAGATAGCAGTCCCATGAAACTACTTCATGTGAGCGGAATGCTGCGGGGAGATTTCATCAGATCAGTGTCAGTTCATATTCCAAGAAAAGAGAAAGGCAGCTGAATGTGAGAACTGTGGAACAATGAGTTTCATTTCACACTCAGCTAAGGTGGTTCTCAGGATCATAAATTAGAGAATATAGGGGAAAGAAAATGATTACTTAAAGGATGATAAGTTTGGGTTTAAGAAAGGGGAGAGGCATGTGTGATGCCATAGCAGTAATGAGGTCACTAAAGGAGAAGAACATGGAATACAATCAGAATATATTTGCTTGTTTCATAAATTTTAAAAGGTTTTTTATACAGGCAATTGGGTAGAAAAAAGAAATTTATTGCAAAAATAGGAGTAGATTGGAGACATATGGCGTTTTTCTACCTCATTTGATTAAGCAGGAATTAAGTATCAAATGATATAAGTATTAGTGGTTATCAGGGTAGGGAACCAACAGCTAAGGTCATTTGCATCAAATGATACAAGTTAACTGATTAGACAAAAGATCAATGATAATATACAAAATACTGACCTCTTGAAAATGACAGGAGTTGTTGAAACCATTGTCAGTGAAGCAATACAGTATTAAACTTAAAAAAAGGTGTTTGTTCTATTGCCAAGGATGTCAGATGTAATGGAGTCTCTGTCGTAGATGTATCAATTTGACTGACCATTCCTAATCCTTGAACGGTTCTCTTAGGATGTGTATATTTCCAGAAAATTATTGCAAATTCAAAGTAACTGTGGGAGGTACTTTAATAATAGTAACATTTAATGGAGTAATGAGCATTACAATTCTGGTCAAGGCAAATGACTTTTACACTTTTTGCCTTCTATAATTATTAGATTAAAATAAAACCTGTAAATTGAAGACAGGTGGTTTATGCAGTCCAGTGCTTTTGCTGAAATTATATATATGTAAAAAGTTTAAAAAATGAAAGTTGGATGACTTAAACATCCAAATAAGAAGTGGGTGACATTGTATTTAAATTGTGTTTCATAGAAATACTTATTTATTGGATATTTTTTTATAGAAAATAATCATCCGAATGTCTTTATCTTGGTATATTCCTATAAAATTCTCAAGAGCAAAGCCATAATTTGCCCATTACAAGTCATTTGTGGTTCATTTGCTGGATAAAAAATGTTGACAAGAATTCCAAATATTCCAACTTCTTCAGCCTTCTAGATTACTGTGATTTCTTTGGAAACTTAAATAATGTAAATGAGTTACCATGAGAGTTGGAGAGTATGATCTTTCCAACTTGCAATATTAGTTGTAGTGAACAAAATATAAATGTATATTCTTGTCTCTGCTATTAAAAAAATGTATCTTTAATGTAGGTGGCACGCCTCCTCGGACCATCCAATCGTATGTTGAAGAATGAGTTGGTTCATCTCCTCTGTGATGAGACTCAAGAAGTACTTTCTGCCATTGTTCCTAATCTTACGACAATTCTACTGTTGATGACAAAATTTAAAAATATTGGACCCGACTCCATGGTAATTATTTATGGAATAAAAGAGTTATTGAGTTAAAAATTATGATTAAATACACATTATGTCAATGTCTATTTATGGGGATATCATGTAAGAATTTAATTTGGCCAATAATATTGACACCAAGAGATAACATTAATAAACTGAGTACAAAGATTAAGCTAAGGTATTTATTAGTGAAGATAACACACATTGAGTACATTGGTTAAGCATTGGTAATTTTGTGATATAGTGACATGGGTTAGTTGGTGATAACTTGACTGAAATTCTCTAATGGAATAACAACTCGTGATGTGACATCTAACTTTTACTGCAAGTTTGTATAGTTAGTTCAGTTTTCCAGGATCAAACTTCTGTGAAGTTTTATTCTAACAAAATTACATCGGAAATGTTAGCTATTGCAAGACAAGTGACTTTGTTAGCATTTGATTCATTTAAGGTATTTATGTAACTGTGTGATGAACAGCAAAGATTAAGGATAAAAAAATGGTTCTTCGTTAATTGATTACTCTTATAATTAATTTAAAAGCATATTTAATGCTGTTTCTAAGAAATTTATAAGTTTTATCTTCTTAATGATCAGAATGCAGTTATGTAATAGCCTGAAAATATGATTTTCAAACTGAAACTCAAAGAGTTTAGTGACTAAGTGTGTTATGTGAAATGTGTTTAACTTATTTAAAGTAAATTGCCATTTCATGAAAATTTTTAGCATTTGTTCACGTGCTTTACAAAGAGATAGTACCATATTGCCCTGCCCAGAAGACGCTCCAGTGTATAAGATGCACCCTGATTTTTTCTGGTCAGAAATTATGAAAAATACTTAGATCTAACAGAAAAGATGCAATTATTTTTTATGATACCGCTTGGTATGGAGAAAATTGAAATGTTGCATTGAAAAATTAGTAGCTGCACATATCAATGTTTATTCATATTAAAATACTATAAATTCTACATCACTGAACCTAAGTGCATTTCAGCTGCTATGTTTCCTTTTTTTTGAAGCATAATACATAAATACAAGTTTAAATGAAACAATGCATGATAATTTTCTCATTGAACATACCATGGAGTTATTATCATTTTAAATATTTTTGCGATGCTTAGTTTTTGTTATTATTTTGATATTATCAAAATTTTAATTAAAAACAACCATTTTCTATGCCTTTTCAAAACTCTCATAATAATAAAGGTTGAATGCCTCGAAAAATCAAAGACAAACCAAAATGTCCATGAAAAACAGCTTTCAACAATTAACCGAACATTCAAAATTGCCAAACTTTTTGGCATAAGTGAGAGACAAGTACCAACAGAACGCCACGAAAAATGTCAAATATACAAACATTAAAATTTTGCCCCAAAAATTAAAAATTTGTGATTCGTTTTGAACAGAACTCATATTAGCAGAGGGGCAACATTCTTGTTAGCCCAATGTGTATCAAGTTTTCCATACCCTCTTAAGATTCAGGCTGATTTTAAGGTGCATTTTTAAGTATAAAAAGTGCATCTAATGGGCCGGGAAATATGGTGCATATATGAGAAATAATCATAGAGAATTCATTGTGTTCAATCATAAAGATTGAACTGAAAAGAACCTATATTAACATAATATGATTAGCTTAATCAAGAAATGTCTTGTTGGATGAATAATACCTAAGTACAAGAAATTCTTATCCATGTATGGACTATCTTTGCTATTCTTTCTTACCAGTACCCCAAAACTTTTATTAAATTACAATTATTAAGATACTTAATGCTTAAAAACTTTGATATACTTTTAAAAAATATATGAGTTTGAAATACGTCAGCTCTGTTAGAAATTTTTCATTTTGATCAGGGAATTGAAAGTTATCAATTGTACTCGTTTTGATTTAAATATTTTTCTATTATCCATTCTTTCCTATTATTGTTTCCCTTGCATTCGGAAGACATAAGAAATTCATTTATTCCTCTAAAGCATGTAGATCTATAATTTAACTGTGCAACAAATGTGTGATTGATTATTCACATATTATTATTTTAATCAGTATCATGTGACGAATATGAATCCATATCAGCGACCTCTTTTCATTATTTGTCCTTCATCAATCTTTTGTTGTTTCCTGAATACCTGATTGGTTTAGCTTTAAGGTAATATGTTCTTCTATTTACTTGATGATATTTCTGTGTTCTTGTAAAATTATAATACTACTCTTATATAAATAATGGAAAAACGGAATTAAATTGTACCTTCCATTGCTAAAAAAAACTCATAAATTACAAGAAGTGAAAAAGAAGAGTTCGTATGTTTCGTAATCACAATTGCATGTTTTTTAAACAATTTCGGATTGTTTAAAAAAACATGTGAACCTAGTTGATGATGGTATGGCTCTCTCGGCTTATCATGCATTAATTCATAGTCAACTGAAATATGGATTTGTCGTGTGGGGGCACTCATATCATTCCATGCACCTTTTTAGGCTGCAAAAATGGGCAATGAGAACCCTAGGTATAGTTCAAAAGGCATATAGTTGTAGACCTTAATTTAGTAAATTTTAAATTTTAACTATTCCCAGGATGTATATTTTCCATGCTATTATTATTGTACAGCAAAACAAAACCATCTTCAATTTGATAATGCTGATGTACATAAGCACAGCACAAGAGGGTGTAATGACTTTTGGATAACTACTCGCAACTCTGTTATGTTTGCTTAGAACCCTTGTTATGCTGATGCCATATTCCTCAAAGCATTACCTGGAAAACTAAGGGAGATAGAAAATGTGTTGTCATTTAAATCTAAACTTCATCAGTTCCTGTGCGAACATCAGTTGTATACTGTGAATGAATCCATGTCTCTCTCTTACATTGACAAATAATTTTATTCCTGTATGTACACTGTTACTGCTCCTATTTGCTGTTTTCATTTTTAATGGTGACTATCATTTGTATTCAAACTCCAGTTGTATTAGTGTCTGTGTCTGGAATATTTTCAAGCAATGTGACGTGTTTCATGCGTGTCTCAATCATGTCTTTTAGGAACCAATAGACATCAATCAATCATCCATTGGCATGGATAATCAAAAGTTTAATGTATTAATACATTGCCACTTGATATAAATTTTCCCTTCGTGAAAGCTTTTCTAGAATACAAATGTGGTAGTGAGGTAAAAGTCATTTTATTTCCTTTTCATATGGGTAGAAGCTTGGGTAATTGTCAGGGCCTAGCAACAGTTACAGCTTTTTTTCAAACTTTCAATCTTAGATTGTTTAAAAAATTAACAATGAATTTCAGGATCATGATATTGTTTTGTGATTTCCAAAATATTGATGCACCCAATCTTATCTATTATTACAATGTAACAATTTCAAAATGCAAAAATCATTCTCCTTAACCTGGATTCAAACCTGAATCCCTCGACGTCCAGCCGAGTGCTTTAGCCAGTTAAGCTACCCTCTTGTACTCTTGAGATTTTGATATTGTTACATTGTGGACTGTGGTGCATCGCGCACGACTACGAATGTCTGTGATATTGTATGTATGGTATTTCGTCACATCTTGTTCCTTGAATGCCCCCAAAATCTTGTATTGTAAGAGGACGCTTCAGTAGCTTAAGTGGCTAAAGCATTCAGCTGGACATCGAGGGATCTGGGTTCGAATCCTGGTCAAGGCAAATGATTTTTAAACCTGAAATTGTTGCATTGTAATGCATATTTAGCAGATGACTCCATTTAAATTTACTGTTGCAGCATCTCCCGCAGTTTCTTAATATTGACTATTATTGTTATTCCAGAGAAAACTTTCTTTTACTCTCTAGTTATTTTTTCAAATGAATGCATTGCCACAGTATTATTTTTACTTTTATAATGATCCTCTATTTTGATCATATTGTTTATCTTCAGTTCATTATTGTCTTATAAAAATATTTACGACATCACTGAAAAACACTTGGCTCCTTATAACATATGGCAATATATGGGAAATGGCAGTGGTTGTAAAATAGGTTTGTTATTACCTGAAGAGACAAGTAACCATTTTTTAATTTTTACTGTTTTTTTCATGTGTCATCAAGGGGTAAGATCTAGTTACAATATCCAAAGGAAATATGTTATCTCTAACATAATATTGGCTCAGTAGGAGAAACTGAATGAGAGTGCTTATAAAAATTGATCCAACACCATTTCAGGAAGCAGGCTGATTTCCCTGAACCATTTCAGTTTTGTTAGGGAAAGGACAGAGGTTAAAAAAATGCCTTTTTGAAATATTTGTTCGTAAAAAATGAGCTTAAATTTTTTAAATCTCTTAAATGATCAGTAAGAAACTCTTATGCCCATTCTTGATCCCTTTATTTTCAAAAAATTTTGAATATCGCTTTATTGATTGAAGCATTTTTCTCTGAAACAGTGATCAATTGTCAACTTTTGGTCTTCAAATTTTGTAGCCGAATGAGTAACAAAGTAGCATCATAATATATATATATATATCCAAGTACAGGAATACAGAAAACTTAGATTTTTCTTTCAAGAAATGAAGTTTCACATTGAGAAACTTAAAAGTCCTATTCATTTGAACCCTTAATCTTCACAATTAAGAGGTTTTACTGTAAGCTGCAATGGAATGTGCAATTTACAGTCAAAATCCAAAATGGCGTGGTAACATGAAATGATTGAAGGAGATATGCATGGAATATTCACAATTATTTTTTATTTCTATAATACTGTACAAAAGACATAATTTTGCACAGTTCTGTATTTTTTATCTGAACCAGCTCTTGGATAAAAATGTTGGCATCAACTTATAGGTAAATTTTCTTATTATTTCAAACTGTGCATGAAGAACTATGTTGTCATTTTTAATTATTCTTGGTGTATAACTAATTGATACTTATAGAAAAATTACTTGCTTTTTGTACTTTCCTGTAGGGTACAACTGTGGTTGAAATTGGACGTGCAATGCTCAAGAGTGAGGAAACAATAGCAGCTACCACAAATTGGAGATTGCATGCCTCTTTCCTCTCCCAATTGGAATGTGCGCCGCATTGCCTTCCTATTGACTACATTCAGTCACATCTGGTGCCGATACTCTTTCTGAGAATCCACAAAGCTGTGAGTTAATGCTTGATCACCATGGAGCATAATTTAAAAAATATATATTTTTTTAGCTATAATATTTCTTGCACTAATTATTACCTGGGTAATGGACTATCTGGTAGCAAGGACTCTTGAGAACTATGTCTAGTTTGACATGTAGTAAACTGAGTATTTGTAAATTACATATGATGTTTCATTTTATTAATATTTTAGGATTAATAGCTTTAATGTCTCTTTACAAAAATATTGAAAGAGTATGGAGGCTTGGTGTTGGGAAGTACAGAAATTAAATTTGGAAAATTCCATCAATGGCACTGCCATTTGTTTCATCACTAATGCATGTGGTCAGGAGATCATACAGTCCATAACTGATTAAAGTCTTCCTAATAGCTGCCGTCCTTTTCACTTTCTCTACCACTCCTCTCTAAGTGGCGCTGTCCTCCAATTAAAATATGAAGGCTAATCTGCTCAGCCAAAACTAAATGAGCCCTATGGCCTCAGCAAAGAGCATAATTTTTTGTAGGATCCTTGAAGAATTTAAACTTTAAAATAGTCTAAGTGGGGCAGATCTTGAGGATCCTTCATTTTGGGATACTCTCTATTTATAATTTTAAAGTGTGTGCATTGAATTTGTGAAGTACATAAACTTTTCGAGTTGGGTATATTTTATATCAATTTGTGTCTCCCTAGGAATAAGTGTGTGGAAAATATTAATCCATGAAGCTGATTTTCTCTGCTTAGGGAATGGCAAAACTTTCTCCCAGCAAAAGATTATTTTTACCAATATTTGTTATATTGTGAATTAGAAGCCTAGAGCTGAGTAATTATAATAAAGTAGTTGAGGTACTGATGGTGTCACTGACCACTTAGTGAATGACTAGCTTTCACATTTGGCTTCACTCCACATTAGTCATGTGAGTTATGACACTGTAATGATTGTGATCCAAGAATGATTGCAAAGATGAGGAAGTTCTAATGAAATATTTGCATTTTTCATTGGTTAGGATTACACTAACATTTTAAATAGAAAAAGTACTTAACAGCATGTTGAAAGTGTATGGTTAGGTTGATGAAAAGACTGAAACTGTAAAAATCCACCAACACGTTCATTGATCTAACATGACCTGTTTCACCAGTTGAGCACCAGGAGGTACACTAAGCAGAATACAATAATTTTGAGGCTAAAAAAACTATTGTAACATGTGTACTGCCCCTGAATCTCTTAACAGGTGAATCCATTTGTGTTAAATTAATATATTTTTGAATTTTTACTAGTTCAATTTTTTACCATCTCAGAGATTTCAATATATAATGCCTTGATATGTTTATTTCAATATTAATAGTATCTAATTGTATAATATGTTACTTTATTTTGTTTTATACACTGACTTCTGCTGATGATTCAGCTCCAATACATAGGATGTATGTATTTAAAAGAAAATCTAATGGTGGTAAAAACAAGTGTTTCAGTTCACACATTGGCTGTAGCTGGTGTTGAATCACTTTGTGGCTGGAGACCATACTGCTACTACAATATTATAAATGCTGATAAATGATGTGTTTTTGTGGTAATGTTGTCGTTACATATTCACTGATTAACATCTTTCTTCCTTCAGAGGCCTTTACCATGCCGAGTTGCTGCTGCCCACACATTGCTGATTTTTCTCCGTTACAATGTTAAACAAAAGGACCATCTGTTGAATAAAATCAAAACAGGTAAATCATCATTTTGAATTTCATATCCATGAATTTCCCCATTTCAGTATCTCAATGTGTAGCTTCTATAATAGTAAATTATGATAATGGAGTAAAACCTTTTTCTCCATAATTAGTCATCTAGCTGTTTCTAACCTACAAGCCACCTAGTGGTGTGAAGCAGGGGACATAAGTAAACAAACTACGTGGTACCGTAGGTATAATTAATTTGAATAATGTCCAAACTTCCCAATATTTAGGTTTTTGCTTCCTAGGGTAAGGTAAAATTAATCAATAAAAATTGCTATAATCTAATTTAGAGGTAAAGAATTCCTCAAAAATTATTGAAGTATTTGAATTAGAAACTTATATAGTGGCAAATCATTTTACTCAACAAATTCCATTACTTCAGGTGTGATATGATGGAATTTGAATATAATAATGACAAAATGATAACTCTTTTCCATTAGATATTGATTTATTACATGTTATCAATGCCAATCAACACCTGGTGGAAAACTGTAATCATTTGGTCATTTTTATTTTTTATTTGCATACCAATCATTGACTTTTGGCAGTATCATATGGCAAATAACCTTATGATATTGGGGAAAGTTCCCTCTGGAAACATTTTATTGTCATTAATTTCCTGAAACTATTTAAAATTCATGCACATGGCTTGGCAAAAACGTATCCGACCTTATGAGGGTAAAAAGCAACTTAACTCTTCCACAATAAAGATTAAATATTTCACGACCATGGTTTCGATGCTGCGCATCATCATCAGCATCATCAAAACCATGGTCGTGAAATGTTAACTCTTTATTGTGGAAGTGTTAAGTTTCATTTTACCCTCATGATGAAGGAATTCCACAAAGTTAAACCTGCAACTGCTATGTGTATCCGACCTTGATTTTTCCAGTGCACAGTAGTGATGCTGGGGCAGCACCAACATGCACTGTCGTAGACAGCTTAATGTTCATGCTTGAAATTTTTCTCTGCCTTTGAGTGAGCTAATCGGTTCCTGCTGGCTACCAAGTGAGGTGCTGTCATATGTGCTCATTGCTTTTCCATTACTCTCAAGCCACTTGCTCACTCGAAGGCAGAGAAAAAATTCAAGTATGCACATTAATCTGTCTCCTTCCACTGTGCACAGTGGTGCCACCCTAGTATCACTACTGGGTATGGGAAAAATCAAAGTCTGATACATTTTCAACAGGTTATGTATAGTACAGGGTGCGGCAACATAACTTTCTTTTTTAAAACGTTTTGCGTTTGAAAAAAGGAAGGTGCACCCTGTACTTAAAACAGAGTTCCAGACCTCACTTTGTAATACTTATCCATATTTATGAGAAATTAATTACAATCTTCATTCATTCTGACTTGAAAACTTTTGTGCCAGTGAAATTTATTGGGAAATACCATGAGGGACTCTTTATACCTCTACTTAGCATTCAAATATATTCTCCAAAGCTCCTAGTTATACAGTTCTACTCACTGAATAAATAAACTTAGAATTTTTTCTCACAAAATGATGATGATGCCTATGCGTTGAAACCAGTAGTAATATAATAGACTTCATTAAGTTGAAAAAGTACTAAGATCATTTATTCAGTGATCATGAATTTTCACAAAGTAGAGCCTCAAACCCTTGAATTCAAATAGAACTACTGTTTGGGAATTAAATCATGAGGGCTCCAGACCCTTTTCTCATACACTAAGTGAAGGTAACATGGACACTTTTTGGAACCTCAGTCCCTCTCATGGTATCAGTCTATAGCTGTTTGTGCTAGTTTCTTTAATGAAATATTTGCAACATTCTTAAAAAATATTAATGCTGAACTGGCTTACTTGGGTTTTGTTGTTTGCTACTAACTTTAAAACTTCCTGTGATGGTAACTGAGATATTTAATAGAAGACTCGCTCATTTATGCTGGCTCAGAAAATTTATATTGTACGAAAACTTTCCCTCCAATTATAACTTCAACAATCTTTTTTCTGGATTTCCTCATAAATGAATCATAAGTAACACGTTACATACCCTCGCTTCCCTCATGCAGTGCTACTGCAGCTAAATTCATGAGGCTGCAGTCTGCTCTCAGTAATTTTCACTAAATTGCTTAGTATCCTTGAGTTTTTTGGAAAATGAATCTTGAAAAACTCATTTAATAACTACAGAGAACATTGCAATAAAGCAACCTTTTTGAGTGTTTCCATTATTTTCAATTGTTGTAGTTTGTTGACTGCAGAAGATGTTAGTTTGAATGGTAGAATTTCATTTATATTTTGGAAATTGACGACTAACTCAAGAACTTTATTTTGAAGTTATTATATTTGGAGTATATTGCAATTATTTCTGTAGCAAAACCACTGGATTTTTGCTTTCACATTAGTTCACCCTGGACTCCTACCATGAGAGGGGTTGGCATTAAAAAATAATCATTGAATTTATCTCTATCCAATGTCCACGGAAAGTGTTCAGTGTCCTGCTGCTGGGGTGAGTCCTAACTGGTGCACCTGGGAACTTCACTTCCATGTTTCATTTAACTAATATTTTATGTATGTCCATTGCGAGGTATATTCTTAAATGCTGACATGTCACATCAAAACTGGGTAGTAGATCATCACTTGTGTCAATAAAATACTGATTTTTTCTCATTTTAGAAATTGGTCAAGCAAGGAGCTGTCATTTGCGAATGCTTTACATGGAAATGTGCTCTATGGCTCTGAAAATATTTTCTGCTTCATACTTCAAGAGTAATTTCTTCTCAGGTGTCCTGGAGTTGGGTGGTAAGTGAATAAATATATTAGAGGTGCCTGTCCATTCTCATCATTCAATGAAATCATGAAATTTCAGGCTAAAAAATTATAAATTATTAGAAGGCCAGCTGAATATCTCAGCGCATGAAAATGACAAATCCAATAGTAATTCAATACGCAATCAAAGTTCAATTAATTTCAAAATTGAAGACACACTATCCATATCTATATAATTTACTATAGTGAGAGTGTAGTGTACCAGTCGAGGTAGATTTTTCTGATGTATCAAGGGACCAAGTACTTTTACACATCTAAGCCTCACATAGCATAAGTACACTAAAACAAAATATTACATGGACCTTTTTTTTTACCTTCATTACGACGGTCATATCCAATCTTTTACTCTGTTAACCTTAACTTGCCTTCTCCTCCCATCTCTAACATCCTGGAGCATCCTAATGTCTCTTAGTATCTGTTACATTCACTTATCCATGCTTCTTTTATTTTTCTTTTGATCCATTTATTCTTTTTTTTCATTTGTTTACACTCCCACATTACAAAAGCCTCCAATATGTGTCTATTCTATTATCTTAATGACCCAGTGATCAAGTCTCTGGGCCATACAGAAAAATGCTCCATTTCAGAGTTTCTGAACATCTTTACTTATCATCCCAATCGTGAACTCTCTCCTCTTCAGAAAAGTTTCTTGAAAAATGCAATTATTCTTTTCTTGTCTGTAATACTTTACTCATTTTGGTCTAGAAGACTTACTGAATAAGTGAAGTATTCTTCTGCCTGCCTGATTAATCCCCCCCCCATTCTTTAATGTTGAACTTAACCTTGCCTGTTTCTTGAAAATATATTTACCTTTCTTTTCATATGGTTCATTCCCATACCATAGCTAAATGAATAAAGCAAGAATGGTAATCCTTTGTCTGACTGGCTAATCAAATCTTGATCATTCAAATTTGATAATCATTTCCTTGCTTGCTTTGCTTATTTATGCCTCCAGCCTTTCCTATTCTTCTATCACTCTTTTTTTGGCAGAAAGCATGTATTTTTAATTTTTATTCAATTTTGAATGACATTACTGGGGCGAGATTGAGACTTAATATGCCCTTCTTGCACATAACTCCTATATATTAAATTTAAGACAATTACAAAAACCCTACCCTAGGTGGAAATCAAACCTGCAACCTCTGGGTTGGCAGGAGATGACGTTACCCCATTGCCACCGAAGTTGGCCATGTATACGCGATGATGGAAAACCCTGCCTTAATCCCCCGCTCATCACTGCCCATCCTGAATCTCCATGTGCTGTCCTAATTTCTGCTCTCTGAAAAGTACTTGTTTTGGATAATTCAGCCTCCTCTACGTTGCAATGCATTAATTAATTAGGTATTTTCCAAATTTTTCAAATTAAAAATATGGAGTTTTATCTTTAAATTTTACCCATAGATGCTGGAAAAGTGAAATTCTTCAAAAAATAATTCAATATTCAATAAGTTATTTAAGGTTAAGTGATCGAAAATTCAACTTCTGCTTGTGGTTGCCATTAAATTTTTGAAGAGTATTGTATTACCTATATCTGACCATGTTTGTGTCTGTGTCATGGAATTATTCAACTTTTGTATTTCAATTTCAAAGCTGTCAACAATTTCTTCGGCATAGCTACAGCAAGCTCTAAAAGTTATTGGCAAGATTTTCTTCGTTTAATCTTTTATTCAGTGCAGTAATTTATTACATTTAAAAAGATGCCTTAGGATGGCAGTGCTTTTCCAAAATTCTTTCCTCATCACACTGTAAGATATGCCAAACAGATATCTCAATCTTTGAAATCAATCTTGGATATTAATTATCATTGAAATAATAATATCATTTTGTGAAACCTTCATAATAATAATTTTTCTGTTCCAAAAATTGACAACCCAAAGAAAATGACTATTTACTTCTATAGTTTTGACCAAATGAATAGTGAGTGATGCCTTATGTTCCTTTACCTTATTTAGTTTCTATGGATATGTGTATTTTTAGACTAACCAAAATATCAGGGAGCATTTTACATTCTGTGCATGTCATGGCAATGACAGTTAATTGATGTATTTGCCATAAGCTGCAATTAGTATACTGAGGTCAAAAGAAATGAATTGTTTTAATGTCATTGTGAAGAAGGTTTTGGTATATTTTATTAGAAATAAGAAAATGGCAGAGTCACATAAGTTCTATTCATGGTCTCTTGGCTAATATCTGTTGCAGGTGATCCAGTGCCAAATATTAGGCTGAAAGTTTGCCATATGCTGCCTCAATTGAAAGGTGTACTTCTTATCTCACCTGACAAGAAACTTTTAAAAGCTCTGGAAACTTGCATTCAGTCAGTGATGCTGAAAGAATCTGATCGAGATGTTTGTGCTGCTCTAACTATGGCCATTGACAGGTTGGATTCCATGGACAAGAACTCGGAGACAGTAAGTAAAAATTTGATTATGAATTATGTATAATAGGCTTCCCCTTAATGATGTTCTGGTTCTTGATATTACCAAATACTGTTCTATTTCATTTATTTTGATTCCTGCTTCAACTTTGTAATTGTTGATGTAATGTACAGTCTGAAAATTTATTTCATGGATGATTTGCTTGATGTAAATTCTTGGTGGGTTAATATAAGGAATTCGAACTAAGAAGCAGTTTGCACCTCACCTCATTCAAGAATTGTTGAGTATTCAATCGAAGAAACATTTCAAACAAGCTCTTGTCAGCCATTTTGACCAAAGGTTGTTTACCAAATCTCAGATATATGTGTAATAGGCTGAGTTCAATGTTATTAAAGGAAGTCTTACTAAATCCATGAATTCCCTGAAAAAATACTTCTTTTAACATGCTCTTAATAATAGGATTTTGGTTAGGGAATATGATGGCCCCAATAAGCTAGACAGCCCATGAGTGGTTAACATACCATCAATTGATTTGTAGCAATGCAGTCGGATTTTATTCAGTCATTGCCTACACAAGTTTATCTTTCTCAATTTTGCTCTAGTTTTTCAAAGTATTACAGTGCGGAAGTCTGCTTTGCTTTTCATTATTCCCTCTGGCTGTAAATTAGTTTGTTGGTTATCCATGATAAATGAGGTGAAGGCACTAGCAGATAATTGAAAGCAATGGATTGTCAGATATGTGTGTATTAGTTCCCAGCTATTATGGCCACATTTTCAGTTAAACAATTCAAGTAAATGTCTCATAGGTAACATTTAATAAAGTTGTATTTGGGTTTTCCTATATCATTTCCATGATCAAACATTCAATTCACTCTTACAAAAAATTTCAAATAGTTGAAAACTGCTAATTGATTACTTGCAGATCAAACACTCATTCTTGCGCTACAGTGATTGCAAAAGATTGGGAACAGTTCAGTTGCAATACAGGAATATGCTATGTGAATCAGGAAGTTCTTATGAGAATGTGTTCCTTTTAGTTATGGGATCAGTCCATATTTGCTGTAGATCTGACGATCATTCAAACTCCAATTTTGGAACTTCTTAGGTACCAGCAGCCCACACAGTAATGAGGGATGGTTCACATGAAATACCTAATTGAATTCCAAACACTTTGGAAATAAATAAAGAAAAGGACATGTTCTTCAGGAATAAGTCATGACAGTAAATTTTTAAAAATTGTGTGCACAGAAAAGTCATCACTGAAGGTTTAGTCATATGCCTTATCATCAAATGCAAAGTATATGTCATTCTATTTTCTTGTTCAATAATTTGGGCAGTGTTTTAAATTATATATTGTAAATTCTTGTCCTCATTGTGCTAAATTATAAATATATGAATTGGAAATAATAGTCTACACTCTCCTAAAAGCAGGTGATGATCACATGATGTTACAGTACCTTGGTAGTGATGTCCTTTAGCTTTCATGGATGGTAGTGTGTAGTTTATTGTGAGATTATCTTTTAGAGGTCCCAGTAGTCCCAGTCCATACCATCTTACCTTTCACAGTGAAAAATATGAAGGTCACCACCTCCTCTGCTCACAAAGATTTGACGCAAGTGGCCTCTATTTACATCGTTTCATAATGTATCATGATTATGTTATGGGCATTCAAGCAGTGTTTTGTGAATAATTTTACTGCTAAATTAGGCGCTGACTTTCCTATTTAAAAATATTTCTGAAATTAATGAAAATATGGTTGCTCAAACTTCAGACAAAGAAGCCTTCACAATTGTTTTCAATGGTCATACTAATATGAAGCAATGTTTTGGAAGACTTCTCCTAAAGTAATTGTTCATTGAGTGCAGCAAGAAAAACATTTCCGATGGATTTAGGCTTTTTTAATTTCTCATTGAATCCAGTCCTTAATGTGAACATTAACTTAACATGCAGATTACCAGCAAACCTGATTTTTATAAACAAATGAGATTGCCCATCAGTGAACATGAACATTGAAACCAAAGTAACATCATCTTTTGGTTATTTAGCTGTTTAATGGTCAGTTTTGAGCTTGATTAGCAGTCGTACAACTGAGTTTTGGCCCTAACCATAAGTTAAAGTTAACTTTCAGTTCAACAAAAAATTATTAAACCGGGCCTAAGTGCCATTAGTCACTGACATGGGGGTAGAGGGGGGAGTGAATTGGGGTGAATGGGATAGGAAAGAATGCCTTTGGTGGAAGCATTGGATCCACTGATTAATCCACTTATACCAAGCACATATGTTAATGCTCCATAATGTTTCCACCCAGTTGAGGATGAATTACAATAATGCTTGATATGAAAATTGCTTAAAATGTTTGTCACCTAATGACAAAGTACATCATTGTTAAGTTTTCATCAATGTTGATTGCTTAGCATTGATAATGATTTTCTATTATTCCCATATTCCAGGGTTAATTACAGCAAGTGAAATATATAAACTTTCATCCTCGCAATCTGGAATAAAAACTATGCTTTTACTTATCCATTTTTTAATGTTAAGGTTGTCGTGATTGTTCACACTGGTAAACAATGAAATATAATGATGTTCAAGAATGTTGTATTGTCTTACCCAGTTATCTCCGGAGAGTGCAGAGGAAGATAAGCAGAAACAGGATGAAGAGGAAAAGCTTGAACGAATACTTGGTGAGAGGAAAGGCATTGGCATTGGCAGCCTTGTACCTAATAAGAGTGGTCCTCCTTTAATGGAAAAATTAAGCAAAGGTTGGTGATGCAAGCAGTTTGCATTTACCTCATAGAGTGAAAGTTTGCTTTTCTTATTTGTGTGTCCCTTGAATTTGTTTTCCCACCATTCATGTTGTATTCTACATGCCTTTAAAGATTCCTGTATCATCACAATGCAATTTTATCCCCTTAGTTACACTTTGATAATTTCATATGTCTTGCAATTTATGTTAATTGGCAATAGGGATTTTAGAGCAGAGATGAGAGTTTTAATTACAAAAGGAAGATGTAAAAAAAAGGATGAAGATGTTGATGACCATTTTTTTGTAGCGATTTTGATTATAAATTAGCTTTAGCATTGAATGTGAATGATTCATGTGTATGGTTACCATTAGTGACATATGGCTGGCAAAGCCCTGTTTTTCAATTTTCACGAGAGCTCCCCAAGAAAGACAACAAAATTCTATGCAACCTCTACTTTAGCTTGCCTGATTTTCATTGTATTTTATCAGATGTCTCTATGGAACCATCACAATATATCAATCCTGTCCACGTCACCCCTCTTAATGTGAAAATATTCATCAGATGAACCCATCATTTGTAATATATTGTTCTGGTCAATCTTTATTGTATCATGAAAATGTGGATTGAATTTTATGTTTGGCAACAACTGGAAAATAAGCTAGCAAATCAAATAGCTTTTAATGTAGACAGAGCAGCTAAATTTTATGTGAACATATCTCAAAATTTACCAATGATCACATGTAATCTTATTTTGCCATGCTATTATCCTGCTGGCCATGTTATACTCCATACAACTAAGTAATTATATTATCAAAGGAATAAAAATAAAAATCATAATTTTAGTAAATGTTTCAGCCCTTGTAATTGGGAATTACAACTGCCAAATGTTGCAGCTTTCCCTTTCTTCCTTTTATATTTCCCAATTTATTTTATCATTGTTTTCCAGTCATAAATTTAATTCAATCCCCATAAAAGTTAACATGTGTTGGAAGATACAATGTTTATCCGAAAGAATTCCAGTCAGTGTTAATGGCGCTTTGATTTCAGCTGTAATAATTGATCTGTCATTGCGTTAGTGTTAGGAATTAATTGTATTGCTCTGTTATTGAAAATACTTTGAATATTTTCTTAGATTGCAATGTTTTTCAATAATTGAAAGAATATGTCCTGAAATAAAAGTGAAGTTTTTCATTGACCTAATTCATTTTGCATTTCAGGTATTCCTTATTCCAAATCCATCGCTGGTAAGGAAACAAAAGCACAAGTGATAGCTAAGTCAGGATCTGGCACTAAAACAAGTCCTCTTTCTACCATCAATACTTCTCAGAGGAAAATTCGAGCAGATGATGGCCAAATCAGGGTGTAAGTGTATCTTTCACTGAAAAAGAGTACCAATTTAATAACTGTGGTATTTTCACTGAATAGTCTCCCAATTATTCACTGATCAAAGTTAATCTTTATTTAGTGAGAGGAAATCTGCTCCTACTTCCAAAATCCCTGCAACTTCATTAGTACAGAAAAGTGTCTCCAACATGGACCTAAAATGTGAGTTTTATTTCCTGGACGCAATTACTAGAGTAGAAAATTTTAGTTATATTTCCTGGTTATTAGTGTTGGCTTTAATTTTTAATGATATCACATATTTAAATTACTTTTCAGCTCAAAAATTAGCTGGAAGTGATTTGTCTGCTTCTTCGCCTTCCCTCGAATTTAGGTATGTATTTGAGTTTTATTTTGAGACTGAAGTAAATCTGTGACACTTTCTCATTTGGATTGATATGTCATTGGTTCATACTGCATTATAATGTTTCAAAATTGCTATTCAGTTTTTTTATTCTCTCATGTTAATAAGTACCCTTGAGATTATTTTTGGATAGAAAAGCATGGTTTGAAAAAAAATCATTAAAATTTGGCAAAAAATTGATTATGAATGTCTTTTTGCCATGAAGATGAAAATATTTCTGATCTTTCAATACAGAATTGAAGGTTGAGCGTAATTTTTTCTAAAATTTTGTTCAAAATGGTTAATAGCACCTGTGAATGCTGTGCAGTTTTGTTTCTGGGCCAATACCTGAAATAAATCTCCATGCTGGTTAATCAAAAATAATAGCCCTAACTATTTCTCAAAAATAATTTATGTTTGGTGTTAGAGGGAGATGCAAGGCTCTGCTGTCAAAATCTCAAGGTATCTTTGCATCAAAAATCATCTGCATCAGCTCAGAAAACACAGAAGTGGAGCTAACCGTTTAGAATCGGGAATTGGAATGTTAGGATTATGTTTATGAAATTAGAAAATTATAGATGTAAGCAAAAGATCTAGCAGGAAGTAAGAAGGGAAAATAATCCATGCAAACAATCAAAGATAAGTCAGGGAAATTAATAATTGAGCCAGGGAAGTTTTAAGAGAGATGGAAGGAATATATAGAGGAACTTTATGGTAAAGACATAGTCTGTAGGATTAGGCTAAAACATAATGTAAATAAGGGTAGCATGGGTCCAGGCAGACTTGATTGGGAAATAAAAATGCAATGAAGGAAATTGAAATCAAATAAGGTTTTGGGGGTCGACAATATTTCCACGGAACTACTTAAGGGTCAAGAAAAATGTGGGAAGTTATTATGGACTAAATGGTAGCATTTTTGAGGTAAGAATATGGCTGGAAGATTTTTTCAGATCAGTGTTACTTCCTGTTCTAAAAAAAGGAAAGGAAACCATATGTGACGATTATAGAAACACTTTTATTAGGACCAGCAATAGTGGTTCTCAGGATCGTCAACTAGAAGATGGAGAGGAGGGCTAGTGATTACCTAGGGGATTATCAGTTTGGGTATAGGAAAAGGACAAGCATGCATAAGGTCACTAATAGAGAGGAATGTTGAACAAAATAATGATATATTTGTGTGCATCATAGATTTCAAGAAGGCATTTTATAGAGTGAATAGGGTCAAACTAATGAATGTATCGTAGAAAATGGAATACATTTGAAGGATTGGTGAATTTTCTGCAACCTGCACGTGTTTCAGAATTCTCAGCTGCACGTTGCAGATGGAAAGTCTGGATGGGCAGTTTTAGGAAGATGAGTAAAAAAGCAGTGTCCATTATCACATTTGCTTTTCTACATATACCTGGAGGAACTGATATAAGAGGCATGGGAGGAACTGGGCCGAGGAATGTAAGTTGGTGGAAAAATTATAAAATCAGTTAGGTGTTCAGGGGATTAAACTTCAGTTTGCCAGTCAGCCAGGGGTTGCAAGCATTGCTGGGTGCATTGGAAAGTCTGTGTGATGAGTATGAGATGAGAATAAATGTAAACAAAACAAAGTTTATGAGTTCCTAAGAGAAGAATATTAAGAGGGCGCCTTGATAGCTTAACTGGCTAAAGCACTCGACCGGACATTGAGGGATCCGGGTTCGATTCCCGGTCAAGGCGAATGATTTTAACACTCTGAAATCGTTGCATTGAAAGGTTATGAGGTTTTTTAGAAAGAGAAAAGCTAAGTCAAATATTTAAATGGAATAAATAAATTTGAGCAGATGGAACAGTTTACCTATCTTGGAAGTGTTCTGGAACAAAATGGTGAAATTAGTGTGGACAAAGCAGAAGAATTGCGTTAGACAAAGAAGCTTACACAAGGAGTAGGGGATTGATGACAGGGATGTTGAGTAAAGATGTAAAGAAAAGGCTCCTGAATTCTTTGCTATAGAGTATTCTTTCGCATGTCATTGAAGTTAGACAATAGACATAGATTGGATGCTTTTGAAGTGTGGGTATGGAGAAGAATGGAGTAGGTTAAATGGACAGGAAAGAAAACAAACAAACAAGTAATCGGCTTGATGAAGTAAAAGAGGGGATTGTTGGGAGAAATCTGAATGAGACAAGAAAGATGGATTTCGGGTGTTTTGATTGGTGATAGGATTGATAGAATGGAGAATACTAAGATCCTGAGGAATGGGTAGAAATGGGATAGACATGTTGGACAGATTGCTTCTAAAGGCATACCTAGCCAGAAGAAGGCAATGAACCAATTGTTCAACCATACATTGATACTCAAAAACCTGCCAAAAGACAAAAACGTAATCACATGCATAAGGTGTTGCAAAAATGGATAGAAACATGTATAAAAGACAAACAAAAGGCTAGTGGGGAAGGTAGAAGGTTGCAAATTCCAAGCAGAAAAAGGTTTCCTTGACCGAGGCTTGAAGTTTGAACCTTTGGTTTGCCGATTCTCTTCCATGCAAGCTATCGAGGAAACATAATTACCTTTGAAATTCACGGGGAGGTTAATACCACCAACTGCATCAATTCTTTCACCAAGAGTTGATGCTCAGCAGCTTTTTCTCCCAACAACAGAAAAATGGAGGAACACATTAAAAGGATGAATAACAGGGAAACAGTCATTTATTGTTCTAAAGTGTGAATAGAGTGAATTTAAAGATCATTTTTTTTACTTCAACTTTTAATAATATCACTCAATAAGTATTCCAAAACAAGAATAGTCAAGCTGACCTAATGCAGGTTATTGTTATACAGCAGAGACATCTTACAAGTTAATGAATACCAAATTTTTAGGCTGTTGTTCGCTTCTGATATGCATTTCTGACAGCCAAGAAATGTTGCACATAAGGTAGATGCCTCAAGCATACGTAAGAGTTTTGAATGTAAGCTGTAGGTAATTTAGAAGATCAAATTACAAATGAATCAATAAAAATTTGATTGAACACTTTTAAAAGATTCAGAGAAGACCCTTGCTCCTTTTCATGCACTAAACATGAAGGTATTGTAAAACGATAAATCTCATTTTAGAATCAGAGATTCAGAAATGATAACTTGAATTTTAAGTGTGTGTATTATTCAATAAATGCATAAGTCACTTTCACGTAGAGTTATTTCCATTGAAGGAGACCAGTGTGATGACTTATGGTGATTAAAATATATATGAAATAAGTCTGGTTTAAACCTAGCAACTTAATAATGTAACATAGACATAAGAATTTAGCATGATCTCTGTGTATCAGCTAATCATGAATATGATGATAATGTTAGTGTCGATATTATATTTGGCATGGGAAGTTGTTTGTTGGATAACATTTGCAATTAAGAAGTTTTTATAATGAAAAATTAACTAACTTGATGCATTGAAAAATTAATTAATTACCCTTGGATTGTGACTAGTTTTATGATGAATCAGTGCATGATTTAATACCGAGATTTTGTTGTGGTAATTTAATGGAAGTTTTACTAATACTCAAGATGATGAAAATAATCAATTTATCAGGAAAGTCATGGTTGGAATTGGTTAAAGGTGTCTCTAATATTTTCTTTCAAGGCATTTTTCTACTCCACAGTAATTTCTTATCAGTGCACATGTTTATATACAAAATTCTGTCAGTTGGCCTACCAGGACTCTTCAAGTATAGAAAGAGGGACTTAATAGCCAGGTCTGTGCTGCTCATATAACTTACCTTCCTGGTGTAAGCATTTTGTTCCCTCTTTACCTTTTTCTCTCAGTCTATGGATAATTTCCTTGAAAGAGAAGTCAAGGTCACTGGCTTTAAAGCCCGGCTGTCTCTCTGAGAGCCAGACTTATTCTTAGTTTGTGAGAAACTTTTTCTTGTACCAAGTTGTTAGAGTGGTGATATAATTCCTTGGGTTAATTCATGGAAAAGACCTTGATGGAGGAAATTGTATTATATTATCATATTATGTTGGAGAATACTAAAAAGAAATATGATCAAAATAGAATTGTGATAGCTAATGGAGGATTCCCTTCTGTTGTTGATAATGAGTGTCCAACTGCTGCTCAAGATGCAAATTGATGCACTTGGCCCTTTCAGTATTTGCTCAGAAAACAGTAGTTGCACAGATTGTGTGGCCATAGACCAGTGGAAAAAAGTTCATTGCTCACTGATTAAAACCAGTGGATAGGTGTTCATATACATATTTTTTTACTCACAGCACCAGCTGTAGGCTCTTTGGGTTGGGAAATAATTTCAAGCAAATTTCATTTTAAGATGAGTACGATCAGAGGTGTATTAACTATACTCCCTCATCATCACCTGCCAGGGATTAGCGTGGTCTGGCATTCACCCAAGAAGTGTGGGAAATATACCCAGACCTTAGGGCCATCCTTATAAGCGGACTCTGTGTACATATAGTAGAAAACATGTCATGCAAAAGTATTTTGCATTATCTGACAGCATATTTTGTGTATTGGCAATATGATTTGTAAAAGCAATGGTGGCAGTCTTTGTATTTTATATTATCTGTTTTATATCAACAGTAGATATTGCGCGTATTAATTCTTTTTTAGGATAACACAAGCGCTAACTGAAAAGTCAACTCCAGTGCTAAACTCCTGGGAATTAGTTTCTTGTTTAATTATTTGAGTTTGAATTATTTACTTTTTTATCCTTTTCCAGCCAGGGAATATACCATGCATGTATAGCTAGGTATCTTTTATGCAGCAATGGCTCAATTATATTTGAACTAGGAAAGTTTTCTGGAGGTATAGTAATTCTAATTTTACAAAATATGACTATGATTAGATATTTTAGAAATAAGGCCTGCAGTTCAATAAACTTCAATCCATAATTATATACCAGTTATGACTGCTCAGAAAAATGAAGTCTACCAGACTAATCATTGCTTACTTGGTGATTTTCCATACATGTTATGCATATATTATTTTAAAAAGTTATAAGGGAAACTTTCTCCAATTTAATGAAAATTTACAAATTTGGGGATTATATGCATTGATGTTATATCATTAATTTCGGTACAAGCTGTTCATTGAAATGGAATGGTAAAAATTTAGTCCTAAGTGAGTTAGGTCACAGGTATTTTGTTTTGAATAGGGGAAATTCCTGTACTGTGGTATTCTAAATTGTTCTTCCTTGGTTAAATTGTTTATTGGGCCATTTGATTTCATTTATAATGGTTGAGTGTTGTGACAATAATGGTGTGTTGCATTGATCATTATGCTTTCCACCACTCTAAAATAGGTATTTTTACATTCCAGGAGGCACCAGCAGCATTTATTACGCCAACATGAGCAGCATGTTGCTCATTACCATTCAGCTTTTAGCTACCCATCTTTGGTGGAAGGTTTTTCCTCCCTTGCCTTAAATCATGACTCAAACAGAATGGGATTCTGCAGCAGTGGTGGTAGACATAGATTAGGACATTTCCTTCTCCCTTCCTCTTATATTGGAAACCAAGATCATTGCAACACAATAAGGTTTTACTAACATTATGGTTTACTTTAATATCTCTTTTGTATTTGTGCTTGTTTACTCCTTTGGGCAATTAAATGCTTATAATATTGAATGTTTGAGTGACTAGCTAAAAGCATCTTTTATTTTATTTAAACTTGTTTATTAGCTAACAGTGATGACTGATATGCATGTAGACATGATTTGATTTAAGTTTAGCATGTAATCGTTACTTTTATTGAAGTGCATAATACTTTACTTTATATGGAACGTAATCTTTGCATTTAAGTCAATAATATGTTAGCTTAACTCTCAAAGCTAGGCTTAATGACATAGTGCAAGAAACTACGGGAAATTCCACAACAGTGACGGACTCATCTGCTTAATGTGCATACAATGCTACAATATCAGAGTGTAAAAAGTATTTGGCTTGAATGGGATTGTCACAGCATCTTGTTCCGTTAAAGCCCCCCAAAATCTCAGAGTGTAAGAGGACAGACACCTTGATAGCTTAACTGACTAAAGCACTCTGCTGGACATCGAGGGATCTGGATCTTGGTCTAGGCGAATGATTATTACACTCTGAAATTGTTTTATTGTTAGGCCTAATGGTTAGTCTTCCAAAGCAGTGATTTTTAATCTTTTAAATCTCATGGCATACCTGAGGTAATTGCTTGAATTCTGTGGCACCAAAAATATTTTGTACTTTTTTTGTTTTATGCGTTTCTCTGCAAATAAAACATCTATTGTTGACATCATAGACTCGATTATAAAGTGAAGTCTTTAATTGAATTGCATAAATAAATTTGGTTGTGCAGTCAACTCATTGAAAATCATTGCACTAAAACCTTAATCAGTATAAATTTATATAAAGTAAGTAAAAAATGCATTGCTCTAGCTAACCTCTGGTTAAATATTTTGTGATTCCTTCAGAATGATTTGTAAAATATATCTGATTCACTGATAAAGAGACATGTAACATTTTTTTTATTTTTCAAAAGCCAAATATCATAAGGAGAGAACATACAGGAAAGCACCGTTGCAAAGGTAATAAAATACCTAATTACGCTGTGTAAGTATGTGTTAAAGAATTCATTCAATGTATTGCTTAAGATTCTGTAGTAAAAAATTTTGGAAGAGGTTTTGGTCTGCATTACATGTTCTGGAGAAGGGAGGTCAGTGGCCCCTTCAATTGTTAGTATTGACGAAGAAAAGAATTTAAGTTGGAGGGATAACTGACTCTAGCCTCAGAGAGGCCAGCTCATTTTAGAATTTCTGTCGCTATCAATCAGTGTTTGAGGACTGTATTCTCTGCTACTTGTTCTCCTAACTTAGTAATAATAATAGTATTTTAATTAATTGATTATTTGAAGGTAGAGCAGGTGTTTGTAAGCAAACAATTGGACTATTTTAGTCTAATAAGAGATATAATTGTTGCATATAATATAATTCCAGATCCATTAAGCCTTTTTCTAATTTATCTAGTTTTTATAACTAATTTTTTCCATAATAATTGTGGTCAGAAATTAAAAATTACTACCAATCAACATGCTCATAAATATATAATTATTAGCTATAATTCAAATTGAATGTGATACTTCAACTCAGTTTTCATACAATTTTTCCCTTAGGTAAATATTAATGTCACCACGCATAATTGGTAACATATTTTATTTTGAATCATGATTAGAAAGATAGGGTATTATACATTATACATGGATAGCAATCCAATGGAATGACACTCCTATCGTGCAGCAACTTCCATCTTGGTAATGAAATTCAGTTTTGGAAGATTCATGTTTATATATTGTAGCATTTTTATAATTGGCTGAAAATAGTTGTGTGACCTTGAAAAAAATGATGAACCTCGTGATGTATATAGATTTATTATAGTTGGTTGCATCCCCAGCACCTATTTTTTACCATCATCTGTAAAAGTTAGCGGCTATTACTGATTTCAATAATATTTAAGTTAGAAATTTTTGCCCTCCTCTTCATTAATGCATATGGGATAAAACAAAAAGTTGTGTCACAAATTAAAATGCATGCCATTAAAAGTGCAATCTTCATTTTTCCTCTGAAACTGCTAGTGTGTAATGAAAGCATAAATGGATAGGCTAGAGGGGAATCTTTTCTGGAAAACATCTTGACCGTGCTACTTTCATGATTTCATAAATATTTCTGGAAAGTTTTTTCCACAAGCCTGAAAAAGTCGGGTATTTTTCTGGATTTCAAAAACTCAGATTCCATAGAAATCTTTTAAAAGAATTTTTCAAATAAGATGCAAAGAAGTAAAGAGGGTAGTAGAAGAGGAGAAATGTTCATGGATCAGGTGGTGTTTTTCAAAGTTGGTTTCCACATAACTTCACTCCCAATATATCTTTGATGGCATGTAATCATCATGTGGTCAAGTATTTTCTGTTCTGTTAGCCCTCTTTTTCAAAAGACAAGGCCTTTTTTGAGAATACTTGACGTTGGGCAAATTTTCAACCCATTTCAAGATTTTATTGCAGTCATTGAACCAGAGTTGTGAGCTCCAAACAAACTGCGGGAGATGCCGCAACAGTAACTTTTAATGGAGTCATCCGCTAATGTGCATTTCAACGCAACAATTTCAGAGTGTGAAAATCATTCGTCTTGACCGGGATCCGAACGTGGATCCCTCAAGTGAGCTTTGTTTCCAAGTTTACGGGCAATTACTTCATTTTTTTCAATGATATGGATATGCAGGAATTTCAAAACCCATTTAGTGAATGTAGCTCTGTGCTGCATGGTAGCATGGTGCATGTTTAAGAATGGTATAATCATGCAAGCAAATAATTGCATTCATTTGCTTGCATGAAGTCTTTAATGTATTAATATATTTTTTACTTCTGAAGTAACTAGTGCATATCACAAACTACTGTGTATGTATTGATTGTTTATTACAGGTTTACACGATTGGTTTTTTTTATAGGGGTAGCTAAGTTGATGCCAAAGTCTCTCATCCTGAAATTCCAACTCTTGATGTAATTAATGAGTAATGTAATAGTGTATTCAAATATTGTTCATATGAGTAGTGTAATCAAAATATTTATAATTTAAAATTGTGACTGAGCATTGTTGTTGTGATTTTTCACGGAAAACATTTTTTCTCCCATGTCTTAATTTTTTTCTGCCATGAAAAGTAAAGTTTGTGGTTAGAAAATTCACAATGGACTCCATGTTGTCTCCCCATGTTAATATTCATTTTAATTCACATTATTCTTTATCTTCGTTGATTTTTTTAGCTGGTTAATTGTTTTTCTTCATGTTTATTACAGTTCATCTATTGGACCCGATAGTGTTGACCCATCAACTGATGAATTTTATATTGATGCTGGTGTGAGAATACAGACCACAATGAGCAACCGAGCTTCTCCTGTGCCAGTAAGCACTCGTATACCTCTGCGAGATCTTCTCTTTTCTTCACGGAAGCAACATTCCTTGGACGATTATCAGCTAATAGTGGGTGTGAATTCAGTATGTCCTTCCAGCTCCTTACACTCAGAATGCTCCCCTCTATCCAGCCATTCAGTGCCCCACCTACAACCCTCGTATAGAATTGGGGGCAATGTTTTAGGAACTCTTAAAAGAGGAAATATGATAGGACAGCCTGGTAGTACAGCAATTGAAAAGCAAGGAGTTGTAGGGGCTCACAAGACAAGAATGGTTGTGGCAAGCTGCTCTGATTTACCAACACCATCTCAGCCTTACATATTCCCTATTAAGGTGAATTTTACGTGTAGCTATTTAATGTGCATACCTGCTTTTTTATTTATTGTTTCAAAAATAGATACCTGGATTTACAATAGTAGTAAATCCCAAGTTAGTAAATTAAAACAAGATAGTTTGGCTTGATGATGAAGTTCTTGCCATTTAATCATCGCTTTTAATGTTAAATTGAAATGGTTTCCAACTCTTTATGTAAATTTAATAAAATATTTTTACCCCTCTTTATTAACAATTTATAGAATATAGAACATTTGTGTTCTGTACAAAAAGGCTTAATAATTTTCTTAAGAAGTTGGAGTTTAGTGTATATTGATAGATGAACATTTATCAACTAAGGGGTTTGGTTGATGACCAGTTTAAGCAGTTTATGTGTATGCATGTATCCCTCAACCAAAAGGTCATGGGTTCAATCCCTACCTTGGATATGAGTGCTTTGTTAATTCTGCTGGTTTGAGCCAAGGAACAGCCAGTATCATTTAAAGATCCCATGGGCTAATGCCATCAGAAATGGACAGCTAAAATATTTTCATCTGAACAAGGATGGCAGCTTAGAATTTTTATATTCAAGAAATTTTCCATGATCATTTCACAAAGAAAGAAATGTCCTCGAATTGAAACCCTCATAATGAACCAAGATTCCATCTAATTAATTTTTTATGCATATTCATATGTTAAAAAAATTTTTTTCTGTTTCATAATCTTAAATGTGTTCATCAGAATGCTGGGGAAGACATTGGAGTGCACCAGTGTGAAGCTAGTCATAATTCTCCACACAAAGGATATACTGGGAACAAAAGATTGCAGTCATGCACAGATGGTTCCAAGTCAGCCCTCGACAGAACTAATAATGATATCAAATCCTCAGGTACTGGCTTCTTGTTCTCTTGAATATTATTGCTAAAAGTTTTTAATAATTTCCTTTTCCATTTCTTTCACATTTGTGAAAAATCAGTCACAAATTGCTGATTGTGGTTTCTATTTAATTTTTAGAAATGTACGTTGTTAAATAACTTTTGAGAGGTTAAATTTTTTTTCTCATTTGAGAAGTTAAAAATAAAATCATGATTTGTAATATAGAAATGTGGCTGTTACTCTCTTTTATTCTAATTCAGGTTCACTCTCAGGTACTACTACCACATCTTACCTGCAAAGTCTTCAATTAAATAAACAGCGCTATGCAAGATCTGCAGCTTGGAGCAACAGGCCTCCACGAGGAACCCAAACTGGCACTTCACCTTCAATGCGACCCCAATCTTGCATTCTTCCACGATCTGGGGGGACAAGTATAACTGGCTCCTGCCGAGGTTTAAGGTACAGCTCTCGCTCACTGTCACAGGAAGAGCTACACCGAGGTGGAGGGATAAAACAGCAACCAAGTCTCCAGCGTGGGTCGACAGTTAGTGGCCCAATAGGACGTAGAATCGCATCTTCTCTATTCAAGTCGAACATTCCTCCCCTGCCATCTGGTCGTGTGCCTAGACGGACTTCAGCTGGCAGTGCCCATTCCAGCCCTGGTTCCAGTAGAGCTTCCAGTCCTGGAGCCAGACTCCAGGGTGCATCTGGATTCTCTGGGGGCATCCAAAGCATTCGGCACACACCAAATGGTTCATCACTATTAGTAAGAGCATTGCCTGTGGTGAAAAAACAGCAGAATACCCCTGGTGGAATGGATACCGATGTGATAGTAGGTCATCCAGTGGAAAGTCCTGATAAAAGAGTGAATGGGTAAGTGTTGAATGATCTTTTTTATCATTGCATATCAATAATTCTTTGATTGGATTGCCTAAAGGTGTTTATGCTGCTGACTGTGTGATTTCTCTGATTGTGTTCCTTAAATTGTGAATTTGCATTTGATTTCCACCATCTTTCAAATTGGATTTTAGGAACGTTTACATTTGGCAGCTTGGCTGCGACTCATGAAAATGGTCTTTAACTTTGCTCAAATTATTGTAAAACTCATTTTTAAGACTAAAATAACAAAATTCTTTCCATATTTAATATATTGCGGCCTCCTAGTTCAAATGATTATCTTGAGATAATGAGCCAAAGGAATTTTTTTTACATTTAATTTAATATTGTGTTGCTTTTAACTTTGGACTCAGCATAGTTGTGGATCTTTTTAAATTTTATCGATTTCAGCCTTAATACATACATATTTCCCACATAAAATCCATAGTGCATTTGCATAATAACAGTTAGTGCACTGTGTATTTCCTCAATTTATATTTTTTATCATTGTTAACTTTATTTTGAAGGGTTCAAAAAACCTTATATGCACAATATCGGCAATGCTTTTAATCAGTTGTTTAACGTTTGGTAAACTCTCTTGTTTTTATGAATTTCCTCCTTTTGGAGGTATTGGCTGACAATTGACATTGGTTAAACCCATGATACGTTGACAGTACAGTGTTCACTATTTTATTTACCATGTGGACTATTTTAATTTCGTCTTGCACATTTTTCTTTTTCTCATTTTTCCATTTCAACTTTTTTATGCCTTGTATGGAAGTGAGAATACAATTTACATGAGCTCTTTTTCCTCTAGCTGTAACTGTTGCATATACCATTGGCTGTGAAGATAGCTCACTGACATTTTTCATTCATTTATATTAAGTATAAATTTTTGAATTTGTACTTAAAGTAAAAGATCACCAATGAAGCTGGTTAATTTATATTTAAGACTTACAAATTCACCAGTTTTTAGTGCAAGCACTCCAAACTGGTGGATTGGGTATCAAGATAATTTAAACTGTTCGTTTTTGTTTCCTATTTAACCAGTCATCACAATTGTTAGCACTGCAGCTTTCCCAAAATCTGATCCTTGTTGTGTTCTTTCTCATAATTTCTTTTTAATTGATCAACTTCAAAGTTCATGAGGACACTTGGTGTTGAAGCACCAAACTCTATACCCTAAAAAAGTTACCATTCATTTATGAAGTTCTAGGCAGTCTCTAGATTGAAATGATTGGTAAATTTCTTTTCCATGATTTCCATTCCTTGAGGGCAACTCTTCCATGTATGTCTATAAGATAGTCAATGGTAAATATAAAAATAAATGATAAAGATGTTATCACTGCAATTAATCTCTATTGGTCCTCTTTTCTTAGTGTACTGAGTATTGATAATTGACGTGGAATAGTAATGATAGTAAGTTTGGGTTGATAACAAAATATCAACTATTAAGAAATAAAATAATGTTTATCTCTGAATGAAGTACTTAGTAATTTTGAATAAAATGTTTTGTCTTTGTGTGTCACATTTTTTGGGAGTGTATATCACTTATCCATTCTCACTTGAAGCAGATGGAAAATAATGATTATTATTAATTTAGGTGAAGCCATTATCGTAATTTTGAATGCTAAATGATTCAGTGGGGCTGTGGCTGATTTTAATATGACCTCCCAGTTTATACAATGTTGCCATATTTGCATTCGTCAGTGAAAATTTGCTCCTGGAGCTTATAGTAAATGATATTGGTAGCAGTTTGAAGGGTATTTTATTTATTCTGCAATTTTCCTCCAAAATTAGGGAGAATCCTAAATTACTATGTACCTCATACAGGGTACTGGGCTTAAATCTGGGCAAACACGCGTTTACTCAAATCAGATTACTTTGCCGGGTTAGCGAGACCTTCCCCAGACTTCTCCAAAGCATTATACTTAGCCATAATATCGTAAACAGTTGATCTGGAGTACCAGAAGAAACAAACTATTATGAAATATAACACCCCGTGCGAACACTTTTGCTAATAGCGGTTCTTCGATTGTACTTCACAAGTGTTGTAACATCTCGGCCATTTTGAGGCTATTACTGTTTACTAGATGCCTATAGCTTTCAAGAACTCCAATCGCGACCTCCAGTGGAACTACCAAATGGCAGGAAATTCAAATTGAAAATTGTCCAGATTTAAGCGCCGCACCCTGTATACCAGCAAATATGGTACTTGAGAAAAGTATTGGGCACGGGTCGGGTGCATTAACTCTGGGAAATTGAAAATTTTGTGTGTCAGCCCCAAATTTTTATTGAAGATATGAAACTAACACAACAATTGCAAAAGAAAGTGTGTTGGGAAAGTTAATTACTAATATTCCACATTGGGTAATAAGTTTGCTCTGAACAAACAACATTTAGGCACATCCTGAGGATAGCTTCAGATTTACTCAAGTTGACAGTAAAAATATGATGAAATTCATGGATGTTTTTTTTTTACATTCTAGAATTAGTGGCTTTAGAAATTTATCAGTGAAAATTGGCAGAAATCGCTTCAAAACAAAAGCAATATCCTGTTTTTTGTGTATTTTTTAGTTTCTTGGGTTAAATAATAAGGTTATTTTCTTTTTGTGTGTGTCTGTGTGTGCGTATAGGGGAGTAAGAGGTAGACAGAGGCACAGTATTGGGAGCAACCTACCTAACGAAGATGCTTCGACAGAGAATGTGGGCAGAAGGTGGACCCCAAAGAAGGAGAGTCTGGAGGACACGCCAAGCTGGAGGAGAAAGTCTGCGGATGGATCGATTATGATGGGCAGCGGAGGTCGCCGTACCTCGCAAAGGCCTCTCAGTGTTGGTGGAGCTATTAATTCTACTACTAGTCGCTTGCCAGTTCCAACTCTACGGTAAGCTCAACTGTCCTCTGCAGTCTATATGAAGGTTGTCCTACATTTCAACTTGATTGGGCAATTTAGTCCTCGCTATATACATTGGTATAAAGGTACCCTTTTGAGTAAGTGTTTAAGGCTGATTGTTTGAAGACTATGGCTATGACAAACCCAAAAAACTTATAAGATAAAAAAATCATGTTAATCCACTGTAGGCATCAGGTGAGGACCCACTTTATATCACATGATACACGGCAGATCTTCATTTAACAAAAAATTCATTCAATAAATTAGCTTTCTTGAATTTTTGCTGAAGTTCAGTGATCACTCAGTGCTATTTAATGCTCAAATATAATAGTAATTTTTTATTAGATTTGACTTGTTTTCTTACCATTTTTCCTAAATATAATGCCAGTAAAAAATAATTTAAGCACTGCAATTATTCCCATATTTTGTGATTTAGTGTGATGTACAAAATCTAGTTAAATATATGCATTATTGTCATTACTTTCATTGACCTTAACGTCTTCATGGTTTATAATATTGTCACTCAAAGATATTGAAATCGCGTGCAATATTACTAAGTACCAGGTGTACAAGTATGAAATGCGGATTTTTGACAACAGATGGTGCACCAATGCCGTTTGTGGTATAATGATTTGATACTAATGCCATTTTGTTGTGCCATCAACAAGTGCCATAGGCGCACAAGTGATTAATTAAAATAGTGTTTGCATAGTTGTGTTGCTGTGTTCAAAATGTCAAAATTTGTACCAAACGAAGAGCATTTGCAGACAGCATTAATTTTTTGTTTTCATTTGAAAAAAACTGCTACTGAATCGTACCCATTACTTCAAGAAGCTTATGGTGAACATGCTCCATCACAAGATATCTGTGAACAGTAGGGTTCAACATTTCAAAAGTGGTGATTTCGATGCTGCAGACAAGGAACACGGAAAACTGCCAAAAAGGTACGAAGATGTGGAATTACAAGCATTGTTGGACGGAGATGATTCACAAACAAAATCAACTCTCAGAGCAATTGAGCATTATTCAGCAAGCTGTTTCCAATTGCCTACGAGAGATGGGAAAGATTCAAAAGACTGGCAAATGGGTACCACATGAGTTGAACAACGTGCAGATGGAGAGGTGTAAAAATGCTTGTAAAATTTTGCTCACACGGTACAAAAGGAAGTCATTTTGCATCGTATCACTGCTGGGGATGAAAAGTGGATTTATTTTGAGAAACCCTAGTACAAAAAATCATGGGTAGACTCAGGTGCGCTATCCACATCGACCCAATCTCTATGGCTGAAAGACCATGCTCTGTGTTTGGTTTGGACTTGGAGGTTGTGGTCTATTATGAGCTGTTAAAACCTAGTGTAACAGTTAAAGCTGAATGCCACCAGCAACAATTGCTCGATTTGAATGGTTCACTGCGTGAAAAAAGACCAGAGTACCAAAGGAGGCAACATATGGTCATTTTTCTTCATGGCAATGCTCCATCACATATGACAGAACCGGATTGCGACACATCGGAAGACCCAGCTGGGAAGTTCTACCCCATGCTGCTTACTCACCATACTTGGCTCCATCTGATTACCACTTGTTTGCATTAATGGGTCACGCACTTGCTAAACAGCGCTTTGGTTCGTAGGAAGATGTGAAAAAATGGCTCAATGAAGGGTTCCTGACAAAAGAGAAAGATTCTAACAGGCATGGTATCCACAAATTTTCCGAAAGATGGGAAAAATGTTGGACTAGCAAAGGAACATACTTTAAATAATCCTCTTTTTATCATCCTTCCAAAAAAAATGTTTTTTTAATCTGCTTATCATACTTGTATACGGATATACATGTATTCTACCTCCATAGTCAAAATTAGTATACCTGGTAAAGGGCTCTTTTATACATCATGGCAAACTCCTCACATTAGGTAGTACTATTATTCTCTGCCACTCAAACTGTCATTTGCTTTAAGTACAGGAGTGTGCTGCACTTGGGCTGAAAATAGCAAAGTATGGATGCTGGTGAGATGAACTTGAGCATTGAAAGTTAGCAGATCATTTACCATTCTGTCCATAGAAAATCATTCCTCAATACAAGGGAATTCAGTCCGCCGACTAAGGAGAAAATGTCTCATAAACAAAAGAGGCAGTGCGGAAGTTTATTGGATTTGTTAAGTATAAAAAGCAAGGCTTTCTTTCTCAGGTGCTTCTCTCGACCATATGAAGTCAATTTTGCTAGTGCTAATGGGATTACATTCCCAGTAGCTGGTTCTTATTTCACTGGCAGCACCTACTCTAGATTATGGGAAATGATGGAATATATCTAACGATATGGGGTTCAATTTTGTTTTAATCTCTTACTAATATGCTGTAAAAAGTTAGTAATTTTTGAAGAAATCATTTATCTCCAATTTATAATTTATGTTTTATTATGTAATTTCATATGCTTATGTATTTGTTATTAGATGAGTCTTAGGAGCAATTAAGGAGGAATCATTAAGATTTTTGGGTTATCTTTCACGTTGTATTTGGGATTTCATTTGTCTGCATTTCATTGTGGTTGCTATTGTTATTCAGCATAATTAATTGGTAGATATCATTTAGTAGCAGGGCAGCGTGCTGGCAGTAAAAGAGTCAGGGCACCGGAGGTGTACATTCCCTTATGAAAAATCTATATGTGCTCACATAATCATTTGTAGGAGGTAATTTTTTCAAAAGTTTTGTGTTTTAGAATTCTTTAATTTACCCATTAGCCATTTTTTGATGCAATCTGTAGCCAAGTGCGCAATGAAAAATCAATTTATATTGAAATCTGAAATATATCTTTTGGTCTGGGACCAGTGAAAAAGCATGTTGGTTTAAGTCAAGTGCAAATTAAAGTTGAAGTAAATTTGAGGTTGGGTGTGGAAAAATGTTTCAAAAGTTTTTATTTTGATTGATTCGTTTGGAGCTTGATATCAGAGAAGTGAATAATTGATAAAGAGCATAGCTTGACTGAGCAATCAAACCAAAAATCTGATATAAAATAATTATGGTCAGTTGAAGTGTAAGATACTAATTCATGAGGAATAGTTCATTCCTATTTGGGCCAAATGGTACAAAAACATGGCCAAAGAGAAAGAAAGAAAAGAGGAGGATACAGGGTCTGGATATGAGATTTTTGAGTGACATGATTTGAATGGCTTAGAAATAAAAAAAATTAAGAGGTTAAGGAGAGAGCACTCACGAAGAAATTGTAAAGTGAAATAGAGGAGTCAAGTCTGAAATGGGTATAAACTGGAGAAGTTAACTCCTTGGAATGAAATATGTTTGAAATGAGAGGACAGGATGATGGCAAATGCCAACTATGAGATAGAAATATATGTTGAAGGGCATAGAAGTTAGAGGAGGGAAAGAATTTTCCAAACACAATGTGTTTTTGAGCCATAATTTGTTGATAGTCCTCATCTTAATTGTTTTCGAACAAAGTACTGCTGGACTTTGATTTGCAATCAGAATTATTTAAGCCCTGCACTTTTTAATGCTTTTTCCTCACTTGATAAAACTTGTCATTACTAAAATACTAGCATAATTGGCATAGTGTGTGCTTATACAGGGTGCAGCAATGTAACTTCCTTTTTTCAAATGCAATTTGCTTAAAAAAAAAGAAGTTATGTTGCTGCACCTAGTAGGTACATTATATTTTGCATAATACTTATTTTATTTTATTTTCAGGAAGTCGTAATGAATAGAGAAGAATTAAGCATATTGGTGTTACGGAAGTTCATATACAGAGTTCTGTAATCCATATGTCAGCATTATCAGTGGCCTCTAAATGCTACTCAGAAGCAAAATAGTCAAATATATTTTTAATTTTTTGCCAAAGCTTTATTAGAGCTAGTTAACACATGGGTAGTGATTAATGAAAGAAAAAAGATATTTTTAGAATGCTGTTTGCGGTAGTATGCAACCCATCATCTACCATATCATTTCTGACGTAAAGTTACCTAACAGAGTCTCTATTTCTTCTGTTTGATGTGGATAAACTTATAAGCATGTATTACAATCATGGTGCTCCTATCATGTGATTAAAGAAGTGCAAATATATTCGATACTTAGTACATGTTGTGAATTTAACAAATGAGGTGTATATTTATGATCTTCCTAATGCAGCTATTTAGTTTTTTATACAATATGTACCTGCTGTCATAGATCATAAAGACAAATATTTTTCTGAATAATTTGTAGGTTTTGAGCAAAAAGAGCTTTTGTATAATGTGTTTCTCTGTCTCTACTTTTTTACTCCCACTTATTGTCAAAAGTGATGTGAAAAATTGTTGTATTTCAGTCTTGAATTGCACTGACTACTTGATTGGAGCTTTAATGTTTCTTGGAAGAATATTGTTTTATTATAAAATTCTATACATGTGTGTATTGGTTAATGTGTTCTGTGCACTGTGGGTGTACTTAATATATCTTTTAATTGAAATCTTCAATTTAACATTGATATGCCTCATCTTTATCAGTTTGTCTTTGTTCACTATTTGCTCCCCGAGAAATGTATCTTGCTTTGCAACATTATAAGGTAAATAGAGCCACCATAAATAAGTTTCAGGAGTGATTTCACTCTTGAAAATAAGCATTTATTAGCAGTATATGCACTATTGCTTGTTGAAAGGTTATTCACAATTATGCATTTCAGTTAATTTTAATGCTCTTACTCTTATATATAATTTTAATATTGGAGGGAGGCATTCACTATTTTATCTTAAAATGATAATGTCTTGAAACAAAAACTTCTGTAGTTAATGGAACAGATAACAAGCTTCTTCAATTGTAATCATATGTTATAAATATTCTGATTTTAAACTGCCTTATTATGAGCAAACTCCCATAGTTGAGTTTTCGACTTTCAAATTAGGCATGTAGATTATAGTGAAAATTCATTATAAATTTGGATATTTCCTTACTCATGGTATAGCAGGCAGTGCAGTAAACGCCTGGTCAGTGCATTCGTTGAAATATATGTACAATAAGGCACCACCAGTAAACAGGGTTATTTTTTATTGAATGCATTAAATTACACTATTTAATGCATTTATCTGAATTTAACACATATACATATTTATGGAAATATTGTTTCAGATGCAGCAGCAGTCATTTATCTAAAAAAACAGTATTTTCTCAGAATTTTCTTATGTTAATTAAAGAGAAAAATAATTCAAATCATACGGTATCATTAGCCAGCATCATGGCGTTACCATTGGCCACAAAAATAGCAAATTTGGGGCATGTAGCTATTTTATTATTATCAGTATCTTCAATGCAGGGAGTATATTTGTTCCCTGTGACAAAATAGTAGTATTGTTCTGAGTTACCTGTGAACCCATTAATATATGCTTATGTAACATTTATGGTTCATTGATCACATCATGGCCCAAATGTTACTGTAACATAATGAATGATGAATTATTACATTACATGATGTGTTATGTAATAGTAGTAAGAATTGTGATACATTAATGTAGTTTTTCTGTACTTACTTAATCACCAGGATTCACTTGAGGGATATTTCTGCACTTTTAATTTATCATGTGCTCTGTGTATTTATATCTTTTACTGATTGCAGGTTGTTCTCGTATATCTTTTATTAGATCATTAAATTCTGAGATAAGGCAAATTTGATATTAAATGTTTGAGAGTTTTATGCTCATATGTTGATATTTAAGGCTTGTTTTCTGTTTTTAATATAATTTATATCAGGTAGTTAAGATACCTATTCAATGATTTTAGTAGCCAAATTAGGCTTTCTTAAGATGGTAAAATATTTTAATAGTAACCTTTAAAATTGATGACACCAAAAGGTACATGATTGTGCCATATGGTTCATTAAGCATGTTTAACTTAATATCTATTTACCATAATTTTATAAAGAAAGTATCTCTTTAAAAAAAATCCGGTTAAGAGCATTAAAAAATTCTGATACACAGGTACTTAATTTTGCCTCAATAGAAGGAAACATAATAGTCTACTGATATTATAATAATTTAGGGTATTTCAATAATAGCGCGGTACCTTTACTGAAATGTAAGTTGTGAATTACTTATTTGTGCACTTAAAAACTATTTTCTGCTATGAATAATAAAATGGAAGTATGTGCAGCATATGCATATTGTAATTATCTATGCTGTTTACTAAGAAAACCAAGGAATTATTTGTAATAACCTATAATGGTTCAGCCTTTATGAGTTTTTACATGTACAGTACAATCAAATATAGGACATTAAGTGGTTAAATAATATGTGGGGATGTTTCTGCAGGGAAAACTGTGGCATCTGAAGAAACATACCCCATGCTCACCATTTGAAAGCTGCTAAGTATGTGTGTATACCAATGAAAAAAGTCATTATAAATGATTTTTATATGCTGAATGTTCAGGATATCAATGTAATTTATTGCTCTAATGCAGTTATTTTAATTATTATGATTCCTCTGATGCTAGTGTGTCCACATAGTTCAACTATATGTATGCCCAACTGTCTTCCACAATATGTATAATATAATATTTTATCATTTGGATAAGGGGATGAGAGGAGAATTTCTCATAATCAAACAAAATGACCTGTAATCTTTTCAAATAAGTTGACCCAATACAGAAAGTCAGTTAGAATTTCACAAGACCATGTGTTGTTTGCCTCATAATTGGGAATTACCAAATAAGTGTATATCATCAAAATGTTTACTGTTACATATTCTTAAGGTCAACGATAAAATAGACGGAGCATGTACAAAAATAATACATTTCTGTGTAAACCAAGTATTATAAGCTAAAGAGCTAACATTATTTTTGGTAGATTTAATAATGGTGATGGTGCCTCTTGCCAAATTGTACCCTAATTTTATTTTTACACATTAATCACATTTAAGTGTATTTCACATAGTTAAGAAATAGATCCAGTTCCTTTGAATATATGAAACTTATTGATGAATTTGGAGTTTATTTTCAGTTATTGGTTAAATCACCTAACTGAAATTCAGGAAATGTGGGTGTAAGACTAGATGAAGAATAACATTTTTTTGCCTTCACCTCATATTTTTTCTGTAAAAAAGTTTTAATATTGGAAACTTCTTATTTTTTTATGTTTGCATAAATATGTAACATTATATATTCTGTTTGTTTCTCATTTTTTAATGATGTTTCCGCAATAGCCGTCAAAAGTAGTGAGGATTATATTAGAGCTTCAAACTTTTTTAGGGGAATTTTATCTGTATACTGGCACTTAAGTATAAGCTTTAAAGTGAGCAAACAGTGCAACAGATATTCTCAGCAAATGCATAATTCATAAATAATTTCACTGATGACAAATCGTATCTTTGGCAGATTTATGCCTTCATATACATTTAATTCAAGGATTTAAACAGTATTAAATCATATTTATTCACATTTGAAAATTTTTATTTGTACAAAATATTTGTCTGTTCTTCATGAAAACTTCTGGAAATGCTAATTGAAATACTTCCATGTGTGTACAATATTATTAATATTTATTTGAACTTAGCATAGTCGGTTTTTGATTTATGTTAATCAATTAATATGTTTATTAAATGTGTTTTCAAAGGAAATAGTGTGTCCTATTTGGCTGTAGTTATTTGCGCATCGTCAAAATTTAGTACTATCTTCATTTATTGAACATTAATTTAATTGACTTCAGTTGCAGGCGGTCTATTAATTTTTAGTGGATAAATTAAATGTTGTTTCCTTATTGTAAACAGAAGTATTCTTATTTAAGAGTAGAAAGTTGTAATTATAATGAAGGAGAAAATCAAAGTAATCAGTTTTCTTCACTCCAAAGAATGGTCTGTTTTTACTAGTTATAAGGTCAAATCAAGTTATATCACTTAAATTTTATTTGTTCTCATCTCAAATGAGTTCAGTTTTTATAGTTATCTTCTGGAATTTTCTAAACATGAATTTCTTTAAATATTAAATAATAGTTGTGATTTTAATCTTGATAAGGTCTTGAATTTACATAGTCACAAAACATTAGAACTTCTACATACCTAATTATCAGGAACTCTTAGAAGAGGAATAATATTCAGTCAGTCTTGCAGCTTTTATCAGTGTTGGATATACTATTTTAGACCCTTATATTATATCCTTCACATAGTATAATTGAAAAAATCCAGTTTTACAACAATGGGCCTAATATTGTTTCCATGAGCAATGCTATTTTGCCCATAAAGTAGGTCATTTAAGGGCTTGTTAGTCACTAGACTACTTGAAAAATATCTGTGATTTTTCATGCAGCATTTCCTAACATCAGTAGCTTCATGCAGTGTTTCATGATGGAATTAAATGCTTATTGATCGCATGGTATCTGAATGTAATTTTCTTAATTCTCACGATATGATTAAATCTAATGCATTATATGATTAAAGGTGATATATTTCCACATATTATTGTCCAACTTCGGTTTTGCAGTTAAGAGTGTTTGAAAATATTAGTTTGTTAGGGAATGCTGTGTATCAACTCCTTACATGAATGGATACTTATTTTACTAATGCTAATTGCATGTCTTGTTACATATGATAATCTCTGATGGGGCATTATGTGGTACGCTCAAAATTGCACAATGGGGAGAGGTATGCATATTCATAGGGGTAACAAGAGCATATTAAAAACAAGGCATTGTTACTTGACCATTAGGTATTATTATAACCTGGCACTCATCCACTTGAGGATTCAATTCCTGTGAGTGCTGTAATACTTTTGGCCATTTAATTATGTGAAATTCTTTAGCCTAAAGGATACGTTTCTTTTTAAGTATCCGTAACCAACTAAAAACTAGTTTGTTTTGAAAATGTTTGTGGCTTCACAATATATATTGCGTAAAATGAAAATTTTATTTCCTTACAAGCCATTATGTGAGAATGAGTGTATGTGCAAATTTTTGACTTGCAATTGAAGATTTTTGAAAGTTTATATGTACATATATGTATTGTCTATAAAATGATATGGAAGGTACTGAAGTGTTATTGTCTCTGATGGGATGTACTAAAGGCTGCTTTAACTGTTCATGCTCTTAAGCTTCAGGAGTTTATCATAGCATCTAGATTTGCTCTGTTGGCTATTGTCAAAAAAATTAGATATTGTATTTTATTTTTTATGTGCATTTTTATTTTTCAGAGTGCCTAGGTAGGTACAGTTTGTTTGTGGCCCTTTGCCAAACATTTAAGTTTCTAAGCATCAATTTCATGTAATTGGCTAAACCAAGACTTAGTGGATCTGGTTTTGCATTATTTTCTCCTCTGCTTTTCTTTAACTATTAAAAAAATGATCCTAAATGGTGATATATGTGTGTGGAGTTGCTTCACTTGCAAAAAAAGAGATGGAGCACATGTAAAGAGCATACAACATGGAAAATAAACATGAGATGTATTGCAATGTATAAAATTCAAATTCCGAAATTAAAACACTATTTTGCAAGATAATTATTATGTAATTGCCATTCTTGGTGTGTGTTTGTGTGTCCAATGCATATACTTCCTAGTGGTAGAGTTCAAAGAGCTTTATGCTGAATATCATGGAATTTCCTTCAGATGAGATAGTAACTTGTTTTTAGAATGTGATGGTAAGTTTGAGTAATGACTAGATTTTCGTTTCAGTTATGGTATTTGGATATAGAGGTGCCAAAACTGACTGGTAAGAGTGACATAGCTGTCAGTACAGAATGCTTGGTAACTTTGTTCTCCAAATGTTTTATTACTGACTGATATCCATTAATGACTTAAAAAATTGATTGTGTGAAAATGACCCATGAAGAAATGAACGCGTCAGTTTTTCATTTGTTATCTGATTTGAGTTATTTCCATGTGTTCATGCTTTCATTCATGCTTGTATGCATGGTCTGTCCCAAAATTAAGTAGAATAAATCCTGGAAATAAATTTTTCTTAGATCAAAGTGTAAATTACTAAAATTCTTCAAAATAGCACCTTTTTGGATCAGCACACCGATGCCAGTGCGTCTGTCAGTCGCAGCTTGCTCCCTGGAAGGCAACGACAGGGACCTCATTCAGGTACCTCGTCACGACCTCTTTGACATCCAGTGTTCCAGAATGGCTGCCTTTCAAGTTCCTTTTTATTCTTGAAGACAAAAATAAATCCAGCGGTGCCACATTGGGGCTGTAGGGCAATATCTAAGACCATTGAGATTGTCACATGAGAGCAGCCTTCTGATTCTCTGACAGCACCTTGGGGACCATCTTGTCACACTCCTTTCTCATGCCTAAATCTTCTGTAAGAGTACGATGCCCTGTGGTTTTCGGAATACTGCACTCTTTTGCTAACATTCTGACTCTCTTCCAGCCATCAGAATTGAGAATATCTCTCACTTTTTGCACATTTTCAGTCAACTGTGCAGTTGACTGGCATCCAGGGCATTCATTGTCATGAACCTCCCCAGAACATCTTGAGCCAGCAGAAAACCATTCCTTGAGACATTGCTTAACCATGGTCATGGCCTCTGAAACTGATTTGCTGAGCTTAACACAAAATTTTATTGTGTATTGTTGCTCAATGGAATGTGGCATTGTGAATTCATGAAGTGTTTTCTAACAGGAGTCCAGTCTAGCAGCAATCCACACACTTTAATGGCCTGCAGACAGCTGACGCTGGTCATGTTGTTTTCCCAAGACCTACCACCACCTTTCCTATCACAAATTACCCCACTCTAGCCATCTGCATTTGTGGGAGAAAATCCTATTACTAATTTTTGGGGCATATCTGTAATAATTTCCTTTTATTTCAAGCCAGAATAAAAAATGAAATATTCATATCAGTTTACCTGAGACAATATTAGCAAACTCCTGTCTGCAGTGCCTTTTCTCAGTCATCTTAATACCTGCTCAAATTTTAGTGACTTGAGTGGCCTTCTGCTCAACAAAAGCTTGTTCCAACACTGAATGAAAAATTTTTATTAAGTTTATTCATTTAAATCTCACCCAATTTTAATTTGAATTATATATTTAACATATATGTGTGATTATTTTATTTATATTAATGATATATTTAACATGCCATTTGGGGAGAATTTCCAAATTAGTTTATACTCCATGAACTGTTTCTAAACTGCAAAATGTTCAGTCGCAAAGTTCATATTCCAATTAACTCTTGTGGCAATCAAGCATTTCTTGATATGCATTGGGAAAGTATGAATTGACTTTAATACAAGTATGACTCTGAAGAGCTTACACACTGTTGAATGTGAAAAATATTGGTTCTTGAAGTTAATTTTAATCAGCACCTCATTAATTATTTATGCAGTTTGCTTTTCTATAGGTGTGAGACTTGGGAGACAGTTAATGGAAATATGACACCATGGAAGAATTATGAAAATAAAATCGGTGGACCATTGTGTCAAATGATTGTCTGACTTCAAAGAACAATTGAAGAAAGAAGATTATTGAGGATGTTTACTAGAAGAAGAAAATTGATAGGGCATCCTGAGGCATAATAGTTAACTGAAGATCATATTGGAAAGAAACATCGAGGAGAAGACCCGTTGAGGAATAGGATGAACTACAAGAAGAAGTGAATGGAAAATGTCTGTGCAAAAGCTACAAGTGAATTAAGAAATAGGATAGCTGCTACCTATCAATCCTGATTGATAACTGATGATAACTTTGAAAAAACCTTTTGAAATGTATACCTACATTCATTTATTGTCAATCTCCAATATGGGATGTCACCAAAATAATGACGTAGGAATGCAGCAATGCAAGACACATTATAACTGATGGACCTTTCCATTTAATGAATACCAAACTGGGGAAAATGTTTCTGATAATAATGTAATGAATACCCTTGAGATAAATTTGATTAGTTTGAATACAATGGAGACTCCATTCTGGATCATACCTCTGGATACCAGCTTCGCCTATGCTATGTGATTTTTCAGGAACCAATTCTTCCCGGGAAATAACAAGTGGCATATGGAAAGGAGTACTCATTTCATACTGGGCTTTGAATTTGGGAAGTCTGCCCTCATCAACTGAACCAACTTTTGGATTGTTTGATAAAAAAAAATATTATCCTCTGGCCATGGGTGGTTCAAACCTTTGAGATTATTGAGGAAACCCTTATCTCAGGTGTGTGCATCATGCAATTCATGAATTTTTTTATTCAAATTCCTCTGATCTTGATGATATTCAAATATTTTATGCCAGCTGGGGCCAGGACAGTGGTCACCAGGCCGTAGGCACCTTTGACAAGGTTGATTTCAAACTAATAATAGAGCTAAATGATATGGAGGCCATAATAAAATATTGGTAAAAATATCATTTAGACACTATAAAATCAGAGAGGGCATGAGATCTAAGAGGAAGAACAAGTTATCTCAGTGAAAAGAGAGGCGATTCCATCTTGAAGAATGAGTTCAATATGGTGGAACAGATTAAAAGGATATAGAAGCACTGGGAATCGATAATATCCCAGAATTGATCCAAGTTGGCCAGTGAAGGGCTCTTACAGTCCATTTACAATCTTGTCTGTAAGGTATATGAAGCTGGAAAGATACCTGATAATGTCACTGTCTTGTAGTCCTCATCCCAAAGAATGTGGCTGTTTCCAAGTGTCAACACTAGCAGACAGTAACGCTAGCATGGCATTACAGGCAAAGTTATATCTCAAATTATTCATAAAGTGCCGAATAGCTTCTCTCAATATTTACTTCAATAGCCAGTGTCTAAAACGTGGTGTTACCCCAAAATTTGTGTCCATCAAGTCGTGTTCATCGTCTCCAGCAGCTCAACACGCCATCTCAACAGCTAAAAAAGTGTGGGTCCAGAAAGAAGTGAAAATGTGGTACAGCAAACGAGAGGCCATATGCCATTATTTGTTTATTCTTCATATGGAATTGTGTTCAAAACTTCATCCCGCCGAATTTCAAGTGTGGGAAGACCGAGTGAGATCTCGGACAAAAAGTATCTGTGATGCTAAGCGAAAAGTATTGAATCAAAAGCTCTACATTCTCTCGAGAGTCCTACGGAACAGTGATACCCAGTCCAATCCAAAATTACGATCATGTGACCATAAGTTTGCCCCACGAGTTGTCAACCTTTCTAATAGTGACTTGTCCCCTTCCAATTTAGTTTTATTAAACAAAGGCCTGAAATATGCCCCAGTGATTCCCACTACAACCAACGGCTACAAAAACCTAGCGGCTGACTGCGATACAGCCCTGTCTCGTGAACCTATTGGAACCAAGCAACTCATCGCCAACATCATCTCAGAAGACATAAAAAAGCCTCCTTTCTACAGCTCCCGTCCAGTGCGAGAAGATCTGACTCTCAAGATGCTCAAAAAAGTAATTAAGGAGGGCGAACTCGCAGTCGTCAAGGCCGACAAAGGTAATTCCACAGTGATTATGGATAGGGAAAACTACATCAGCAAGTGTCAAAACTTCATTGCCTCCACCAATTCTGAGAATTTACTGAAAGACCCCACACCATCATATCAAAGGCTGGTAAAAAACGCTATCGCTTCATGCAAAACTCTATTCAGTGATAAAGAAAAATTTTCCCTGTTGAATATGAACCCATTACCCCCAAGACTGTACGGCTTACCTAAGCTACATAAACAAGAAGTGCCAATCAGACCAGTGGTGTCGAGTGTTAATTCGCCAACACACAAGCTGGCCTTTAAGTTAAACTCAATTTTCCGCCAAATGTCAAATTTCAAACCTAAATATGGGATTAAAAATTCAGTCAATCTAGTGGAACAACTCCAAAATATCAATATGCCAACAAATGTGAAGTTAGTATCATTCGATGTTTGTAATTTGTTCACATCCGTTCCCACGCATGAGGCGATATTATACGCTCATGACATACTTTCAAAGGCCAACATCAGCCCGGATATCATCAGTGAATTACGCAAGTTACTTCAGGTGTGCGTAGATCAAAATTATTTCCTCTTTAATAACAAATACTATAGACAAAAAGAAGGCTTAGCTATGGGATCACCTCTCTCACCACTCCTTGCAGAAATTTTCATGGACAATTTAGAAGAAAAGATATTTAATGGCAAAGATAAATTAGTAGATAATGTCCTCTATTGGTTCAGATATGTGGATGACGTTTTATGCGGCTGGACAGGGACCGATAGACAGTTGACGAAGTTCCATCAGTTTTTAAACTCCTCACACTCAGCCATTAATTTCACTATGGAAAAAAGTGTGGAAGACGAAATCAATTACCTCGACCTAACCATAGGCCTACATAACCAAAAACATACCTTCAAAATCTACAGAAAGCCCACCTACACAGATCAAGTAATTCCATCAGATTCGTGCCACCCTATATCCCATAAGCTAGCCAGTTTCCACTCCATGATAAATAGACTCATTAGAATCCCGATGTCCCAGGACAACTGGGACCGTGAAGTAAACATCATAAAAACCATTGCTGTCAACAACGGGTATAACGCCAACCTCATTGATACGCTCCTTAAGAAGAAAATAAGAAAACAAGCCACCTCTATCTGCACTACACTCACACAGGACACGAACACGTTAGATCGGAAATGGTGCAAAATTCCGTTCGTGAACCATCTTTCATACAATATATCCAAAGCCATCCCCAAGGACAATTTCCGAATTTCATTCTATATTCCATCAACACTATCCAAGTGTTTAAGCCAGATTAAGGACCCGATCGACAGGAATAAAAGGAGTGGGGTGTATATGCTTGAGTGCGAGTGTCAGGCCAGTTACATTGGTCAAACAGGGAGGAGTTTTGACAATCGGATCAAGGAACACCGTAGAGGAATTTATGCAGATAACACGAATTCTAATCTCGCGAAACACATAATCGAAACAGGCCATCACTGCAACTTCGAATTTAAAGTGCTACATCTACAAACGAAAGGGCGCAAGTTGGACGCACTCGAACAGTGTGAAATAATACAACACACAAAAAAAGGAATTCCCCTCCTTAATGATGTGTTTGTCACTTCACATTCCCCCCTTCTAGCCATCAATTTCCCCAATAGTTTTCCCCAATTTTAACCCTCCTCTTCTCCTGCCCCCCCCCCTACTTCCACCCCGTTAACGACCACCCCTTTCCCCTCCCCGTTCCTCCGGTTCCCCGGATGGACTCGACGGACAACACCACTGATCCCCCGACGCATCGCAGGCGTCCTAAGGACGTCATCCAGCCAGCAGAGCAACGACCCTCGCCACGGGACATCACTCGCGAGGCCCACCGGCAGATTGTTCCGGCCCTTCATTGCTGCGGGGCCCTCTACAGCTCAATGTCTTTATTTTATTACCTGTGCCAATCCGGCTGTCGTATTGTTAATTCTCAGTATTGCCCCCAAAAAACCCCCCACCCCATGGAATTCCCACTGTTCCTCCCCGCCTCTTTGACCCCTCCTTTCATCCTTTCCCCTCATGGAATTCCCCTGTCCCCTTTTTTCACCTCCTTTCCCCCCTTAAACCCCCACCCCTTGTATGCAACTATATATGTGGAGAAGATACGCACTTGTGCTCACACCTGATGATGATGTGAAAACATCGAAACCGGTAGTGTTGAAATAAAATATCCAGTGGAAAATTGCAATACCTGTGGTTTTAATAACAGACAGTATAGTATCGCATGCATCCGAAATCTTAACTTGTCTGGCTCAGTAGAATTTAAGGAGTACTGTCAGCTGAATGATTTGGGTTTAAGATAGGTTCATACGAAGCTATTCTGGCTTTAATGCTGATTGTGGAGAAAATAATTAAGAAAGATGAGGCAAGATTTCTTTTGTGGACATGGAGAAACCCTTCAACAACATAGAATAGAATAAGCTGTTTTACCAAGAGATTTTTGTGATATTTAAGGAAAGAAAGGTGATAAGAAACGTGCATAGTAATAACAAGGCTATGGTAAAAGGCGGAACTTAAGAGGAAGTTAAAACAGAAAAAGGATTTAGACAAAGGTGCTTACTCATACCAAAGCTCTTCAAAGTAAGAGTATATGTGCGGGGATAATGGATGGACTCCCCAATAGAGGAAGGACTGGTATTGTAGGAAAGAGGATCCCAATCAATCAATTTGCCAATGACATCACAGTTCACTAAACTTAGTGGAACTAGTAAAAGGTTGAGGTAAATGTAGGAGGAGTTAATGGACTGATTCATGGTATCTACGATGAAGGAATCTGGCTGGAAGACTACATAAGATCAGTGTTAGTTCTTATTCCAAAAACGTTGGAGGCTATATCATGTGAGGACTACAGAACAATAAGTTTGATTTTCCAAATAGCCAAAGTTGTTCTCAGGATCATTAACCAAAGCATGGAAAGCAGCGCAAATAATTGCTTAGGGGATGATCAGTTCGGGTTTAGGAAGGGGAGGGGCACGAACGATGCCATTGAAGTAGTGAGATCACTAATCAAGAGGAATATAGAACACAGTCAGGACATATTTGCCCGTTTCTAAGATTTTTTGAAAAGGTATTTGACAGAGAGAATTGGGAAAAACTAATGAGTATATTGCAGAAAATAGGAATAGAATGGAGGGACAGGTGGCTAATCCACTACCTGTAAAAGTCTCATACTGCTCAGGTGCGGGTGGGAAACGGGGAGTCCGGATGGGCAGTGTTAGGAAGAGGTGTAAGGCAGGGTTGCCCATTATCACCGTTGCTGTTCAACCTGTATGCAGAGGAAATGATTAAAGAGGCATGGGAAGAACTGGAGGTAAGAATGAAAGTGGGCGGGGAATTCGTAAAACCAGTTAGGTTTGCTGATGACCAAGCTCTAGTTTGTCAGTCAGCGAAGCAAGCATTTTACATACAGTCTAACAGTTTACGTATCTCAGAAGTGATTTGGACCAGCACGGTCAAAGTAGTAGGGACGTAAGGAGAAGAATTGCGCTAGGCAAAGAGGCTTTCACAAGGAGGAGGGAGTTGATGACAGGGACATTGAGTAAGGATATTAAGAAAAGACTCATAAAAACTTTGATATGGAGCGTAGCTATGTACGGTGCAGAAACGTGGTCATTGAAGCAGGAGGATAGATGTAGACTGGAGGCTTTTGAAATGTGGGTGTGGAGAAGAATGGAGGAGGTGAAATGGACCGAGAAGAAAACAAATGAGGAAGTACTTGGTATGGTGGGTGAAGAGAGGGGTTTGTTGGGAGAAATCCTATGGAGGCAGAAAAAGTTGATGAAGGGGGTATTGACCGGCAGTGGGAAGTTGAAGACTGTGATAGAGGGGAGAATGTTAGCCAAATGAGGAAAGGGCAGGAATAAAATAGGGTGTTGGATAGGATGAAGGGAGAAAGGAAGTACACAAAGATGAAGAGGGACTTGTTATAGAGTAGGGCGTTGGGTTGTGTTTTGTTAGGAGTAGCGAAATATTTATTTCCTGGTGGTGTCCATCCAAAACCTACCTTAACCAGTAGATTATCTTACTCGTAAATAAATCATGGTTCACGCAGAAAGCCAAGAAGAGTTAAAGCATACTATTTCAGAAATGGAATAAATCCTAAAAAGCATATATTATCTATGCTGAAAAGACAAATTTATGAAATGCTCCCACATGGGAGCTAACTAATTCCAATGGATCAATAACTTAACTTAAGGGGAAAAATGAAACTTACTTAACTTGTAGCAAGAACTAAAACTTTCTTGAATTTGCTAAGTGTCAATTGAAAAAAAAGTCTCATTAAATCTCCTCTGCTTGGCCAGTAGAATTAGCATTTTGACAATTCGAGACTGGAATTATTCATTCATATGATATTCATCTAATTCAGTAAAACTTGAAAAACGAGTACTGCAATTCAGACAAGCACAACTTACCATCAGTAAGACTTGATACTGGAGATGTGGTAGATATAAGTAACCCTAAAATTACTTATTGCATACATACATTAACTTTGCAAACCTGCAACACACATAGCACCTCACTCAATGTAAAATTGACATTATTTCGACTAAGTTAAATCAGTGTTATATCCAAATAACAGAAACAAAACTCCAGCAATTTTCCACCTAGTAAATATTTATTATCGATTAGTTTCGATTTTTTAAGTGAAGCTTTCAATTTACAGAGTCTAATAAATATACACATGAAACAGGAGGTGTGGAACCAGGGTGTCCCCACATGCTGGGAGGGGTTGTGGGAGAGAGGAAAGTGGAAAAATCAAGGCTATTAAGGATGGGAGGAAAACCAGGTAAAGGGGGGAGTGGAGGTTGAAGCATTGTGGGTGAAGAAGGATAGACAAAGGAGTAAGGAGCAGAGTCTGGTTGGTTGCAATGAGACAGTCTTTTCCTCTTACCTGGGGTCCCTTGCGGCATCCATCATTCCATCTCCCTATGTGTGGGGAAGGAGGATGGTGTCCTATGGCATCAGCTCATCCAGCAGACCTGAGCTGATGCCACAGGACACCATCCTCCTTTCCCGTATGCCATTGGAAGATGCCGCAATGGAGCCCAGATAAGAGAAGAATGCCTCATTTCAACTAACCAGACTTACCGTACTACTTTGTTTTTCCTTATTCCCTTACAAGCCATCAACATCCACCCTTCCTTTACCTCATTTCCCTCCAATCGCTCGGTTCTCCTCTCACCTCTCTCCCACAACCCCTCCCAGCACGTGAGGACACTCCTGTTTCCGCAACTCCCACATTTCATATAAATATTGTACTCAGTAAATTGAAAGCTTCATGTAAAAATGATGTAATAAATCATAACTAGTCGATAATAAATCTTTATTAAGTGGAAAGAGTTTTCATCTCTGTTATTATGGAATGGTTCCACCACATCAACCTGAATCAGTTATTTATAGGGTTTAATCTTGTGGAATATTCTTATTGGGTTCAAATAAAAGTCAAAATTCAGGCACTTATCACAGGTTTTTATTATGTAACCATTTAAATCTGAATATCATGAAGGCTAGATATAAATCCTGTACATACATGTCTCCTTTTATTGAAGCTTCAATTCATTAAAATGTCTATGAGCAAGGGCAAAAGATAAGGGAACATTCTTACACCATTCAATGTGAGTAATTTTCACATTATAAACTGTGTCCCACATATTAATACTTGTAGACCTCAGCTTTGGATGTGAAAGGTAATGACTAGAAACATACTCAGATTAAACAAATTCTGACTTCCACAAATGAATTTTAGGCAATGTTAAATATTTTTATCGATCTGTTTTAAATTATGAAAGATGAGCTACTCCATAGTGTACAAAGTGGGTCAGAATACCACAATACAGGGAGACTTACTTCAAAACCAGTAATAAGAAATTTCTATATTTCTTGTATTTTGTCTACAGATATGTAATATTCAAATCAAATAAGGTTCACAGTTGTTTAAAATTTGACTTCTATAAAATGTCTGGCTACTTAAATTAAACAGTGAACAATCAATGTAAAAGAGTACAAATACACATGCGTATATGATCAATTATTCGACTTCCATTTGAATTAGATACAAATCTGAAAGTACAAAAAGCTGTGAAGCAAGCTAATAAAAAACATTAACAGTATTAAAATTTTTACACAAAATCTTTAGCATTAATCCTGAGAGAAACAGCTCTTTCATGATTTGAGCTCTAACATAATTCATAAACTAAGCACAGAAGAAGAAGACACAGAATGAACAATGAGAATGTTTCAGTAACAGTTTTAAAAATTGCAGTGATAACCAAGCTGTAAATCTCAAACATAAAACATTTTTGGCATTATATAAGAGCATACATACAAAAAAGAAACCCTAATCAGAATATGCATTCCAATAGTGATAGACAATCACATAAATATAAACAGCGTTGTCGTTTTGAGAAAAAGGATGTAGTGCTGAACATGTAAATATTGCATTTCACTACATCGAGCAGAAAACTTTATCCTGAGAGCTTTCACAATTAAATACAGCTGCAATCAGGGAACATATACCTACAAATAAATCAAACCTTTTAAATATCTCTATAGCTGAATTAAATCGATTTTTAAAAGCCCTCTACATAGCAGGAATATTAATTGTTTGCCATAGCTTGCCACAGCCTAAAGCTATAGCAACACTAAGAGCTCTTAATATACTTGAATTGAGCACTGGAGATTTTTTTGTGCAAGCAGACTTCTAACTGATCTGTCCATCTCATTCATCTTTGCACGGTCACATAATATACTTATCACATGCATTATTTACAAAATAAAGTACCTCTCAGTATACACTGCCAATTACTGGAGATCCTATGTCTTCTGCATAGAATCTTTAACTCTCATCGACACCATCGTTATTTTCCGAGTCAACAAATTCTACGTGTGTGAAGGGAAAGTGGCCCACTTTACCATTTAGTTCTCCTTCCCACTGACCGTTAATGTTCATTTTAGTAACTTTTATTATATCCCCAACCTCTAACTTCAGGGCCGTCTTATCGTATGCATTTGGAACTCTGGCTTGCTTAACTCGAGCATAAGCTGGAAGTTTCCTTTGAATATTGGTTCTCCTAATTGCTGCATCTTGCTGCTGGTTAACAGCATTACTTCCTCCAGAACCGGGGCGATTTCCATCATTTTCCATCAAGGTATATTGTCCGTCCTCAATCTTTTGGACATAAGGAACGGGTATTGAACCAGTACGACCAAAACTATTCCTGGCTGTCCACCACTGTTCCTCATCTTTAGAAACGACAGTTAAGATTTCTCCCTTCTTGAAAGGTAAATCATCAGCATCTCTACCTTCAAAATCATATTTTGCTAAGATTTTCTCAATCCTTCGGGGGGCAGGTCTAATGAGTGGAGTGGTATCAAGATAATGTAATTTGTAAAATGCTAACAGATTAGGTAAATCAGAAAACATCTGATCACCAATGCGGTAGTTAGTCTGTTCCCCCTGTTGAATCTTATTAATGATGTAGTGACTCACTTTACTATCTTCTTTGACACAAAGAACATAATCTCCATGTATAGTTGTACTGTCTCTAACAAGAAAAACTCCTCCTTCTTCAGTCAACAGGAGATCAGTTGCATCTTGTCGAGACATCGGTCCAAAATACCAGCTTGCTCTATCACTTGGGTCGAATGATGCAGCCATCTTCTAGCTTTATCTTCAAGTTGATTACACAAAAATATACACTCATTAACTAATATCACTTGAGCGCTTTATTTAAATGTAGATAAACTAAAATGCATGTTTGACCGTGGATAAACGTAATTAATTACTTCACCCGAATGCCAGCATCACAAAACACTACAATCAGAAATAACCCTAAGATCCACACATCATTAATATAACCTTGTATAAAAAAATATATTCATTCGGTAGTCAATGCGACAATAATTGAGAAATTAATAATTCTATCAATACCACTGGAACCTCATTTATTCTTTAGGTTCGCTGTTGCATACGAACCGGTGATGAAAAATTTTAGTGTTTAATGTTCAAGAACACACCAAGTTATGATGATGTTGGTCCATCCCCATAGGTCAGCGAGGCTGAGGATTAATTCCGAGATATTTCACAATATCATATTGCAGAAAATGAAACACATTTGATGTATACACCTTGATGAATGAGGTGCCTCGATCCTTACACCAGATGAGATGAAGGATTGTCAAACGGAAATGGTGTAATTATTCAATTCAATACGGCCAGGGTGTTACCCACACTTCACAGGTTACTGAACTGAACTAATGAACCACCAACATGTAAACGAATAATTTACGAATCACACGTAAGATAATATATTTATTCGATTATTTCCATTCCAAAATAAGCCACTTACTTCCTTACTAAAGTTATGAGAAAGGAAGTTTCGAGCAACTATCACAGGATGTAACCATTACTGGTCCAGGTTCTCACACAGTATTATACCACACACGAAAGCCGACTCAGCGAAGGTATGAAAAATAGTGTTCGGGTAATTTATAAGTGCAAATGCGAAACTTAATTTTCCACCACAATCACAATTACATCTTAAACACTTAAATTTGATGAATTTTACACGACAAATCCAATAATAATGCCACTGACTTTTCTCCCTCAATTGTTTTTCAGATGGAGCCACGGAGCCACCACTCAGTCAATGAATGGTTTCAGTTGGCTGGCTCTTAATAAAGAATTAAGCGAATAATTATAAATGATCCGGTTTGGTTAGGATTACGTCCTTCCAATCACGTAACCTTAGGAGAGGTAATCCTTACTATGATTCTTTTTACACTTTGTAGCTGTAATTAACGAAGTTGAATGATGGTAAATCAAGCCAGAATAGCAGAGACCTTGTTCTCGCTAGCCTTCAAATTAAATTCTGACAGACGCATTTTTGTTCCGCTCTCGTTATTTTCGAAATAATAAAACCGTAGCGTTAGGTGGCTAGGTTTTTATGTCAAGGCCGGTCACATATCATAAATGCAATATGTGCATTTAGTATATTCTTTAATGTTATTCAAAATCCTGCGAGAACAAATGTCCGCATTGTTTTGGAATTTTAACCGAAAATGACTCAGGACGTAATTTCCTGAAAGGCCCATAGCAGCCGACAGACTTGGTTTCGGTTAAGTACTTAAGTGGGTCTTTTCTATTAAATGAGATCTCACATGACGTAAGTACCTAAGGTCGCAGTCAGAATCTGTGAATAGTTCTCTTGGACATACGGACCTTGTAGTTAAAATTTATAGTTGAAATTGATCTTCTCCCAAAATCAAGTATGCATACCAGATTCCGGTTCTACAGTCACATGGTCTTCAGTTCGTAGTTATTTATTTCTCTTTTTGCAAAATGTAGAACTCATTGAATGCGCGCCTTTATTGAGATAATCATTGTAACGAGTGAATTTAGTCCCTGTTGAAGCATTCATGAAAGTGGGTAGTTCCTTTTCAACAGGGAAAATGACATTGTGATTCTGTCAAGGCAATGATGACTTGACTAAGTATCGTAGATGACTACCCTTGGTATGGCTGGGATAGGATTACTTGGCAGCTACAAAATCTTATGGGTAAATATTAGTACGCGCAGTAACTTAAGGAAATAGAAATTTGTCGTGCACTCCTAAATAAGTCCCCATGGTGTGATAGAAAACAAGTTAGATATATTCGCATTTATGCATAAACAAGGAGGCAAGATATTAAAACAGCTAGGAAAGTGTCTAAAATGTATAAGGTATCATGGCCAATTGAGTGTATTGTAATTATGACATCAATATCATTTTTGAGAATGCCAATATAGGGCAAAAATGCGTTCCCACGAAGGAAGTTGGTCACTTCCAGCTATTTCAGCATTACTTTATACATTGACTCGACGAAAAAGGTGCCTACCAACTATCTAGAAGGCCGGGTACCCCAAGAAGGAGTAAATGAGAGATGGTTTGAGAGGAGAGGGGAGACAGAAATTCATGACTGAATCTCTTGAAAGCTAGTATTTTCTTGTTTTCAGGAAGAAATGAGCATTATTGAAATGGCGTTGAATATGATGAGAGCAGAAAGAAATACGCTAGTATAACAGTAATAGATTTGTTTGTAATCAAACGGAATGTGCAATCCATAATAATTTTTTTCAAATTTGAAAATTAAATTAGTTAAAATTAAATAACTAAAATTTTATGCATGAATGTTAATCAATGTGACATTGAGGTGAGCAGTTTCTGCATGGAGTAGAAGGTTTGAGTCGCATGCTATATCTGTTGCACTTTTTTAATTTTCATGTATCAATTTAGCTCTCAGGCAACTGACGGAAGAGTGTATTAGTGTATGAAACATTCTTTGTGCTTGACCATGATATGACTCTCAAAAAGGAGTGGTTAATAACTGTTTTCATTAGCATCATTCATGGGAGTTAACCTCTCCAGCTATGGGGCAGTATGGTGAAAATAAGATTCCTAGGTGGTAAGAGTGTCTAGTTTTTCCTAGTGACCTATTACCAGGATTTTATTGACAATTTCTAATCGGAAAGGTAGTGCTGTGAAGGATCTGTATTCTTTAAATCCTTCTGCACAACTTTGCCATTCACCAGGAGATATTTCTTTCAATTAAAATTGTCATTTCAATTTCTTTTTCTTCGTTTTACTTATTTGCTTCTTTGCCAGATGGCCATTTTTCTGTGAACTGTGATATTTATTTTACTATAGCTGTCCTCATGGCTGTGATAGCAATGTCAGTTGAGTTGAAATGAATTTCAGTATGACTTATTTCATGTGCGGGCTGTAATCTGATTTGAAATTTAGCTATTGAAAGGTGAGATACAGTATGATTCTAGCTTAGCTTTTTAATTAAATCCAGGCTTACTTTAGGTCTCCTAATCCAAGTGTATTTCAAAATCCACAAGCAGTATGATAGCTGAAATAGTATCAGCATAATAGTATTATTGAGTTATTATCATCGTACATTTGAATCATACTTCCAAGTTATAATCTAGCTAGATTCATCCATACCCTCTTCAGCTGGATGCAATCTAATGTGCTATTTAAATTATTCAGCAGAGATAAAGTTAATCTGCATACAGTGAGAGAGCTGTATAACCTGAGTTGCATCTGTGATTGATTAATAAAGTATTTGTGTAAGAGACATCCTGTATCATAAAGTTCACATTAATCCCATAAATTCGAATGCCCAGGCCACCTAGTGCCCCGTCTCCGCAAAGAAATGTCTACTACAAATAAATGACTCGGTAGTTCCCTTGCATAAATTCTTGTCCACAAATGTATTTTTCAGTTTCTGTGGGAAGTATTCAGTTAATGAGCTTCAAATCATAAAAAAATGGAAGTGGATATTGAGGGATAATAGGAAATAAGGAAGGGAGAGTGCAAGAAAGCTTGGCACTGGCAAATGATACGAAAAGGTAGAATGGAATTCTTGAATGTTCTATCTTATGCATGGAGTACAACTGTTATGAAAACACTTTTCAAAATAGCCTTCATTTTGTCTTTTCTTCCTATGGAACCGCACGCACTCTTCTTCCAGATTTCTTCACATAAATTGACATTCTGGACAGCAATTTCACCACCATACCTGGTTGTGCCATGAGTTTGAAGTGAAATCCATTGCAGTTTGGTTCCCTGCCTTAAGGAGGAATCTGTTTATGAATTGTCCACCAGAGCTCTCAGATTGGTCATCACTTGAAATACCTCTTTCAATGCAATAATTTCAGAGTGTAAAAATCATTCGCCTATCCTGGGGTCCCGGTCAAGGCGAATGATTTTTACACTCTGAAATTATTGCATGGAAATGCATTTTAGCGGATGACTCCGTTAAAAGTTACTATTGCGGCATCTCCCGCAGGTTCTTTAGAATATGTCAAGGTATAAACAGCCTAAGTGTTTATAGTAGGCTTTAACCTCGTGGACTGTGGTGCATCACGTACGACTATGAATGCCTGTGACATTGTATGTATGGTATTTTGTCACAACATATTGTCCCTTTAAACGACCCAAAATATCAGGGTTTAAAAGGACGCCTCGATAGCTTAACTGGCTAAAGCACTCGACCGGTCATTGAGGGATCTGGGTTGGTATCCTGGTCAAGGCGAATAATTTTTACACTCTGAAATTATTACATTGAAATGCATATTAGCAGTTAAAATTTACTGTTGCGACATCTCCTGCTGTTTCTTTGGAATATACATCTTTCAATTTGAGGAGAAGCTGTAACCATCTTTCCGGTTGCAATTATATGTGTTTTAAGTTAAATCTACTGCTTCATTGATTGCCTCTGAAATGAAGCAATTTTCCCTTACTAGAATCTTTCCATTAGTCACTCTCCGGTTCACCCGGACTACTATATGTGATTTTTAGGGACCCAATGATCATTGGAAGCTTCAGATACAGCACAGGGTAAGGAACTCTTCTCCTACACACTGTTGTGCAAAATGACTTCTGTCCTCAAATATCAAAACAAGCTTTAGGCTGATTATTTAAAAAGAAGATTTTAGTATGATTCTTGTTTATACATAAATGAATGATATCCAGGTTATTTATTTAAAATTGTAGCCATGTTTGCAGCATTTATTTTCTTTCAATCTCCAATGGAGTACAACCTTGATGTGGTGGAAGAGTTTGTGCATTTTGATGACCCCAAGAGCTGTGATGGCAGTAGAAATGAATTTTCGCTCCTGGTATATTTACTCATGCCAGATAAGTTGAGGGGTAAGAGTCAGACAAAAGGTAGTCTACCGGGTGTTTGTTCCTCATTGAGGCGAATGCAAAGGCGGTTGACCACAGTGGGGTGGCAATTGAGTGATGGTGTCACATTAAAAACACTGTTGAGGAAGTCAATGTGAAACCACCTCAATATTTTTATGAAACAATGATAGACGGAAATTGGAGTGAGTCCTGCCAATTACAGGATTCAGCTCGCTAGGCCATGTGTCATGTTCGACAGCAGAAGAGGTGAGAATTCTGTTGGTGTCATCTCAGGAACTCCTTGCAAAGGGAAATTAACAATACCAGCACCGAAGAGGACTGACCGAGTTAGAATAGGGAATTGGTATGTTAGGATGAAATGATGATGACAGAAAAATGAGAAAATATTAAGCAAGAGATGGAAACAGGAAATATAGATGCTTTAGGGGTATGTGAGGTCAAATATAAGTGGAATAATTATAGAATAATGTACAGCAGAGGGGAAGGGAGCCAGCAATGGATTGCATTTATATTGAACAAAAAGGTATGAAGAAGCACAGTAAAAATAGAGCAAGCAAGTGATAATACTATTAGTAGTATAGTATCAATAGTATTATTGGTAGAAGTAAAAGCTGAACCAATGAACTCAGTAATTGTTCATGTCTATATGCCTCCTGACAATCATAGGGAGGAAGAAGTTGATAGGATATGGAATCAGTCGGAGGATATATTCACTGGTGTTCCTGGAAGGAAACTAGTGATAGTGAGTGGAACACATAAGTAGGTGAAGGAAGAGATTGGAGTGAGGTAGGGGTCTAGGGTTTACAGACCAGGAGTGACAGTGGGGAGAAAGCAATAGAGTTCTGCAGGATTAAGAGGGCTTAATCTTAATGAACCCTTGGTTTAAACACCACAGAGGCATAGGTACACATTGGAAAGCTCATGGATTCAGAAAGATATAAATGAGATTGTATTTTGTTTAGGCTTAGATTTAGGAACAGTTTGATCAGGTTGCACATTTTCCTAGGAGCAGATTCAAATTCAATTCATAATTTAATAATAAAGAAGTTTACTGTTAAGAAAATGGAACGTAAAAACATTAACCTGGATAAAAAGAAAAAAACAAGCATGCCTTGTAGAAAGTCATAAGTGAGGAAAAGGATAAGGAAGCAACATGAGAAAATAACAAAAAAGGAATATTAAAAGCTGCGAATGATGTGAAAAATATAGGAAAAGGACAAAAAACCATGGATTAGAGATGAAATGATGAAGAAGATGGACAAGAGAAGAAAATGGAAGAATAAACACAGAATCGGGTAGAAGAAAGTACACAGAGTGGAGAAATTAGTAGGGATAAAGAAGTGTGGTGGATGACACAGTAGGAGGTAATGGAGATTAAACAAAGGAAGGATGAAATGGGTCCTTTATTTGGAAAGTGCTCTCTGGAAGTGAGAAGGGAAAATCTGTGCTAACCATTAAAATACACAAGTACACCAAGAAAATTACTAATTATACCAGAAAGATTCGAGTGAGATCGGAAGAATCCACGAGGTATCTATAATGTTAGAAATTAGTCCAGCAAGCTTAAGTTTAGAAAGGAAATATGACATTATGGAGTAATTGCTAGCCTTTATTGAAGAAGAATTTTGCTAAAAGATTTCATCAAATCAGTGTAGTTTTAATTCCAAAAAAGGGAAAGTCAATCATACGTGAGGACTACAGAACAATAAATTTGATTTTGCATGCTGAATTGATCCTTAGGATCATCAATTAGAGGATGGAAAGGAGAGCAAATGATGACGTATTTAGGTGTTTATCAGTTTGGGTTCAGAAAGGGCAAAATCATACGTGATACCATAGCAGTAGTAATGATGACTAGATGACCTACTGGAGAGGGCTATAGAATATAGTCTGAATGTATTTGTTTGTTTTGTAGATTTCAAGAAGATATTAGAATTGGGCAGAATCAATGGATCTATGTGTTGCAGAAAATAGGAGTTGATTGGAGAGATAAGAGACATCCACAACCTGGGCATGTCTTAGACTGCTCAGATTAAGAGTCAGGATGGGAATAGTTAGAAGATGGGCGAGACAGGGTTGTCCATTATATCCTGTACTGTTCAATTTATATGTAAAAGATGAATTTTATTGTTCAATTTTATGTGGAAAGATGAATGATATTGGTGGACAATTCATTAAATTGGTTACGTTTGTGGATGATCATGATTTTCTTTGCCAGTCAGCTGTGGGGTTGCAAGCATTGCTGAGTGATTGGAAAGTTAGTGTGATACGTATGGAATGAGAAAAAATGTAAAAAAACAGGATATGCAATTTTTGAAAAAGAGAAGTACAAGTTAAATATTAAAGTAGGAGTTCATAGACTAGAGCTGTTGGAACAGGATGCCAATCTCAGAATTGTTTTGGACCAAAATCGCCAAAGTAGTAGGGACATAAGAAGAATTGCTTTAGGCAAAGAAGCTGTCATGATGAAGCCATTGGTAACAGGGATGTTGAGTAAGCATATTAAGTAAAGGCTTTTAAAAATATTGATATGGAAAGTATGTATGGCATGGAAACATGGCTGTTGAAGCATGAGAATTTCTATGATAAAAACATCTTTCCTCATAACAATTTTTCAACTTTTTTTAAAAGAGGTAGTTTATTTTATGTCTTAAGTTGTGGGGAAGTTTATTATATATTCTAATGCCCATTTCTTAAGGGCTTAGGATGATTCACCATATTTTTTACAGAGCTGTAGTGGAAGGTTCCTCTCATGTCATGTGTGTAAAATTTGACCATTTGTGTTTTCTTTAATTTTAAGTAGGATTGGCTTCATGTCAACTTTTTTGATTTTAAACTAAAATGGAAATCATATAGGAATGAACCATATATCACAATTTCTAAACCAAAAGGAATTTATCGGTCAGGGATTTGGAATTCTTTAATGTTCCAAGTGGAGGTAAGATAATGCATGAATATTCTAAAGATACCATGAAAGCAGAGGGCAGTGTATTCTTAAAAGGGGAGATGGTGATTTATCCATCTAGTTATTTTTCCTTTGCAGAAAACTGATGGTTATCTAAGAGTCAATAGGTATTTTACTCTCCATCCATTAGATCAATTGGATCAAAAATGGTACTGAAGAGTATTGTCCATATGTTTGTTTGCAATTATTGACTGAGTCAAATGAAGCTTTGGAATGTGCGCACATATGACAGCATGTGAAGACAGAATAGAGGCAGGGAAGGTGCATATATAGTAGCAAGGACCTTCTACTGGGGAATAAATAGGTGAGAATATATGGAGTATACAGTGTATTTCAGTAGTATTAGTTTTAGGGGAAGTAACAAACAGCTAAGGTCATTTGCACCATTCGGGATGGATGGGAAAGGAGGAAGGGTAGAGAGAAACCTGGTGTCGGCATTAGCCTACTCTTAACGAAAGGCACGAAGGTGTCTGCAGTTAAACGTCCCATCTGACAGACGGTATGCTCACTCAAAGTGCTCTCCACAAAGCATTTTAAGTAGGGATTGGGATTCCACTGAAAAATATCTGCTGTCTCCAGGATTTGAATCCAGGCCCTCTCTGTGGGAAGCCGGTGTGTCAGCCATTACACCATCTGAATCCCTGTAATTGTTTCTGGCTACAAATGTAGTTTGGGTTGGGGATATAGGAGTGAAAGTTTAGATCAAAGATTAGAGGTTGTTCTAAAACTTAGGATCAGAAGTTGATAATGAATACAGGAGAAAGAAAATGTTAAAAATGATTGCATGACACAATCACTTCTGTGGTGAATAGGAATATGTCGGGTTAACTTATTGCTTAACTCAGATGATGGAGTTTTTAAAATTACATATGTTTCTGTAAATGTACAAACATTCCACACCCAAAATTGTGCTAATTAGATAGCTTACTATATTTGTTTGCAAACATCAAAGATGGATCTAAAGTAGAGGACTATGGTTAAAGCAGGGGCAAGGAAAGCCTGTATTGAAGGGGATTCAAGGGATGTTGGAAGAGAAAAGAAAGAATTCAAAAGGGAAAAAGAAGGGAAATAAGAACTTTGAGTAATTCACTATAGCAAGCTATGCAATCACCAGTGATTAGGCAAAGCCTGAGCTAAAGTAGGTACTAAACAAGGTAACCATCATCTACTTAACTATTTCTTAATGAAGGATGTAAAGGCTCATCCTCATGGCCCTGCTGTTTGCTCACAATTCTTCCAAACACTCTAATTTTCATGAGGTATCTGCCCTTACTTCTAATGCCATTAGGGAGGAAACTAAAATGGTGACAATGCGAGCAAAAGCTTGACTGCTGAAGGAGAGTTGAGAAGAAGAGAGAGCTCAACTTGGAACTGTTTCCCATACCCTTAAAAATAAGGGAAAGTTATTTTCATGTTAAATTAGCTTAAAATTAAGAAATATTAAAAAGTAAATGCATAGTTATATGTACAGGGTCCATACAATAAGTATCGTGACTGGTTCGCTGTAGCCTCAACACAGCGGTGGATAGGGGTCTGACCAGTCGGCTCTGTTGAGGAGTCCCCCATCCCTCAGGTGCTCTTTATTTCAGTCGCCTCCGGGTATGTGTTGAGACAGGAAGTGGATTTTTGTGACGTGTGATTGTTTGTGATGTCGTCGTGCCAGCATGGAATGCACCGTCGAGCAACGCTACGCGTAAAGTTTTGTGTTAAACTTGGGAAATCCACGTCGGAGACCCTTGAACTCATTAAACAGGCTTATGGGGAAAATGTTTAAGGAAGGCTGGGAGCTCGTCGAAGATGAGCACCACGTCGGACGCCCGACGACCTCTCGAACTGATGCTTAGGGGGCAAAGGTGAAAAAAGTTTTGGCCTCTTACAGGCGTTTAACCATCGCCCTTATCAGTGAGGAGACCAGCCTTTCAGTCGGAACCGTCCACACCATCGTAACAGAGGATCTTGCGATGTGGAAAGTGTTCGCAAAGCTGGTGCCGAAAGTGTTGAGCGAGTAACAAAAATTGTTGGGGTTGGAAGTTTCTCAAGGAATTTTGAACTGCATGCAGGAAGATGAAGATTTTCTCAACAATATTATTACCTCAAAGGATAGCTTAAAAGGAGCTCAAAGGATATCAGTTCGACTCCATTAAGGCGGTTCAAGCGGCGATGACAAAGGCTCTCAACATTATTCCGGAAACCGACTTCCAGCGGGCTTTTGACGAGAGGCAGACGCGCCGAACTAAGTGTATCAATGCAGGAGGAATGCATTTCGATGAATATTAAGTAATTGTCATGATGACTGCAAGAAAATTTTGATTATTGGAACCAGTTCCGATACTTAATGTACGGACCCTGTATGATACATAAACACATTAAAAAAAAGTTTTTTGAATTTGATCATGCATTTGCTCAATGTTTTTCTTTAATGACCTCTGAAGCCATTTCTCCGAGCCTGGACTCCTCAAGTATCTGCTGAGTTGAATGAGGAAGCAGTTTGGACAGGAGGAAGGAACCAGATCCTTTCTACTCATAGAACGATAACGTTTTCTGGTATTTGCAGTCCTGACCTTCTGGTATATAATTGCCTAAGAAGTAAGGTCACCACTTAAATCATGTATGAAGTTATTTTTTAACAAGCACTTAGTGAGTTTACATAGCTCTTGTTGCACACTGGTGGGGGGGGGGGCATTATTTTGCGCTGACATTTGAATAACTCTGCCATCATCTTCAGTATGAAGTGCTACAACTGGTGTAGCACTTCATGATGGTCTATTGATTTAGTCCTGACTATTTTGGATTTCTCCAAACAATGCTCTACCTAGTACTTCTTATGTTGTCCTTTCTATTCATTTTGTCCTTTTCCATCTTTCTCCACTCCCACATCTCATAAGTCTCAAAACCATGTCAATCATCTTGATATAATAATAATGCTTATAATTAAGTTATTACTTAATAAGTATTTTCTTAAAATTCTTACTCAACCTCCTTGTCATCGATTCCCTTCTCCTTGTTAAAGCTTCTTAGCCTAACATAATTCTTCTTCTTATATGTCTCCTGCTTTGACAATGTCGGTCCAAAACCCTGCCAACCTTGGAAAACTGTTCCACCTGTTCTAGTTTTTACCCTATTTTCTAGTTACCCTCTCATGGATTCATTAGTGTTTAACAAAGTATTACAATATAGATATAGATTATTGAATGTTTACAACATAAATTAATTGATAGACTGAATCGAGGGTTAAGACAATTGGTTGATATGTGGGCACTTTGTGAAAGTGTTGACCCAGATGAAACAACAGAACCAGCATCAATGCATTAATTAGGTAAGATATTAAAACTGGGAACCAGTGTCTAGTATTTGCTACTTCGTCGTTACCAGAGGTACTTGGGTATTTGTTGTCACCATTCCAAGCTTCCATGTCTTCACATTTATGTGCTGTGCTATTTTAAATGGAAATGTTAGGATGTTCCTACCCCCATAGCAATATTCTCCATCAGATAAACATAATGTCTTTTAAGACATAGATGGCGCAAAGTACCGCATATATCTCCCCCGTATGACTTTCAGAAATTGGTAGGGTTATTATATACTGTTTCCTGTGACTCTATTGTCCCCATCCCAGATTTTTCGAAACTCTTTACAATAATTTGTTGAAAGGACGCTGATAGCATGATGTTGACATGAATTTTAACCCAATAATAATTAGTTGATGAATGCGTGAATTTATCTCTTGAGTGACAGTTTGATTAGTAAAATTTGCATGACGTCTTCTTTGAAGCTCGGGGACAAATACAATTATTTCATTCGTTCACAATGGCTGAAATAATGCTCATACAATTGCGCGAAATACCTCCTTTACCACCCCTTCCTACTTCCCGGATGGAAGCGTAATGAAACGGCACACCCTACCTTTCACCCAGAAGGTATTTCGTTAGGGCAGTTGTGTATGGGATGCCATAACCTGATTTTAATGCTACCGAAACGGGATCGCTAGCGAGCACGCAGAATGATGCGATTTAATCTCCCTTTGTTGATGTTGTAAATTCAGCATGCGTGAAAATTGGTTCCGTAGGATTCATTTTAATGGCACTGAGTCCTGGGACTCGGCCGAACGTGTCATATCTGAATGAGGACCAAGGTCACCCGACCTCGCAACCGCTTCCTGTGGCTCTACGCTCGCTCCACTCGCTTACACCTCCTCCTCCGATTCTCCCCACTACACTCTCAGACGTGCAGACTTAGACATTCAATTTGTGGGCTGGCGATAGTGTTCACGCTCTTGTCGAGTGAAAATGATAAGAACACCCCAATATTTTTTCTTAACTCTCGTATTTTTTCCAATAATAGTTAACAAAAAAACTTGTTTCCATAGTTCATAACATATAGTTATATAATATATTGAGAGAACAAAATTTAGGCGTCTCGTGATCAATGTTGCACACTAAGGCTTGGCCTATGACCTTCCCTTGGCGAATACTTTTATCTTTAATAAAATTCAATATATATATGTATATATATATATCATATGTATATATATTTTATATATATTAATGTTTCTGCCCAAAACTAATTGTGAATACCGCTGTCCACCCGAGAATGAAATCATGTAACCTAGAGTACGTTGCGTCACCAAATTAGCGCCATTAGTGTAAAAATTTGCATGATTATCAAATTTCTTTCTTGGCAAAAAGGTAATGAAAATTTCTCCTCGCTTCTATTAGAGGTTTTCCAAATTCTCTCGTACATGTGCTATTCTTTACAAATTTAATGATAACTCCTTCGATGTCGAACTCAATACCCCTACGGATACGAGGAATTGATCCAAGAATGGTTAGTCAGTTTTGGCTCAGTCATATCACTTCCCCCGCTCTGAATCTGTCCCCGACTCTCCCTCCGTACGCGTTTAGTCTTGCGGGACTCTCCTAAAACTCTGTTCGCTCCCTAGATCCGTGGTGGTTTATATTCCGAAGCCCTAAGGTCCTCTCTGTGAGAGTTTAGTCATGGATTCTTTTTACGACGCCACGCTTTTCCCCCGACGGAAGCGAGAGATTTCGAAGTGAGAACTTCAACACCAAACTTAACGAGATTTCGAAGCTCGAGGGAGCGAGAGAGAAAGCGTTACGTAGAGATGCTGAAAACATGACGATATAGTGGAGTCGTCCCTCTCATATCCGTTTGAACAGGGAGCACAGGCAAGACATGAGCTAACAAACACCATTTACAGAAGGACCTGCTTATTTTCCCTCTCAGATGTGTTCCGTATTAGTTCAAGGAATGCTGTATTTTTACCCAGTACCGTCAAATTCTCTGGACCTTCTATTCCTTTTTCTTGGATAACCGCGATGTTTCCGATCCTTTTAAAGTTTGATTCAGGATCTCCTGACTACGCTCTCAAAGCGGACATAGTTCAAAGTTTGCGCCGGCCTTCATAAAATCGCCGTTGATTTTTGAGAACACTTCTTTGTTTTCCTGCCAATAGAAGGAAATACTCGCTGCCAAAATGCCATAGTACCTTATACCTTGTAACTCCAAGGGTGGACGAGAGAAAATGAAAGATGTAGGTTAAGGAAATTAAAAAATCCAGGCTGGAAAAAATTCAGATTTACTTCACTATCAAATAAGAAGGAACAGCGTATGGGGTTGATTCCAAATTACTCGCGGTCATATCAATTTTCAACTCTTATTTTTATCACCTTGGAAATGACTTCACTGGTCTTGCCACGGGAAGTTAGCGACATTAAGTGTAATTTATTTCCCGGAAGACCTTCCTCGGATTCTCATCGTGTCATGCTATCTTTAAGAATTATACGTGTGGATGCTCATAAAAAAATATCTCCAGTTCATGCACGCAGAATTATTTTTCGCTCCTTTGGAAAACTACGTATAAATTTGATAGCATGGTGGCATGCAGAAAGCTAAAAATAAAATGATTGAGCAAACCCTCAAAACCCTCAAAAATCAGCCCTCATGTTGAATTTTGGAGTCAAAATCAAAACGGAGACATGATAATAATACCGCATGAGGGGCTCGAAAGCTTGATAACTCGACTCAACGGTACAGTAATGCCTTTTCGTTGACATTTTTGAAAATTCCTTCTGTCGGAGATCCGTGGAAAAACGTAAATAAGTCCGAAATTCGGTGTGTTAATATCAAACCAGAAATCGTTCTTCTTTTTACCATATGCCCCATTTCATTGTTTTCATTCATTCAGTTTTATCGCCTCCACTCCCCCAAAGACTGGCCTTGCAGCGGAGCGAATCTTGGTATGTTTGCACGTGACTTGTTACTTCTACTGCATTTTCAGTTTCAGAGGCTGTTCTCTTTATCTGCGGATAGACACGCAGTGCGAACGAGTCAGTGGAATGTGGATGAGAATTTATCCATATTCCACTGGCTCCTTTTAATTCCTTGCCTAAGGTCCGGTTTTATAATGCCTCGTTAATTTCAGTTGGTAGTTAACGTGAACATTAGCTTAACTGGGAGATGATCGATAAATGCGATTTTGTTTAACAAATAAGGTTGCTCATTAGTGAGTGTGAACATTGAAACCATAGTAACACTGCCTTTCAGTTATTGAGCAGTTTAACAGTCGGTTTTGAACTTAACTAGCGGCCATAAAACTGGGTTTTGGCCTTAACTGGAGGCTAAAATTAGCCTTCAGTTTAACGAGACTACAAAATATAGCCGAAGTCTATTTGTGTGTATTTGCTTGTCAGCAATAACCGAACTACGTGCCTAGAATTGTCTGAGCTAATGTCGGCACCCGAATATGAATATTCTCTTTCTATTCCGTCCCTAAACCTTTCCTTGATTATAATTTAATCCAGTTGCAATCTTTCTCAGTTCCCTGAGGGTTTCTGCGTGTCCTTATCTATAATTTTACATAAGAGAATGATTTCCATGAAAAATAATAACTGTTTAGACATTCGTTAAGTCTACCAGTGGGTAATAATGTCGACGTGTTAAATGTGATTGTTAACGTGCGAGTTAATAATAGGATTGCAATCCTGGACTGAATCGTTCTTTTTGGTTGTTTATCTCTAAAATTACTAGCTAGAAGGCCCAGTTTCGAATCACGGTAATGATGGATTTTTAGTCGTGTACTCGGTTAGCATTTTCCTTCAATCCGTTTGCCTTGGCCCAACTCATCCGAGCGTAATGTCACACCAAAGATCCTGCCTCTCCATATTCTCCTGATGATCTTGTCGTGCGAATTGACGAATATCCTTTATTTTTCCATTATTGACATGTGTAAGACTGGAAATGATACAAGGGAGGAGGTGATATAAGGAGACGAAAGGCCAGGCGTGGAAAGGGGGCGGTTGGCGGCAATGGCGGTGGATGGGCCCTGCCGCTCGACAGAACACCTTCAGACGATGGTGAAGTACAGATGATATGTGCATTTGATTGTAGTGCACGCAACAGAATCATGATATTTGGTCGAAAATTCAAAATATGGCTCCTTAAAATTGATTCTAACCCGTTGTGCTCTGTCTGAGTACAGGTTATTAATTTTTTATCCTTTTAAGTAAATGCATTGCGGTTTTCGTTTTTCTACCGTTCGACTGCACAGAGTGTTAAATTTATTCGGAACGAAAAAAAGATGGAGTGAATGCAAATTCATAGTTGGTCAATCTAAACATGCACTTAGATTTCTTTTCCACCAGGCTTAGTTCTTTTTCGATATGTATCAGGTATAAAGTTAACCACAAAGACTGCGCGAAGCGCACGTATTGCTTTGTGTGTTGACTAAATAATGCAGAAAAGAGTAAATGTTCTAAGTATCAGGCAGTATTAAGGCTCTTATGTGAAAATATTAGTTAAATGTCAAAATTTTGAGGTGTCGTCAAGACTAATTACAGAATAAGTAAAGAAGGTAGAGAAAGAAACTTTGCACTTGCACATAAAGATTTATTACTTCACACGACCATGGTTTCGATGCTGCGCATCACCATCAGGTGTTGTAAGAATAAATCTTTATGTGAAAGTGCGAAGTTTCTTTCTCTACCCTTCACCTGATGGAATTCCACGAAGTTAAGCCTGACACTGTTATAAATATAAATTAAATAAATATAAGTTATAAATAAGTATTTAAAAACACAATCATCAACCCGAAGGGCGATTTGATAGGTGATAGTTCATCCAATAATACGAGTACCAAGCCCAACGGCGTGTGAAATTCACACCTCAGGGTAGGGGGGCCAGATTCTCTCCCTGTGCAGCCTATTGTTTCTCAGGAAGTTCTGGCTCCCGAAAAACACACAACTCGGGGTGAAGCTGAGGGTGCCCAGAGAGCCTTGCCCGGGAATCGATCCCGAGCTCTCCGGTTCAACGCTCTACCCCTGGACTACTGTAATGTGATTGATGATTATATGTATTGTTTGCAGTGCTGCAACTTAAAATACTATTAGGTAAGGGAGCCTTGGAAAGATGTTTTTAGTGTTTTTACAATCCGTCTGAAACAATCTGTATTGTGATAGCTAAATACACCTACTTACCGCTCTCTCTGCTGTAATATTGGTTCAATTTTCTTATCGATGTTATCAGCCAGCGTACGAAGGCGCTCATCATTGAAGCGTATCTATTGCGAAGTGCCATGACAATGGAAGAGGAGTTGATCGATAGGAGCATCGAAAGACTGTTCACGGCAAGGATTATACTTAGTCGGTAGTTTGAAGGTCTCGAATTTGTATACGAGAAGAGGCAGTCAAGTCATGCTTTTGTTACTTAATGAGCCATATGCCTGCTTATCACGGACGGGCTTCTTTGTATGGTCTCAGAGCAAATATTCAGTGCGATTAAGGTCATACCTGTGGACCCATTTAATTTTTCTGGTGAAATAATTTTCTCGAGTGCTCATCTGAAAACTGGGACCGCATCAAGTTGCTTTCCACTCACTTGTTTCCCACACCCCCATTGTACACTCGCGTTCGCTTTCCATCGTTCCCTCCTCGCAAACATCCCTCTCCACTCGCCGACACTTCATTCCTCCCTTTTCACTCCCATCTTGCACCATTGCGACGTTCGTCTCTTACACCAACTCTTCCATACGCTCTCGGATTCTTTTACCGTCCCGCCGTAGTCATAGACGGACGCACACCTTCCAACGCTTTCGTATTCTGCATGCCGAACGTGCGTGCCACGTGCGGACCACGCAAGAGGACCACATGGGCGCTTCAAGTGTATCAGGTTTCCGATTATATTAACTAATATATCGCATTCGTGTAGTTGTAAGAGCGTCATAAGAAATTTTAAAGATTTTTTCCCTTCTCGGTAAACTTGAACGCGTGACCTTTGGTGTGAAAGTTTTGAAGCCTATTGAGATAACGTGCTCCCTAAATTCCCTATGTTCCAAAATATGGTATTTTATTGACGAAAATGTATTAACAAAAATATCCGATTACATGTTTCATGTTCCTTATTGGCGTAAAACGTTCTCAGAGGTATCCAAACCTAGATGTACTTTCGTAATGTGACGAGGCTGTAGGTCACGCTATTAAAACTATGGGGTGCTGCCTTAGATGGTGTTATTTTTATTCCTCCTTACTTGTAAAATTATTACTTGGGTAGTCGACACCTCGGTCAAATTGGACCCTGATTACGAGTGGTTAGGTCATGAGTGATCCTGTCAAACTGCTGGAGAGAAATCACGTTATCCAAGAACGTTGTTTTAATTTAATTGCTAATTCTATCCATTTGGCAGTGCTTGCGTAAAGCACGTAACTAGTTCAAAGAATGTAATTTCGAAAATTGCGTTAAAATGATTTTGGGTTGAATCCCTTGCCCCCCAGAGGTTAACTGATTTTCACCAGAAACCACTACTTTTTTATTTATTAGGTTAAGTACAGCTTCTTGCAGGGATGAAAATTTGAAAAGCCGTTTAATGTTTAGAAGCATTGGTCATGGAAATGGTGTCGCTTTTATCTGTTATTTTTCATCTGTTTTAACTTATATTCCCGAGGAAAAAAATTGCTTATTCTTTAGATGTACTAGTAGCAATTACTTGTGTTAATGCAAATTATTATGTACCTGTATATGGAGATCTCGGCGGTAATTAATAAATGCGTGTTTGTTTAATTGATTTCAGCCGGTTTATTGCGGTCAAGGTGCCGATTGCAGAGGTTTATCGAAGGAGCTGACAATTTCCTTCGAAGAGTGATCGCCGATGCGTCTACTGACAAGAAATTCTATGCTGCACACTCGCTCACAATTTCTTCGAACGTTTGGCGATTATTGGGCGCGAAGCTGTTGCCGGATCAAACAAGATTACCCTTGACGGGTTTATCTAATGCGCCGTGAACGAGTCGGAATTTTCATTTCTCCCCCGCCCGTTTTCCTCGCGAAAGAGGAACATCGCATGACTACCCATTCAATTCTATTTGAAACAAATTTTTGCATTCCATTTTAAAACCCTTTACGGAGAAATTGACGCAAATGGTGCGGTAACTGTAGCGCGGGTTTTCTTCGCGTAGAGGCAAGGATTTAGACTAGTCATTTGTTGATTTTTATTTAAGTGCCAACTAATGTTAGACGGGGAGAGTGATGATGTATTAAGTTTTGTAGTGTCATGGCGCGAAATGGCCAGAGAAGTTGACCACGTAATTGCAAGCAAAGCATCTTTTGGCTTTATAACGATTAATGAAATTTCTTGTAACATTGTATGGAAATGCCTTAATCCCATCACCTTGTAGGGTTCTTTGTCGTTGCCTCGTAGTCCGTATGCCCTGAAATCAATTAAGACATAAGATTGTTTTTTAGAGTATCCTTTCAACCTCGCGGCGTTCGAAATTTCAAAATGCGAAAGAATTAGCACGTTTGGTGTCGCGGCTATTGTATAGAGGCCTCATTGGGAAAAATCATATCGAGGTACGTCTTCACAATAGTGAAATGACTGTAGAGATGCACTTGTCCTCCAATACTCAGGAGTGATAAACATTTTTGCCCTAAAGTTGCTTTCGAAAGAATTTTGTAAAGAATTCTCAGTGATCCTCACTCCAATTTGGGAGTGGATTCTTTAGATTTTCGCAAAATTTGATGCAGCAGCTTGGCTTGGGAGAAGGGAAGTGGAGAGGACCTATTAATTTTTACTACTGCAATGAAAACAAATTAAATGATACAAAAGAGAGTGAAAACTAAAATCTCACATGGTAATGGAATCTCAGGAAACTTTTTTATGTAAAATATAGTTTCACTGCAGGCTAAATTTATTTCACACCTTTTAAGTCAGTTCTTTTCAATGCAAAAATTTCAGAGTGTAGAAATTATTAACCTTGTTTGTACTGTATTGACATAGTAAATCACCATAAGTTTCTTAAATCCATGCATTGAATTTATTTGTGCAGTTGAAAAGTCTTGAGAGAATCTAAATTTTTAACTTTTCCACCCAGGCTTATTATTGAATTTTGCTAACCCACAGCAGCAATTTGTATGCTTTCATTTGAAGGGATGATTTGGTGTGCAGAGATGCAGAAAACTCGGACCGCTCTTGGTGGCATATATTCTACCTATGCCACTGAACTGTTATTCAGTAATCATACAATCATTTCCTCCCTTTGTGAGATAGATTTATTCAAGTCTACTCTGAAATTAGTTTTCAATGAGTTGTTAATTAGTAAATTTAGAACTAAAATATTTGCATATTTTTCATCTTAAACTCAAACATCTTGATCCAGGTTTAGAAACCACGGACTGGGCAGGCAAGCACTGAACAAAGAGCATAGTGGACATGTCAGATGATCCTTGATGTGGGTTATATTCAATGTACTCCATATGTGAGATTTGCTCAAAGGATTAATGCAGAGCTGGTATGCATAAAATCTCTGCCTGAAACTTTTCAATTTGTGAAAACTCACCCTTTGGTCATGAACTAATTTTTGCTAATACAGGTATGTCTCATTTTAGAAACTTCCCTTTACCAAATTTTCAACAGCTAATTAATTTTGCTTGGTGTCGTACCCAACACCACCATTATAGAAGTACTCTTATATTCCCTCTTTCTCTAACTGCACTTTTTCGGGCAATAGGCCACAATGTTCCTAAAAATGGAGGTCAAGGATCTCCTTAATGGTGTTTCCTCTTTAGAGTTTAAACTATTAGTATGACACTCTATCTCCTTGGCTCAGTTGAGAACTGGATTCAATAGTGTTACAGAGTTATTGCTTCAATATCCATAAAGCTATAATTTGTTTCAGCCTGGGGTTTTCTATGAATAATTAAAAAACAATACTAAATATATGAAATAATTAAAAAAAAATTGAACACATACAGATGTCTGAAATAGCAGAATGTCACATCCATGCTGATCAGGGTAGTAAAAGTTGAAAAAATGACTGAAAGGTGATTACTTTTTGCTCATAACCATTTGTTAAAATTATTAAAATGACTATTTTAACCCATTAAACAAAATAAAACTGATAATTCAGCAATGATCCACTGTGAATTCTCCATTTATCTTGGATTCATCTTGCATAATTGATGGAAAAGTCTGACTTATTTATTATGCTCCTTGGAAATAATGCTACGGGAGATTTTTAATGGATATTAGGTTGTCAGCCCTATCTAATGAGAAAAACCCCTTTTTTACTGATGTAAAAGTTTTATAATAGGTGTGGCAGAGGCAGTCCTCTCATCAGCATTTGAAGTAGAAATTATTTGCGGTGAAACATTCCCAAATGCATGTTTGTGAAAAGGATAAACCAAGGAATTCTTCTTAATTATATTTCAGATTACTTTGAACTAAAAGGGAACTCCTATACATGAAAGTGTCATAATAAATAGGAATCTGTCATTCATTACTTCAGGTATAAGTATAGTCAATTTTCAACATTTAGCATCTGATTATTCCATTGGCACAGCAAATTTTCTCTAAGGTGGGGATAGGACTGAAGTTTGCTTTGGCAAAATTAAACAAGAGGAGGAAAGAAGTTGAAGTTGTGACAAAATAAATAGCATTCATGTTTTAGAATGTAAATCTTTTCCCCTATGATGCATCAGAGGTGGTGGTTGCTTATTTCTCAGGAGGAACATTTTGGATGTCTCTTAGGGGAACATTTTGGATTATGACCCTTAGAATCAATACCTTGGCCATAAATATGAATGACTTATTTACAGGTAAATCCATTATCTGATTTTACTTTAACTAGACAACACTCGTAGTTACTATTCCTCCAGAGGGCGAATCCTATATTTTGTAAGCATATCATTTTAAAGTTAAAGATAAAGGAGTAGATATTTTTCAACAAAGTCAATTTATATTCCTCTCTTTTTAATAGTAATAACAAAGCATTTTTTCTTTAATTTTAATCACTGAAATGGTATTTTGATTTGGATTTCTGTTTAACCATCCATTTATCTAGTCAGGAGTGGCACCCCACATTGCCAGATAAAAGTAGTCCTCTAAAGATAAAAAAACATTCATTCAAGATATTCTTTTCTGTGCACACATTATTTTTCTTCTGTAGCATTCCTTTATGTCACCCAGTGGATGTTTCACCTTTTCAAAGCCATCCCTTCTCAAACCAACCCAGCCATTCATACCTCTTTAGTTATTCACCTGAGTCTGTCATTCCAGACTTCAGTTTTCCCTATAAAAAATTTATGAATTCATCATGCATTTTTTCATTCTCTGGAGGATATAACTGCAATAAAAACTCTTTTATTACAGTGTTTAATACAAATCAGGGACAATTTAGGAGATGCTTAATGCCTTTCACGAATCTGAATCTCTTACTTAGAATCAAGGCTGCACCCTGACTGCATTGTACCATAACATCAACGCCTGAGAGTAATACGAAACCACACTCATCAATTTCAGAAAAATTAATGTACTTTAAGGTTCATTTCAAACATAACCTAAAACATAAACACAGTAATCAACCCGAAGGTTGGTTTAGTAGGTGATGGTAGAGATCACCCAGTACTAAGCCCTATACGGCGTGTGAAAATTCACACGTCAGGGTAGGGGGGCCAGTTCCTTTCCCTGTGCCGGTTATGGTTTCCTAGGATGACCTGGTACCTGAAAAATCACTTTAGCTTGGGTGGAGCTGCAGGTGCCCAGAGAGCCTTGCCCGGGAATCGAACCCGGGACCCTACGGTCAGCAGTCCAATGCTCTACCCACTGGACTACCGCGACCCACTATTTCAAACATAAGACATTAATATTGCAATAATTTTATTGAAAACATCCTTCTTGTTCACGGTTCAAAATGCAGATACCAATTAATTATCTATGTAACAGTTAAAGTGTCCACTACTTGTTGTGCACAAATGTGAATATGCATAAATCTTATACAACCTGAATGTTCTATGATGCTTTGGTCACCTCAGACTTTTTGTAGACTTAAGTGTGATGGAGGAAAAATATGCATGGTTACATCTCTTCAGTAGCCTTGAGATGTTCCTCATTCTCTGCTTCAGCCTTCAACAAATAGCCTCATAGTAAACTACTCGCAAAGCTAGAAGCATATGGCATAGACAAAAATACCCGGGGTTGGATTAAAGACATTTTGAATGGCCAGTTACGATGTATAGTGATTGATGGAGATAGCTCAAATACAGTAAAAGTTACTTCAGGTGTTCCCCTGGGAATTACTGGACCTCTTTTATTCCTACTTTACGTTAACGATTTTGACTTTCTAGTCACTAATGAGATACGTTTATTTTCCAATGATGCAGTGGTTTACAGAGATATCCGTAATCCTGAGATCATAGTAGCTTCATGAGATGACCTCAATGCTATACAACACCAGGGCAACACTTGGCAATTAGAGTTAAACTTAAAAACGTGTGGTATAATGAATTTTTGGAAAAAGAGCAATTCCCTCCAGAATGTCTGCTGCATTGGGAACACCGAAATGTAATGTGTATATTTGATTAAATGCCTAGGCGTTACCCTCCTGCACGACCTCCACTGGGTGAAACACATGTGGGGAATATGTGGACAAGCTAATAAAAGGTTAGGATTTGTTAGAAGAGTACTGGGTATATGCGATGAAAAGATCAAATAGAAATGTTATATTTAGCTGGTTAGGCCTCATTTAGAATATCCTGCTAGTATATGGGATCCTCACGAAGTTGGATTAATTGCCGAATTGAATCGCAAGCAGTGTTGACGAGCTAGATTTGTAAAACGTTGTTATCATAAACTTAGTAGCGTATCCAAAATATTAGAGAATTAGAGCAGCTAGGCTGGGAATCACTTATGGGGCAAAGGTTAAATTACAGATTGAAGCTCTTGCATAATTTGGAAGGACTTCTCTTTTGCAGTGATGTTGAAAATGTATTGTTGCCCCAGTCGTACTACCATAGGAGAGATCATGCCAATAAAATTAGAGAGATCAAGTGTGAAACAGATAGATTTAAAATTTGTTGTCTCAGGCGTAACTTTGTGGAATTTGCATAACATATTGAAATGTAATGAAATAATTGACTTCGTAATTCCGCACACTTTATTCTCTTTTCTTCCCAGCTACATTGTAACCTTTTTACCCCTCCAACCTCCCTCTCTGACCAACCCCCCCTCCTATGATCAGAAGGTATATATAGCCAGCGTGCTTCTATGAGGACCACCTGATGATGACGTTCAACGTCGAAACCTGGGTTGTGTTTTTAAATAAAGTGTGTGGAATTACAAAGTCAATTATTTCATTACATTTCAACAGATAGATTTAAGATGTCATATTTTCCACAAATGATAAGGGATCATAATGACATTGTTCAACCGCAGTAGGGTTATGTTTGGGTAAAAATTATTCTAGTATGTATTCACTCCCTGCCACATGCCCTAGCAGTGGCTTACAGGGTACATAAATAAATACATTTTTTAATTTCCTTCACATTTTATCAATCGTTCCTCAATCCAGATTTCATACATACTAGTTAGAATATTAAAAGTTGAACATTGTGTAAGCATAAGAGGTTTACTGTTCAGCATTGAAACTTCGTTAAATAAAATTTGAGTAGGGTTTTTTTAAATTTTTTAACTGAGTAAATTGTTTTACATGGTTAACTGTAACATGCATATCCATACTGGTAACCTTTTTTGGAAATTGCCACACTTGAATACAATATGATAATGTAGAGTGCCACACAGAACATGTCCATGCGCTCCGCATTAAAATGTGCATTAAATGTTGCAATTTCTGGAAGACACCACCAGCACAGCTGTAGAAGCCCCTTTTTGGCCAGAAGTATCCATCAGATGAGGTAATTAATATAATATAGGATACCTGGACTGATATTTTGCAGTATTTGAGGTAAAACTGGAGGTTAGTCTGCTTCTGAATACAGGGATTCTGAAAATAGCAGTAAAAATGTATTGAGAATTAGTAAATATCAATATAAAAAAGTTTTATTATCTTATTTTCTTGATTCTTATGCAGATGATACTGAAAATTGGAGCTATGAGTCTGATAACTAGCTTTTAGTCCTTTATTTAACAGAAGTAAAAGCATGAATGAATGTTAAAAAAGCATTTAGGAAGAGAAGAAAAACTATACACGTATGTCACCAAATTAATCTGTAGCAGATATAGAAATATATTGATTGCAATGGAAAGGAATGGAAAGTACGAGAGTTATCCCTGAGGAACTGATTAATAAACTAAAATAAATGAAATTTTCTACTACTGACTTTCAAATTTATCTCCAAATGAAATAGTTAAGTTATAATAAGGTACCCAATTAAAAAATACTAATCTGGCATCAGTTTCTACAATGCTTTTTGGAAAACAGTACCCAGTGATGAAATAATGTCTTTGTACTATTCAGAAGTAGAAAACCCATTAAGCAAGATTTTGAGCAAAAACCTTAATTAAACTATTAGAAAATACTACAATTGTCAACTAATACTCTTTTGTCATCTGCAATATCCCTCTTTTCCTTCCCAGTTTAAAATTGCAAAGCATTCTTTTATGGCATATAATTATAAATTATGAATGCATATATAGTTTTTGATATCTCAATTAACCCATTCTCCCTTCTATGTAATCTGGTCAATACTTCCTCCTCTTCCTCACTATACTGCTCTCAATTATCCAAACTCTCCTTTACATCTTCTAATTTTCTTTTTTTCTCCTCCAAATTTTCTCATCCTTAAGCTAATTTTTGGAAAAAATAAAAGCTTCAAGATGTGTGCGATGAATACCTCTGAATAGCATTCATTTATTTTAAAAACTTCAAGATGTGTGCAATAAATATCTCTAAATAGCATTAATTTATTTTCATTTCAATCCATGACAAGGACTGCAAACTATTATGAATGGCTGAGAATACAGAGGTATTGGAGTTAATATTTCAACTTGCAGCTATTTATACTCTCTTATACTGATGTTAGAAGATACTTCACTTCTCATAATATTTACTTTTCATTTTTGGTATCTCATGGACTGAGGTTTTTCAAAAATATTTACCTACTTCCTCGTATACTTCTCGTATCTTCTTTCTCTTATCTTCTTTCTCGTATTTTCTCTGTCACCTTCATTTTATGTACACTATCTGGGTCAAATGTAACTGTTTGATTTTATGCGTCATTGAAATACATAGTAGATATAACCTGGAGTAGTATAACTGCAAACTCTAAGGAAAGTAGTTCTGCAGTTTAAATTTTCCTTGCGACTTCATTGAGGAAACAAAATACAATAACTCATCTGCAGATATGTTGGCTCGTGTAAGGTGTCCACCAATAGTTACAATAGACATTTCTCCCCAAATGAATATATTTTTATTAATTGATAACCAGAATTGAATTATTTGCTTTTTAATATTTTCCTATTTCTAGTACTTCAAATGTCTTCTTTCTATTTTCATGGTAAACTATGAGGAATAAATATCCACCCACTGTCTTCTAAACTATTCCAATTTTTGATAACTTTCATTATTTGATAACCTTCCATGTGCTGATTCATGTAAAGATTTTCCATCCTTCTTGTCTTGTGTGTGTATATATATCAAACAATCTACAATGTGAGTGTCCTTCTACATGTTATATATTTTATTTTGTTAACTGTGTTGTTTCTACTGTGCCGTCCAAATGTTATATATATATATATATATATATATATATATATATATATATATATATATATATATATATATATATGTGTGTACATATATTTTATATTTTTTAAGGTAATCTACCGGTTAACGTAGGTTTTTGGATGGACACAACTACCTAATAAATATTTTATTACTTTTAACAAAACAAAACACAATCCAGCAACCTACTCTACATCAGGTCCCTCTTCATCTCTGAGTACTTCCTTCATCCTGTCCAACATCCCTATCCTGTTCCTGTCCATTCCTTGTTTGCCTAATATTCTCCCCTCTAATACAGTCTTCAACATTCCACTGCTGATCAATATGCCCTTCATCCATTTTTTCCTGCCTCCTTAGTATTTCTCCCAACAAACTCCTATCCTCGTCCACCATACCTAGTACTTCCTCATTTGTTTTCCTTTTGGTCCATTTCACCTTCTCCATCCTTCTACTCGTACATACCCACATTTCAGAAACCTCCAATCTACTTCTATCCTCCTGCTTCAGTGACCACCTTTCTGCACCATACATAACTATGCTCCATATCAATTTTTTGAGAGCCTTTTCTAACATCCTTACTCAACATCCCTGTCATCAAATCCCTCCTCCTTGTGAATGCCTCTTTGCCAACGCAATTCTTCTCCTCACGTCCCTACTACTTTGACCGTGTTGGTCCAAAACCCTTACAAGATACGTAAATTGTTCTACCTGCTCTAGTTTTTGCCCTCCTATTTTAATGTTTAACTTAGCTTTTTTTCTTTCTGCAAAATCGCGTAATATTTGTTTTATTAATATTAATTCTCCTCTCGCATCTGAATTTCCAATTGACTCAGCAATGCTTGCAACCTCTGGCTGACTGAAAAACTAAAGCTTGGTCATCAGCAAACCTAACTGATTTTACGAATTCCCCTCCGACTTTCATTCTTACCGTCAGTTATTCCCATACCTCTTTAACCATTTCTTCCACATATACATTGAACAGCATTGGTTATAATGAACAACCCTTCCTTAAATCTCTTCCTAACACTGCCCATCCGGGCGCCCCGTTCCCCACCCGCACCTGAGCAGTCTAAGACATGTACAGATTGTGGATTAGCCTCCTGTCCCTCTAATCTATGCCTTTTTTCTGCAATATACTCATTAGTTTTTCCTAATTCACTCTATCAAATGCATTTTTGAAATCTAGGAAACTAGCAAATACGTCCTGAGTGTATTCCATATTCCTCTTGATTAGTGATCTCACTACTGCAATGGCATCATGCATGCCTCTCCCCTTCCTAAAATCAAACTGATTATCTCCTAAGTAATCATTTATCCTACTCTTTATCCTTTTGTTGATGATCCTAAGAACAACTTTAGCTGTGTGGGATTTCAAACTTATTCTTCTGTAGTCCTCACATGATGTGGCCTTTACCTTTTTCGGAATCGGAACTAACACCGATTTCACCTTTCATGATGTTTTCATATTTTAAAAATCTACATTGTGACTTTATATATTTGTGCATTGCCGAAGAGCATTCCATTTCAAAGATATTATAAATATTTTTTAAATATATATATATGTATGATATATGTGTATATATTTATGTACATTATTGTATATACTACCTTGATCAAAAAGTTCCCGGAATAACCACCGTGTGGCGCTCCCATCGTTCCGATTTGAGTTCTGTTTTTTTTGTTAAATTGGTACATCTGTTGTTGATATTCCCTTTAAATCTTAGTGTCATAACTTGACATTTGCAAAAGTTACGTAGCCAAGAGTACATCTATCTCTGTGTGTGTTGGCGATTTTTTACAATTGCAGAAATGGATTTAAATTTGCAACAACGAACTTGTATTAAATTTTGCGTAAAAAACGGATTTAGTGGCGCACGGACGTTGGAAATGTTGGAAAAGTGTTTCGGCAACGATTCTCTAAAAAAAACGGTCTTTTACCAGTGGCACGAGCGGTTCAGAAGTGGTCGTGAGTCAATCGAGGATGATGAACGCAGTGGCAGACCATCGACATCGAAAGTCGGTGAAAAAATTGATAAAGTAAAAGAAATGTTGGTCAATAACCGCAAATTAACCATCAGAGAAATAGCGGAGGACTTGAACATTGCCTATGGATCCGCCCAAGACATTGTGGTTAATGATTTGGGTTTCCGTCGTGTAGCATGCCAAAAGACCTCAATTTCATGCAAAAAAGAGACCGTGTTGACGTCGCAAAAGACATGATTTGCGAGGCTGAATCCGATCCCACATTCATCAAAAGGATCATTACTGGAGACGAGACGTGGGTTTATGAGTACGACACGCAATCCAGACATGAGGCAAGTGAATGGCGTTCACCAAATGAGCCGAGACCAAATCGAGACCACGTCGTTTTCAGTCAAAAAAGAAGGCAATGCTGACGGTTTTCATGGATTACAACGGTGTAGTGCATCATGAATTTTTGCCAGAAGGCCAGACAGTAAACAAAGAGTATTATTTGGGCGTTATGAGACGTTTGCGTGAAGCAATTCGCCGAAAGAGACCAGAAATGTGGGCAGAAAACTCGTGGATTTTGCACCATGATAACGCACCGTCGCACAGTGCTATCATTATTCGTAATTTTTTGACGAAAAATGCAACAAATACCATCCAACAGCCACCGAATTCACCTGATTTGGCTCCCTGTGACTTCTTTCTGTTCAATCGAGTTAAAAAACCATTACGGGGAACGCGTTTTAGCAGCCGAGAGGAAGTAATGGAAAAATCGCAGGAAGCACTGATGGACATACCGAAAACCGAATATAAAAAATGTTTCGAGGATTGGATCAAGCGCTGGCATAAGTGTGTTGCAGTCGATGGGGATTACTTTGAAGGGGACAATATAGATTTAGATGAATAAACTTGTATTTTTAATTTTCTGAATAAATTCCGGGAAATTTTTGATCAAGGTAGTATGTGTACGAGGTCTGTTCAAAACGTATCACGACTTTAGTGTTTTTTCAAAAATCAGTTATTTATTAATGAATATCTATTTGGTCCCCTTCACAGTCATACACATTACATATTATACACTCGTGCCAATGTTTTTTCAAATCCTCAAAGCATTTCAAAAAATTATTTTTCGTGATCTTGCTCAGCTCCTCCTTCGATGCAGTTTTTATCTCGTCTATTGTAGCATAGCGTCATCCTTTCATGGGCCTCTTGGGTTTCAGGAACAAGAAAAAGTCACTGGGGGCCAGATCTGGGGAATACGGTGGCTGCGACATCATTAGTGTATTTATTTTGGCCAAAAATTCACGCGCAAATAACGATGTGTGAGTTGGGGCGTTGTCATGGTACAAAAGCCAATTTTTGTTCTTCCAAAAATATATATAGTATATATATGGGTGAAACAGTCCCCTGACGCCATCTCTTGGCTAAAGAATCGGGGCGCTTGGCGACATATTAAACCCACGGATCTCAGGGTAAATTACGTTTCCTCGATAGCTGCCTCGATAGCAGGACGTGCCTGTGTTCACCGAGTGTCTAAAATTCGCCGGCGTCCGAGGCTTCGGCCGCCGGGGTTTGGAGAGCGGCACTGCCGGAGTCTCTCGGAAATCGAGGTTCCGATCGTGTTTTGTTTCGAGCGGCGGTTGACCGCCTAGTTCATCGAGAAGCGTGCAGTTTGACTCTCGACTTCTTCCGCCGGGAAGGCCGTACTTTTGTTTTGTTTACTGGATCAAGACTGACCTTGACTCCTGGTGTAGAGCTTAGGCTCCTTTTTATTTGCTACCGCCGGGTGCGTGTGGCGGGGAGGGAGCGTTCGTGAGTGTTTTTTTTTCTTTCTTTCCTTCTTGGAGTGCTTTCAGTGCGCTCTTCTTCTTTTCTTTGCGCTGGCGTGCTCCATTTGATTTCTTTCAAAATGGTCGTACGTCGCGTAAACACGCTCGCCTTGCAAGTTGATGAGAAGGCGAAACCCCCTACTCCGTTGGAGGTCCACCTCTTTACACTAGAGTCGCTGGGCCTCACACCCGAAGAGATTGTGGCGATCCAATTTGGATATAACCGCCATTTGGTATTCCTGAAGTTGGCAACTGAAGCTACTATGAAGAGGATTCTAGATAATATCCCACGAAAACTACCGTTTCCATCCAAAATTGATCCGAGGACGACGATTACCATTGACGAGACCTCCGGTAGCCCTTGTAATGTCAGGGTTCTATGTCTCCCCGTGGAGACCCCATTGGAAGATATAACAGGCGAGCTTCAACGTTTTGGAAAAATCCATCGCTCGTGGGAGAATAGGTGGGAGGGCGACAAATTGGCGCGCGTGTTGACAGGTACGAGAGTGGTGCGGATGACGGTCGAAAGAAATATCCCCTCGTACCTCCACATCGGCGGCAACCGGGCCATCATCATCTACGAGGGTCAGCGCCGCACCTGCGCCCGTTGCAACCAAGAAGGCCACGAGCGCAAGACCTGCCCTCGGAACCAGGGAGGGAAGAGCTATGCGGAGGCAATGTTTTTGGCCTCCAATCCGAACACCGCCGAAGAGATAGATGAGCCCGAGATGGCTGTGGAGGAGAGGGCGCGGTCCCTGATACTTATCGAGGGTGCGCCCCCAGCTGTTCCCGCCGAACCCCCGCATCCCCCTCCACTCGGAGGGAAATTTCAGAGGGAACGAAAGTCGTCAACGGAAGGCAGGGATCCGAAGAAGAAGAGGATGGACGACATTGCACTGCTGATTTCGAGCATTGATCAAGCTGCGGTCCCTACCAGCTCGGATACACACTCACGACCACCAGCCCCTATCTCCGTGACCCCGTCAAAAGAGGACAGATCATCCTGCGTCCTTCCTTTCTCTGGCCACGCCAACGATGCGTTCTTCCCGCAATCCTTGCTTCACGGGCTTCCAACTCCCCGAGAATCACGGGTGACAGCGGGGGAGGATGTATCCGATTACGACTGTCCCCCTTCCTCAACGGCGGGCCCCTCGATTACGGTGTCACGGAAAATCAAGAAAGTATCACCGGCCGCGGAAGTTGACACATGTACGAGCAAAACCTTGTCGACGTCAACAATCCCAGACATTCCATCCTCATTCTCCTTTGAGGACAGCCAAGGTGTCGACGATCTTCCCAGGGCTCCTCTAGAGGCGGACAAATTCGACCGATCTCCTCTAATTTCTCCCGATGGGGCCCCTTCGGCAGAAGACCACCAGTCCGCCACCCCGCCCCCCCCTGAGGCCATCTCCTGGGCTGGGACAGCCCACAGCTCTGCTCGCTCGAACAGGGCCCCCCGTGGAATGCCGCCGAGTAACCCGCTCTTCGTAGAGACCACGGCTGGGTCTTCCTCTTCGGACGAGGTCGGAAGGGAGGTATGCGGTGACAACTCGAGACCTCGATCGTCGACCCGTCGGACGAAGCGTCCCGGGAAGCGGCGAAGCACTCGTCGCCCGGGTTCGAGCCGCGACTGAAGCGACGTAAGCCATGACCAGGACTCTGGTAAGTGATGTCCGGTGCCCATAGCTGTCCTCTCATTCCACCAATGAATATTATTTCGCTTAAATTTGCTGGCGTTTATAGCGCTTTAAAAATTGCAGTCCTCCAACGTTTTCTCCGCGACCTTAGGGCTGATGTAATCCTCCTTCAAGAGGTAAAGGAGGACATAGCCTGGGATGCGAACATCTTTCAGGCTATCGGCAATTTCGCCGAAAGTCATTCTGGCACCACCACCCTAGTCCGAAATGGCATTCCGTTCTCTCATGTTCGCCGCCACCCCTCGGGCCGAATAACGTTCGTTATCGTGAATGGTATCCATATCACAAACCTTTACGCTCCCTCCGGTGAGCGCGCGAGGGCAGAGCGCGAAACATATTTCAATGAACTTCTCCTCCCCTACCTGTATTCCTTCTCCGGGAAGGCCATATTGGGCGGAGATTTTAACACTATCTACCGCCGAGAGGATAGTGCCTCGAACAGGGATAACGTGACATACTATCCAAGCCGGGCGCTCTCACTGATGCTCGACTCCATTGGAGCGATTGACGCAGTCCGTTCTTATTACGCCGGTCCCGCCCCCTTCACGCGATCAGGGCCTAACTCTCGGACGCGGATTGACTACCTCTTCGTCTCGACATCCCTAAAGAATGATGTCCAGACAGTGGATACCCTCCCGGTGTCCTTCTCTGATCACTGCGCAGTGATCATGAGAGTTACGTGCCCGGACACAACCCCGGGCGCGCACGTCCACCGCTGCGGCTCCGTGTGGCGCATGGACCTCCGCGTGTTGGAGGACGCGACTCGTCGTGATTCCGCACCCGGGTGTGTGCACTGATCGCGGCACTCCGCCCCGGTGCAAACCTCGCTCTATGGTGGGACGAGGTTTTCAAACCCCGCATTGTCACCCACATCAAAAGGCAAACTTTCGAGTGGCGTAGGGAAAAGAACTACACCATCTCCTTCTACCGCCGAGCGCTGGAAGAGCTCCTGCGTAAGGATGTGGCGCCGGAGGGTTTCCACGCCCAAGTGTCGTCCCTAAAAAACATTATCCTTGGCCACGAGCTCCAAAAATACGCTCCCCAACAGTGGCAAAAAGAACTGGACACGGATAAAGGGGGCCCCCTAACGCTATCTGAGCTTCGGCGCTGGATGAAATCCAACTCTGGCTCCGATATAGACAGAATCCCTGTCAGAGAATCTGCCGCCGGTGACACCAACCTCCTTAAGGAAGCGGGCCGGCACTTTCAAAACACCTTTAACAGGTATCCTCCATGGAAGGAGGGAGACGCACCCCCTCTCCCCCCTCTCCCTACGCTTCCCACGGATCAAAAAGACGATTTTTGTCGAGTCATAAGTTCAGACGAACTGGACTGCGTCTCCTCCATGTTCCCCAAGGGAAAAGCACCCGGCTTGGACGGCCTACCCTTTGAATTTTATCTAGCGTACTGGGATGTTTTAAAACCTATTTTAACCCACCTTTTTAACTGCATTTTAGCTAGCGGCTCTCTGACTGCAAGTCAGAGGACCGCCGTAATAACGCTTATACCAAAGAAGACGCGGCCAAAGTCGTTCAACGACTTCAGGCCAATCGCCCTTTTAAACGCAGACTATAAAATATTGGCGCACGTCCTACGATGTAGAATGACGGCTGCTGCTGACATCGTCCTCTCTCCATCCCAGTACGCCGTGTCGAAAACGCGAAACATTTTCGATGCAGCACTTTTAATTCGCGACATCATTTTTTCCGCCCCCTTGTATGGCGATCGTTTTTTATCACTGGTGGCTATCGATCTTGAGAAAGCATTTGACCTGGTCCGGATCGAATGGATTCTCACCGTGCTCAAGAAGATGGCCTTCCCCGAGTACTTCATTCGTGCCGTATCAACGATGTATAACGGAACATACTCTATAATTAGGATAAACAATGCCACATCGCCGCCCATCCCCGTCAGTAACTCCGTTCGGCAGGGCTGCCCACTGTCAATGCTGCTGTTCGCCCTTGCCTTAGACCCCATACTCAGACGACTACAGAGCAGTGGAATCGGGGTACGTCGTCACGGCGCCGTCTGCCTGGGCGTCGCATACGCTGACGACATAACGCTCTTCGTAGACGACCCGTCCCACATGGCCCTAGCCCACGACATATTAACGTCATATGAGCAGGGTGGTATCTTCCTCAATAACCGGAAATCCGGGTTTTTGCTGCTGAAGGGCGACCGGCCCTCGACCTCCATCGGTTGGTCAGAAGCGCCCTCGCTCAAAATCTTGGGGTTCTGGTGGGAGAGGGAGTTGGCTCCCACGATTGAGCGAAACTGGGGAATTATTGACCATCATGTAAAATGGAGTGTTGGAAAGCTTTCACTCCCTTCCCTCCCGATCGTGACCCGCGTCCGCCTCCTCAACCAGATTGTCTTCCCAAGGATATGGTATGTGGCCCATCTATGGCCCTTACCCACTAAATACAACGCATACTTTATTAGAGTGTCCAACCAAATGATCTGGAATGGCTACGTAAAGAAAGTGTCCCGAAACCAGCTCTATGGCCCGTTTGAGCAGGGTGGTCTCAATTTAACCGATACAGCTCTAAAGGCGAAGGTGGTCTATGCGAAGCTTAGCCTGCGCATCCTCGGCGGTGACGACGCGTGGCGCAAGGCACTCCTCAAGGACGCGTGGCAGGAACTCGCGCGCGACGTATGCCACCGGAGGGCATTTGATGAAACGAAAAAAGTCGCTTCTCTCCTGCGAGATGGAGAAGCAATTCGAGTGAAGACCCTGTATGTCAGAGCGCTTACCGAGCAGCAACAAAATATATCGAAAAGAACGATTTCTTGGAAAAACTGGGCGACCAGCAGGGCGAACGATGAGGCACGTAGTGGAATGTTTAACCTAATCGCGAACACAGTCATGACGAGGGAAGTGAGGCACCACCTTCGGCTAGCCGATTCGCCCCTTTGTCCGTCATGCGGTCGAATAGACAACGTCGCGCATCTCATCCTTGGATGCAACGATAAAATCAGAGAATGGGAAGCTCTAAAAAAGATCTATAAAACCTGGGACGTGTTCGGTGGTGGTGCCATTACCGACATGAATCTGATCACCTTGAACTTTCGGCTCTTTCCGAGCTTTAAATCCTTCATAATGACCACCCTAATCGTGGAATTCACACAGATGAGAACCGCGAATAAACATTCCGCTAATGGCATGCAAGCATTGGTGGAACGGATGTGGCTGCCCCCGGTACCGGACACACTTCGTCCGTGGTTAAAAAGTTGCTTTTCTGAATAACTGTGCTTCAAAGCTATCAATAATCCCAACCAAATCTAATGTTCCGTTGCTAATCCAAATATTTCCTTCTATATTATGTGAACCCGGCCTTTATTATTTCCTTCAACAATATTGTTCATGGTCACAATTGTTTCATGCAATGTATATGAATTTATGTCTATGTAAGTGTGTAACCATAGTAAGAAAAAAAAATACTTTGTAAACATAATAATCTGTAAGCTGACAATGTGTACAATGTAAACACTAGCAGTGTAACATACTAGACCGAATAAAACTAAATTGAACCATAGCTCAAGTGGTTAAGAGCATCCGCCCGGCAAGTGGAAAGATCCGAGGTTCGAGTCCCGGTCAAGGAAATATTTTTACCCTTGTGATCCGTTCGATTCCGCCTTCCCCACCTTTATTGTGTTCGTCCTTTATATGTGTTCCTATCCCTTTTCCTTATATCTGTTTCTGTATATATGAGTATTTATTTGCCGTTTGGCGGGATTTCGTGTTTGAATGTGTATATATATATATATATATATATATACTATATATATATATATATATATATATATATATATATATATATATGTGTGTGTGTGTGTGTATATATATATATATATATATATATATATATATTTATATATATATATATTTATTTATATATATATATATACATATATTCAGGGTCCGTACAGTAAGTATCGGGACTGGTTCCAAAAATCAAAATTTATTGCAGTCATCATTACAACAACTTAACATTCCTCGAGAGGCATTCCTCCTGAATCGTTAAACTTAGTTCGGCGCGTCTGCCACTCGTCAAAAGCCCGCTGGAAGTCGGTTTCCGGAATACTGTTGAGAGCCTTTGTCATTGCCTCTTGACACGCCTCGATGGAGTCGAACTGATATCCTTTGAGCTCCTTTTAAGCTATCCTTTGAGGTAATAACGTTGTCGAGATCTTCATCTTCCTGCACGCAGTCCAAAATGTCTTGCGAAATTCCCACCCGTGACAGTTTTTACTCCTCGCTCAAGACTTTCGGCACCAGCGTCTCCAACACTTTTCTCATTGCAAGAACCTCTGTTACAATGGTGTGGACGGTTCCGACTGAAAGGCCGGCCTCCTCACTGATAAGAGCGTTGGTTAAACGCCTGTCAGAGGCCAAAACTTCTTTCACTTTGGCCACCTGAGCATCGGTTCGAGCGGTCGTCGGTCGTCCGACGCGGTGCTCGTCTTCGACGAGCTCCCGGCCTTCCTTCAACATTTTCCCCATAAGCCTGTTTAATGAGTTCAAGTGTCTTCGACGCAGACTTCCCGAGTTTAACGCAAAACGTCACAGCGTAGCATTGCTCGACAATGCACTCCATGCTGGCGCGACGGCATCACCAACAATCGCACGTCACAAAAATCCATCTCCTGTCTCGCATGCCCGGAGGCGACTGAAATAAAGTGCGCCTGAGTGGTGGGGGACCCTTCTACCCAGCCGACCGGTCGGACCCCCATCCACCGTTGCGTATATACAGGTATATATACGAGGGTCATCCGGAAAGTAGTACCCGTTCGTGCCGCATGAAGTGCTGACGACGCGAGTAGCCGCTGGACGAGGTCAGATAGCTTCAGTGGCTTGTCTGCCTTCTCTGAGCCAAGTTGCGTGACGCTAGCATTGCCTGTGTTGTTTCTGTGATTGTTTACAATGTTTAAAAAAATTGAGAACGCCGCCAGTTGTGAAGTGAGGGCAGTGATTAAATTCCTCAATGCAAGAAACGTTCGCCCATGTGATATTCATCGCCAATTAAAGGAGGTGTATGGAGACAATGTAATGGACGAGTCGTCTGTTCGGCGGTGGTGTCGCAACTTCAACATGGGGAGGGGGAACACACACGACGATGAGCGTTCGGGGAGACCGTCTGTCATTACAGACCAACTGGTGAGCTCAGTTGACGAATTCGTGAGGAACGATCGGCGCGTCACAATTGATGACATCTGTGAGCATTTTCCCAATGTTTCTCGAACAATTGTTCATGAAATTGTTAAACACCATCTGCATTATGCAAAAATTTGTGCAAGATGGGTCCCTCGCGTATCTCAATGAGCTGGCGGCGAAGGACTATGCAGCAGGAATACAGAAACTTGTCACACGTTATGACAAATGCCTTAATTTGCTTGGAGATTATGTTGAGAAGTAGTTTAAAGTATCCTCTTTCAAATAAAATTTTTTATGTTTGTTAATATTTACTTTTGTGTCTTTATTTCACGAACGGGTACTACTTTCCGGATGACCCTCGTATATATATATAGTTTTATATACATAAATATATATACACACACACAATGATTGTAATAATAATAATTCATTGTAATTTTAATAAATAAACAAAATTCACATTTCTCTTTCTTGTAAAATCTCTAATCCTTCCAGCTTCACTATCTCTTTTTATATTGGTGTAGCAGTATTAAATAATAGTTAATGATAATATATAATTTGTATTGTACTGGTTAAGATAGTTTATGGATGGACACAGTCTAAACAATTATACAAACATTCATTTACTTCCTTCTCCTAACAAAAAGCACAACCTGAAATTGGGCATTACTGTAAACCCCTCCTCAATTCTGCATCGTTCTTTCATCCCTTCATTCTGACCAACAAGCCTATTTTATTCCTTCCCCTTATTCATTTGCTTAATGTTCTCCCTTCTATCACAGTCTTTAACATTCCATCGCCAATCAAAATGCCCTGAATCCATCTTTCCTACCTCCTCCTTACTTTTTCCAACGATTCTCACCAGTTCTAGTTTATGAACCCCTTCTTTAATATTTAAATTACACCCCTCTTTTTTTTCAAAAATTGCATAACCTTGGTTCTTTTTACATTTACTCTCTTTCTATTACTATCACACTACCTTACTAGGTAGTCAGCAATACTTGCAATCCCATGGCTGACTGGCAAAGTAAACCTCAATCATACGCAAACCTAACCAAATTAATGAGTTGCCCACCAACTATCATTCCTAGTTCCAGTTATTCATATAGTATTCCACTTTGCCCATTTCCTCCACATATACATTGAAAAGTACAGGTGATATTAGACATCTCTGTCTTTTAATTTTTGACACCCCTATTTTTAATTATCTGCACACAATTCAAAGAAAAAATAAAATAGATGGAAAAGAAAATGAACTAAAAACTTTATATATGGAAATAGGTTTCATGGAAGGAATCCAAAACAATCAATAAAATTGGATGCAGAGTATTTTGATTGGAGATGGAATGTTGAATACAGCCATAAAGGGGGAAATAGGTGCATCAGGCAAGTGAGATAGGAGGATAAAGGGACTAGCCAAATGGACGAAATAAAGCGAATTTGAAAGTGTATAGAATTGAAGGATTAATTTGACTAAGTCTAATGTGTCACATTGTATTATGCAAGGTGAAACTTGACAATTTAGCTGTGGTTAGTCTGTGCACACATCCAAAGCCTACCTTAAATGGTAGACTACCATTTAAAAAAGGGAGGTGTAATACCCTAAGTATAATAAAAAATGACAAAGTAGCTTGATCCATTAAGTGTAGGTACAAAATAAATCGGACTAAAATGCTAGTAGTGCTTCCCCTCACCATAGAATTCTGTGAATATTCGGATATAATTACATTATCCATTTGTAACAAAATAATTTTAGGGTGAATTTGATGACTTAATTAGTTTTGCTCGGCCTAAATTGAGCGAATATTTGATAAAAATGTCGGTGGGGGAATGGATCCCCGTATCCATACTCGTACATGAATTTCAAAAGTTACAATTTGGTACTGAAAGCTCCATTTAATCATGCAAATAATTAATTAAATCATGCGAATCTCTCCGGTAACTATTGATATTCAATACCATTTTTATTCCGTAGAAAATGTCTCCGGTCAGAATGGTATCATACCATACTGCATTCGATTCTTGGTGGTATTAGAGCATCAACACTGGAACATAATGAACGGAGGCAGTCGTGTTAAACGCCCAAAAGAGCTTCTAATAATTTTCGGGGCAGTATAAACCATCTCGGTGGTTAGTCTTGAGAGTGAAAAGACGTATTTTTTAACGTGAAACTATTGGTAATTAATTAGCAAATTCAGCGATGTATATACACGAATTAAGATTTTCAGGTATTTTTTTCGTAATATTTATAAATGGCTGCATATCGTTCTTCTCGGAATTAATTTACTTTAAGCCAAATCTTGGAACTATAAAGTAAAGCGAAAAAAGTTAAAAATAAATTTTTCAGGATAAGAAAAATACTTTTTCGTTCGAAAATTCATAAATTTTGACAATATATACTGCCGTTATGGTTACTTTGGCAGTTATACTTTTTCGGGATTGAAATGACAAGAAATTTGAGCAATGTGGTTATAATTTACTGAAATCTTTGATTGCCCAAATGAGTGAGTGATAAGCACGAGGGAGAAGTTAGTGGTAAAGAGTTTGCTGAAGTCATTAAACCCTTCTTCATGTATTAAGTTTTGGTATTTCAAATAAAGCTTTCCATAAGCTAACTAGGGAATTTTGTAGTCTCTTTTGGCCATCATATTTACTATAAAGTCATATTATATTTCAACCTAGTTTTAATTTAAATACTCATGAAATGAACGTTGAAATTCACGCTAGAATTGTTTTTCCAATCTTATTTCTCCCGCATGTCACATTTAGTCACAAACATCCTGAAATATTTAAAAATGTATACACAAAATTATAAAAACGAATAAAATATTTATATATATTTTGCGGTAAAAAATATTTTATCACGACCTCTTTTGCTACAATCTCTTCCTTACCATATAATTTTTTCGCTATGATGAAACATTATTTCGCGAAACCGCGGCTTGTGTCAAACCTTTCCTTGTGTGTCGGATTCAAGTATGTTGGCCCAGATGATGAAGAGATTTATAGTGAATTATGAGAACAGCACTCTTAAAAGTGGATAGCGTTTTAGAAAAAATAAATACTACGATAACCGTGTTCGTCATGAACGCCTTGAACCTATTTTTCCCCGAAGTCGCTTCGAAACAATTTACACACAGCGCTCAACATTTCCGCGCTCGAGGCCTCCAACTGAGGCTGAGAGGACTCTAGCAAAGAGAGCAGCTCATTTCATCCTCGGCTGCTCTGCAAAACCGGATGCATGCAAACGTAGCTTTACTCTTGTTGCGTTTCCGGTGGAAGTGGAAGAATTCCCAATCAGTGCCCTCCACCTTATGTCCTGCTGGACTAGGATGAGAACGGCAGCCGAAATCCATCGTGCTTCCGTACGAACTAAAGGGAAGTCTTGTACTATGCCCTCCTTTGTCCATTCATTTAATTTTTTACGCTCTAATGGAGAATTGCGAATGCATGCAGTGGAGATGAGTAAAATTTTCGTGAAATATATTGAAGCTCCAACTCAAAGAGTTCAACAAATATTAAAAAAAAACACTTGACACTCCATGCATTAATGTAATTTAAGTTTCTCGAAAGGCGAATGTCACTGCGATATTATCAAAATAAATAAACCGTCAAAGAAACGCTTTTTATCCTATGTAGCACATTCCCGTGTGAACGTAAACAGTTGTTTCCAAGGTCTAAATACTACACCGAAGTCGATTATAAAAATGGAGAGCTGAAAACTGAAAATGAATTCTGTTTAATAAGTGGAATATCGAATACCAAAATGTAACTTGGTTATATTACCATCTGTGACTTTGTGGCAAACGTTTTTCTTAATTCAACCCAGCCCAATCACATTTTTGTATTTATTATGACTGTAACCAAGTGACTATATTGAATGATTAGTTAAAAAAAGGCAATGCGTTTCACACCGTTGATATCGTTTCACCAGAACTACTACATTGAATAAATTTATAGATATGGGTTTCAGTGGGAAACAACCGCATATGGAGCCACCATTTATTGAGTTAGCATTAAAGTACTCATTTTGTTTGCGTAGCGGCAAAAAGATACTTAAAGACTTTAAGTTACTCACTTTAGAAGTAAAAAGTAGAGATAAAAATATTGACACATACATGATTCAACTCGCCTTACCTTCTCGTATTTATTGATTTTGTAAAACACATAACGGAAGCCTGACCAATGAACTAGAGAAGTGATCAACTGGTCATTTATTCGAATCTTTTGGAAGGGAATACCCATTAAAGTACATTAGCAAATGTGTTGGAAAACAACTATGCATTTATAGAATCGGGATTTAAAGATCACTTTAGAATTGCTGACTAGTAATAAACCAAAAATAAAATGCGACGAATGAGACATGGATGGAATTTGAGGAAATAAATGAAATGAAGTTCTCCGGAGAGGAATAAAAAACTCCAGAATCTTTTTTCAACCGGATCTCTAATCGGGATTGCCGGTGTGGTAATCATGCTTTTAGAGAGTTCCGGATTAGAATAAAGAATTCATAGCCGTAAAACGAAGGAATTAATCGTGATGCCCAGATTAGAATGGATACTTAACGAAAGGACGTGAATGCAATAGAGACGCACGTGTCTATCTCGGACAATGCTAAGAGGAATTAGACGTCTTTCAAGGAATAACCGAAAGTGATTAAGAGCATACCGGAGAAGAGAAAAAGTTAATATTCCAAGGGGCCTATAATGAATGAAAATATGGTTATGGCGCTGAGGGTAGGGGAAATCATGAATAGGGTTATCGAAACAAGTAAGAGGGGGGAGACTGCACCGGAGTTGATTTTGTGTGGGATATATTTTTTGGAAACTGTTTAAAAGAAGAGACACTGTGGGATAAAATAAGTTTCCCAATTGACTGAATGTACAATATAAACAATTTCTTAGCAATTAAGCAACAGGCTGCAAGGTTAATTTATTTGTGAACTCAATTTGGTGATATAACGAGTTGCCAAATTTACAAATAAATCGTAAAGGTCAATAAATGAATGCTGACAGGGGGGAAGGCTTTAGCAAGCAGAACATAGGTTGGCCTATCAAAGGATGCTAGATGACTCTTAGTAAGATGAAAGTGGCAAAGAGACCATCAAGGAAGGAAGGAGAATCAATTAAGTCCGGTATACAGAGTTTGGAAAGAAATGGAGAAAAAAGAAAACTGAAAAGAAGAAGCCAGAGCAATCAATTATGGGAGCAATTTTGACTCTATAGGACAAACTTAAAATGAGACTGAAAAGAATAAACCGAAACAAGAGAGACAAAAAAAAAACAGACCTTTTGAATTATCCGTGAAGTATGAGTATTCAGAGAGCGACTAGCGGAAGAAAGGAAGTGGAATAAAACATGTAACACGAAAAGTTTAAATTTGGAAATACATAGAACTACAGGAGGTCTCTTAAAAAGGGCTCCTTAAAAAGGCCAAAACTCTCATCACAAGCAATGAAAAAGTGAAGAATATAAGAATCTTCATAATGGGATCGAGTTTAACTAAAAATACTCTAGCATAAAGGCATTGTGATTGATGATGAATGGAAATAATGTAAGGGCGAAAGATGATCTGATGAAAATATGATATAAATATGATTAATTTTATATTATAATTAATATAATATTAATATGATATGATTTTAATATGATATTATCAGATTAATGTGGGTGCTCCTATAATTTGTTATTGGAGACAAGAAGACCAAGCAAACCTGCAGCGGAGAAACTTGGACAAGTGAGAGAATTTGGCTCCTTATCTGAATTAGGATCCTGAGGGATGTAAAAAAAGTAATGCGGACGTAGCGGGTGGAATACTTGAAGTCGAAATCGACATCTTACTGGAAGAAAAGCCTACTGAGATCGAGTTCGAATCCCTCATTTTCCGCAGTTGTAACACACAGATGTTCCTAAGGTCAAGGAAATGGGAAAAAACAGTTGAAACTTTTTCGCAATCCTGAAGAAAGCGTGAATGTGGGTATGCTGGGCCATAAAGTTCTTTACGTCGCTACAAAAGATACTTTACGACGAAGTCAATCCAACCCATACTACTATAGCTTTTTATAGCACAGGAGACCTTTCGTATTGCTCATTTCAGCTGTATTGGTAGTGCCATAGTGTTATTGTCTTTTCCAATCCCGATTGGATAATTCGAAACCCTATCCGGGCATACTGTAAGCCATTATCCAATCAACTCCACAAAAGCCGACACAGGTTTTTTGATGACTTATATTTTAATAGATACAGGGCGCTTACATTATAATTTTGAATTTATATTCACGTAATAGCCAGCGGTAGCGAATAAAACTCGAGATTCAAATATATGGGGCGAAACAGACTTTTTCAAATATCGAACGTCGATTTAACAGACATATTGTGGGGGTGCCGATACGTCGACGCGGTGATAATGAACGTCTATCTATCAAAATGAACCATATCTTCCTTGCTCTGTCGTCGATATGGTCCAACATCTCTGAGATTAGACTCAATTTTCAAGGTCTCGAACGTTCTGATCTCTCCTAAATATACCTAAATCCAAAATATAGCTGACATTGTCTGCATTTTTTTAGTCGTCCACATCATACTCGTCCGATTTAGTAGCCTCGGTCGTTCCTATCTTTATGTTGATGATGTCGTCCTTATCGCCATGTTGACGATAAATATCGACTATCAATATATCGGTTCAAAACATTTAACCCATCGATCCAATAGATATGAAAAAATAAATGTATTGTATCGATCTATGATATCTCACAGCCAGATACAAATATGGTATCCCTACTGTATCAGAACATCAAGAATATCAAAGCAAATCCTTCACTTGAACGTGGAAATAGAAGCGCCGGGAGATTACGGATTTGCTATCTGCTGATAAAACGGGAAGCAACCGTGTTTCGCTCGTTGCGTATCACTTTAGATGGAATTGGGAATGTAATGCTTGATGCTTGATAAAATCTAAGAAGATAAATCACTCGACAATCAAAACCGGAAGAAATAATGAGCTTTTATTTTGGGAAATTAATCACTTAAAATAGGAACAGCCAGCTTAAAGGTGGTGATTATTGTACAGTCATTCCATTGTATTATTTTATAGTGACACATTTTTGAGAATCTTATGATTTCGCTGATTTTCTTGAACAAACTAATTGTGGATTTACTTTTTCTTAGTAGCCCATTGTAAAATTAGTTTAATTATAATCCGTTCCTCTAGGATGATAATTTTATGCGACTGTATCATATGTTGAATATGATACAGTTGCATATACAGTTTCGCATATACATATAATATGATACAGTTTTTTGCGACTGTATCAAATTAAACATATGATACAGTCGCATAAAACTATCATCCTAGAGTAAATTAATAAAATAGTCAATGAAAACTTCGTAAAATACAGACTTACGCTATGGCTCTTTCTTTCCGATACCTGTCACTTGTCAAATGTTAAAAGGAGAAGAAAAGTCCGTTGATTTCGTTTGGCACAAATCCTCCGGAGGGTATTGTTTATTCAGCTTCATTGAGAGAAGCTTGGGCATGAACCACATTACGTCGCATCACTGATAAAACGACATTTTAACGTTCACTTGTGGAAAATATGTCTTAAAGGATCATGGAAATCTAAAGTGAGGTCAACAATAACAGAAAAAATTACTTCGATAGGGTGAAATAAAATTTAGGTTTACACACACAAGATTTAATCTTTATGGAAGACTTAAATATAAGTTTCCTCCTTGCATTACTTGCATTGCATTGGTTAAGTTTATTATTTTCATTTTATGGTTTAATTAAAAAATGTTTATTTACAAAAGAAAATCTGTACAATTACACATGTATTGCAGCATTATACCTTTATGAGCAAAGAAATGAGTATTGGTAACATTTTTTTCGTTTGAATTGAACATATAAAAAGTTTACATTAGCCAATAATTCTTGCAGAGAGGAATTTACTTAGTGTTTAATTAGGAAATAAAATGTACATTTCCCATGCACCGGTGAGATTAAAGGAAAATTATTGCGTTAGAAAACTTTGAAGTATGAAAGTTTTAAAGAAGTTTCTAAAAACCTCATCCGTACTGAAAACAGTCAAACGCCCATGATGAAGCTAAAACGGCGTTAAGTGTGATGTGAAGTCGATGGTAAGTTCATTTTTTTCGACGCTTTCTCTTCCCCATTCGAAGCCTTTTCTCACTTCCGACAGTTGATGCAATAGGAGAGGAGAGCATTTTCCAATCCTAAGGTACCTAAACCGTAGAATTAGAATGAACAACTTCGAATAGGCGTGAAATTATGGTTCAGCGAATATCGAAAGTCAGTCCACGATACCGGGAGGTAGGGAATATCTACATAAGAGCATGGGTCGGTGCCCTATACCCGATGTGTTTTGATGACTCCAGTCCATAATCGGTAGACAAATTATATTCACATCTTCATTGCTCAGTATTTATCAATTCGCTTGATACTAAGCGTTAACTCTAGTTTCAAGGCGTATGGTACGAAATAAAACATTTTTACACTAGAGTACAACCAATTCTTTCTTGTCAATACTAAAGGAGTTTTTAATTTTCCACAGGCTTTATTTTCAGGTACATCGCGTTTCATCGTTTCCAGAATCATCATGTACCGCAATTCGGTGAAACGCGTTGTACTCGTACCTGAATATAAAGTCTGTGGAGAATTAAAAAATCCTTAATTATGGACATCACACAATTCCAAGAAGTGAAACCTGAGACTATAAAGTGTATATCTTGTTGGGTATATCTTGGGCTCCAGCGTTTAGCTGATTTCAAATGAACAATTTCTAACAGAGTTCAAAGAATAAATCTTAAGGCTATCATCTTTGGGCGATCAAACTTGTGATAGCCTTATCACTTCCACTTAGGAAAGGAGGGGAATCAATTGAAGGTAGAGAGAAGGAAAAGGGGATACGAAGATGGAAACCAGGGTTAGCATCAGACAGTCTGTCTGAGAAGACGTCAAATCGTCCTAAGGTTTTGATCTAATTTGACGGACGATATCTAATGACTGCCACGGCATATATTGGGTACAAGATATTTTATCAAGTTTCGAAATATTGGATCTGTAACGTAATTAATCAGTTCCATAATTAATGCAATAAGCATCTCAAATTCAGTTACAATATACCTCCAAAGTAAATAGAGTTGAGTTGCAACTGTCGATTGATTTGGTAATTTATTGAGAGCTTCCAGTATATGGAATAAATTAAATTTTTTTAGACTTTGGCAATGCTCAGTGATGAATGGCATCACCTTTTCGTTCTAATGTGGGCATAGTATAGCATTGTTTAGTGTAGTAACTGATTATAGCAACTCCAGTGGAATAGTAAAAAATCTACTCGTGTCCCTTGAAAAATAAAGTGAATTCCCTTTGACTCCTACAACAAAAAACTTACATTAATGCAAAGAAAAAATCCCACGGGGATTTCAAAGGTTTTCGAAGGCTGTCAAATCCAAAGTTCTTTCAGCATCCATGAAATAGCAGAAATTACTCAAATGCAGACACCTCACGTCCACGAATGATAGTTTCCAAGAATAATCGAGGACCAGAGACTCGAGACTTCATCCCTATCTAGAGAAAAGAAACGCAAAAATTGGAACTCACAAATGCACTAGGTTTAACAAAATTATAAAATCTGATACAAGAAAAGAAGAAGAAGAAATATTAAGAATATGGGTTGAGTAAGGCTGTGAACATTCTTTCTAAATCTTCACTTGAGAGGGCAATGAATGAAATGAATGAATGCGCGGAAGGAGTGCCCATCCACGTGGAAGAAAATTTAATTTTGACGTTGTGTCGACGGAATATCTGAAGTGGCAGAAGAATAAGCGTTTCTAAAGAGGTTTCAGAAAACTTCATGGAATAAATCTTTTGCAAGCGTGGTAAATGCCTCTCGGAAATCCGAACATGACAGATCCACATGAAAACAAGGTTAAGTGCTCACTGCTAAATTCTCTGTGGATATTATGAGGCAGCCATTTTCCCTGGCTGCCACTTTTTCTGTTTTTCATCTCTCAATGGGTCAACGGCCGACAAATCCCTCCGCATGTCACACAAGCCTTCAAACCTAGGGATAAACTATTTTTGAGACGAAGGCACCCCCTGTATCTTCAATGACTACAAGACTCGTTTCCATCTTCCTCAAAAGATTATGTGCAGACGATAGAGAAAGGATCCCACTCTTAATGCCAAGCCAAATTTCTCCCCTCATCCTCAAAATGAGAAGTTTCAATCGCGATACTGTGGGGTGGTAGCATAATTAATAGCAAATTGATGTAATTAGTATGGAAGACTTTTAATGAAGCCTCAAGTTTCCATCTAGTACATCATCAGGTGATCGTGATGAATCAAAACGGATCTAAACATGGTTCTTAATTAAATATTTTTTTCGTTAATCGGAAGATTGCATTTTTTTATTGCTAACCTTCAAAATCTGATGCACTCCTCGGTATCTGAGTTTATGATGACATGAAGAAATGAGTTGACATTGATAATGGCAGTTCACTTGCTTTTCTATTTAACTCATTAATTAAAATCACAAATTCATACTATTATCGATGCAACGTACGTACTCTTAGAAGGCAAAGAAAATATAGATTTTAAAGATGAACGAAGAAAGAGAAACTTATCTGCTGTAGAAAGGAATAATCGAGGAAATAAAACCTGAATGAGAGAGTTTTGCTGTTCGGGAATCAGTATCACCAATGGTTGAATAAGACAATTGTACAATTAATCCGTCAATCAGGGAATTAATATACTCAAAGAGTACAAATATAGATATTAAAAAAATAATTTATTACCGAATGAAATTAACGACGCCGTGGTAGAGAAAAATAAAGAAGATTGGAAACAGTTGGCATAGAGTGCTATTTTGCTGTGATAATCATATGGTATTCTGGAATAATTAATGATAATTGTTCGTGGAGAGAAGTCAATGGCAGCCACCGCACAGGAGAGATCAACGTATTGATCAATATAGGGAATAAATCCCTTACTGAAGGAACGTGAGCTGAAGGTAATCAAAAGAACTGCAAAGGAAAACCTCAGCTGTGACAGGAAATATATAATGTTGATCGTGAAAATCGAAAAAAGTGAATATATTAAAAAGTATTCGATATGCGGAGGAATGTAAAGGAGGCTTTGTTTCATATTCAGAAATTTATTATTGCTTTTGATGGCGATAAAAGATGTTCACTTAGAATTGAGATTATGAAAATATTTTTGGAGATGTTTCGCAAAGATGAAAACTTTTGGTAATTTGTCATTTTTATTACATTATCTTTGAGGAAAGAAAAAAGTGCTTTTTTTTGGCAAATAAATATGATTCAAGAAAACCCGTCACGACATAATTCGATGATTTGCACTTCTAAGGAACATAACATGAGCAAAAACGAAAAATTTCATTCGTAGTCTTTCTCTGATTGATAGTTGTGCACACGGTAGAGGATTTTATGGTACAGTGTTCCTGGAATGGAGTGAGTTAAATACTAAACCGTGACGTGCAAGTTTGATTCGATATTGTGAAAATACCCGTGCGCCTGACATCACCAGCTGCCTCCCTTTACTTTTATCCGATGAGATTTTTTTGTGTTGGTACCAGTTGCGTTCAGCCAGTCTAGTTTTGCGAGCAGGAAAAAAAATCTCCCTTGGCTTTCTTGTGGCACATGTAGTATAACAACCAGGAAAATAATGCAACTATTATGGCGTGACCGCAGAAACCCAGAGGGGTGGTCGCTATGGTCCGTTGATAACACTTACATAACTTCAAATTTATGTATACATTTCGGTTTTCTCGGAAAAAATACGCCTTCTCTTTCATCCTAAAGTTTAAAACAATAAAAATTGACACCCGATTTTGTAGCGTAATATCACAATTTGCGGACAAAAATGTATTCATAAGTTACTGATTGCGTGCATAAAAGAAGTTTATAGGCATTCTCAAAGTGTATAAAGTTAAGTTAAAGACTATGGAAGGGAATTTAATGAGGATAAGCGAGTAACCTGATATTGTTTATTTCTGGCATGGGTCTCAAATTGTAAATTGGAAATGAAATATTCTAAGTAGAACCATGTTAGTGAACGCAAAAGTTTACGAAGAACTATTTTCTCCAATATTTTGCTAGATAAAATAATTTTTTACTCCAAAATTTGTTTTTTCTGAGGGGGAATTTCGAGTTAAAGTAGAAAAACTCAGTTGTCTTATGGAGGATATTTTTAGCGTATTTTTGTTGGCTTACTTATTATATATATTTGAAAGTATATTTGAAAACTGTGTTGCTCATGCATTTACCTAATCGTTGGAGATACATTTACAGATACCATTTATTAATCCTATAAGCTAGTTGATGATTATTATTTGAATAAATGATTAAAGAAGTTGAAAACCACTTTCTAGGGTTTACCGATTGTTTAAAAAACGGAAATTTTGGCATTAAAAAAGTTAAACTTGAAATTTGCCAAAAAATAAAATGTTCAATGTAGCAATAATGGTCACACATGTATGTACTTATACATGTAAAAGGACTGGATTCTAAAATTGAACATTCATTAGATAAACGAAAATTTTAGATGGAACACTGGGTCTCATCCTATCGATTTTTCCAGGAGACTAAGGTTTTATGTAATTAGTAGGCATAAACGACGACGATTGCTCAATAAAGAGTGATAATAGATTTTAAATTTCCATAATTTATCTTATGTTATTGGAAAAATGTGAAATATATGTGGGGTACAAGGTTCATTAATTTGATATGAGTAATGCGTTTGCAGCAGCCATTGCAATTTGCAACACGCCCAGTTTTCCCACGGCAACTTGAAGGCAACACGTGCTAAAGTTTTATTTACAACTTAATTAAATCATCAGCTGAGGCCTATGCAATGCTGCCTGAGGCTTGTGGAGATGCTGTTTTCCGTAGCATAGCTATTAGAATGGTTTAAAAGGTTTAAAGAAGGGAACATTTCAAAGGAAGGTGTACCCGGAGCTCCAGTCACTGCTCTTACAGAGGTAAACATTCACACTATTGCTGAAGTTGTGGGTGAAGATGGCTGAAAGACATTAAGAGTATTATCAGAATTATTGAAAATTTTATCGTGTGTTATCCACACGTCGAGAACAGAAGAATGTCACTTGAAGTCAATACTTCAAAACAGGTTCTGAGGGCTAGACTGAGGAGTGAGAATTCAGAAGCTATAGTATTAATAGGACAAAAATGTTTGCAACTGGACGACAAAGCCATTAAGAATACCATCAAGAGAGAGCCTTAGTTATTTTGAGTACATCTACGAAAGGATACAGAATTTTAAATACTAGCACCGAAAAAAATTAAAATATAATGAGGAGTTTTAGATTTGGCGAAAAAAATGAGTGTCGACGCTCGTATCACCAGAAGTAATGACGGTACTGGAGCAAGGAGGTCGTCACGGGGATAATCATTACGAAAATGAAAAGGGAAATTTTATTATCCCAGATACGATAACAATGCAGAAGAAATAAAATTTCGAATTTTTTAAAAGGGCATATTAGTTAAATCAGAAGGGCAAAACAAAGAATACTTTCTGAAAAAAAGTACGACGACGCCACCAAGCAGTCTTGTGGTAAATATTGCAAAAAAGATGAAAAAACATGGATTGCGACAGTTTTTTAACATTGAAGGGACGCTACACGGACTTATTCATCAGTTAGATGATCGCAAAACATTCTGGTTCTAATGGTTATTCAAAAAAACATGCGTGATGACCTGGATATTTGAACTTCTTTTCAAAAAGGTCGTTAATGATTATTTTCAGAATGTTTTAGAAGATTACGACGAGACATGTTTAATTTGCGAAAAAGGAGACAAAAGACCACTCGGTATAAACGGGATGGCTGGGATCTTGTGATTTTAAATCCTTCTCTCGAGTTTCTAAAATAACTCAGGAACAAGACATCGGTGCAAAAAATATAAATTTTTTCGTTAAATATTTTCCAAAGGATCGATGAGAAGCTAATGGCTACACAAAATTGCCTTATGAAGAGAACAAAGGCATGCGAGGAGTCATTTCAGCCATAAAATTGAATGGGAAAATCACATTAATTGGATCCATCAAATTGGGGAAGGAATTTAATTTTTGTTGTGGAATAGTATTTTGAGCACACTACATAAAATTGGAGTGACATAACTTGAAAAAATGATTGATTTGTAGACTACGAATGAAAGTTGGGTGTGATTACTGCAACCAACATTGGTCTCAGTATTTAAGAAGCGAATTAGGTAAAGGAGGAATAAAAAGGATGAGCCCTGTGTCACAAAACAATCAATACTTTTTGATGAAATAACAGTAAATTCAGAAAATACAAATACTAATTAAACAACTACCTGCATTAAAGTTTAAAAACACGAATTTAATGCTGATTATCTTCAGATTGGGAGTGAGGAAACTGAAAAAAAGTAGACGTTCTGATGAAGTTTTAAAATGGACCCCGAATGATATTATACTTGTATTGTATGTAATTTCAATATGCAAACGTTGTAATGCACGCATTTCAATCACCAAGAGTTCCTTATTGAACGGCTCCAGCACTGTGAGACGAAAGAAGCAAATCAGAATCCTCCTCGGTACTCTGGTAATCCCAGTTCAGCTATCGAGGTAGAGAAAATCACAAAAGTAACAACGCCGTCAAATTAAAAGGGAGATAAAACGAAGTAACGTTGTGATACATCGCAGAATAGTTCTTAAAATACTCTTTGAATTCACAGATTGCAGAAGAACCTATGGTACGCTATCACTGTATCTTAGTTACATATGCGAAATATCAACAGAACTGAAAATTATTGCTACATTATATTTTTCAAGGAAGAATCAATGTAATACACAACCTAAATTGATAGGATGATTTTCCATAGTGATTCGCATTGGCGACGTACTTTACAAAATGTTTTGAACTGGGAAAATCGTCTTAAATAGAAAAATATATTTTTAAGTAAAAATACTTCTTACATGGTTCTTAAAGAAGATAATTAGCCGAAATGATTGATGAATATACAATTAGGAGAAAGAAAAGCAAAATTCCACAACATTCTGTATACTAATAGAAATACAAACATTGCAGATTAAAACAATGGTAAGAGGTGGATGGAATACATAAAATAACTCTAACAAGGGACACAACCACTTGAAGGTAACCTAATTAAGGATGCACTTGAGTTAAAAGAAGGTGATTGGGGACTTGAAATACTGAGGAGCGATATCGAGAGAGCCGCGAAAGACCTGAAGAAGAACAAGGCACCAGGAATTGACAAAATAAACTAAGAAACAATCAAGTGACTCGGGGTCAAAGCGAAAAATACTCTCTTTGTTGTAATCAAAGATAGCTGCGACAGCAGAAAACTAACTGGGGATTTTGAGAAGAGTGTGACGATTGCATTACCGAGAAAAAATTAAGGGCAGATTAATTCGAAGAACACAGAATATTGGGTATGATGTCTCTCGCTCCGAAAATAATTACTCGGATAATTAGCCGAAGAATAGAAGAAGGAAAAATGGAAGATGGCCACACGGAAAACCAATTGGGCTTCAGGAAAAACTGAGGAGCAGGAGAGGCACTGGCCGGCTTGAGAGCATTAGCCGGAAATATGATGCGCGCAAACAGGCCATTATACGTGAGATTAGTGGACTTGGAAAAGGCCTTTGATAGGGTCAAATGAAGCAAGATGCTGAAAGTAATAGAAGCGCTAAAAGTGAAATCATGTATGAAGTATTCGAATAAAAACGAATGTTGACGCTTGTTAAAATAGAGACAGTTAAAATTAAATTTTAAATGCAAAAAAACTGACTGGAGGAAATTGACTGATGACGTGGTTTAAGAAAATATCTTTTTCAATGAAAATGTTGAATTTGAATGAAATATAAAATACTCGTTCAGATTTTCTTTTGATCCCTTCTCGATTCCTAAGAACGTGCCCCTATTATACTTATGTGTGAACATCTTACTGCTCAACAGTCCAAAGAAAAATATTACACACTTTTTTCTTAACTTTTTACTATCTCAGAAGTGAAACTCAGAAGTCAATCTTAATTATAATGGACAGCTTAACATGAACAGAATATTATTAGTATTTCTTATAATTAGGGGTTGTTGTAAACTCTTTTCACGGTATAACAAACGCGCAATGCCCAGCGTAAAATTAAATTATGTGAACGAAATTTAAATCCTCGATCTCCACATTAAAACGTTTACAAATCAAAATAGAATATAATGGGTTATTGATAAGCCATTAAACCATTGCTAATGTAATGTATTTGGAATATTGTACTGTTTGAGTTAGGAGGACTACAGGAGGAAAATGTGTCCTGGAAAAGTAATTCGTGTCCTAACTATCGGTGCAGGGAAGAATATTCCCTTCATATTATTTACCAATCCAGCTTCTCCCCCTGCTCGAAGAAGCAAACATAACTTAAAGAATCTTTATTTCAGGCCCCGAAAGCAAAAAAAAATTAAAGAGTAAAAGCATTGAGTCAATCCCACAACTTTCAATTCAAACGTGGATTCTGTGGGGGGGGGGGGGGGGTTATCATTCCAGGACAAATTAAACGAAGAATTTCATAACATGTAGAGCAGAATCTTCTATGAGATGAAACTTCTACAAAGTTTTTATAACTAATCGTAGTTGTTGTGGACCCGTGGGCAATGAGCTCCCAATACATATTTAAAATATAACTTGTGGACTTTGGATTTTGTGCAGCAACAAAAAGAATGAATTAGAACTCATTATATACTCGATTTAAATATTATACTCTTTTTACGAATTTAGACGAAGGTTTCTAATGGTGATGTCTATCCACAGATTGAGATGGTTAGGAATCATTCCTCAAGGTAAAAATTTATTAGTACTAAAAACAAACTTTCCAATAAAAAAGTGGCGTTGATTTGCTCTTACCAATAGAAATGCATGAATTTGGAATAAGGTAACAAAAATAAAGAAAGGAAATACAGATTTGGAGAGGGTAATAAGGAATGTTCTTCACACAATGACAGTGGGGAATAGATTACGCTCCGCTGCCAATACGGGAAAGTCTCGAGGAGAAAGTGTCTTGGGGACTTGGAATGCTTCCACCCCGTTGCTGAGGGCACGATGATGGAGAGGCATTGGTGAAGGGGTTATAGGAAGCGTTTCGCCGCTTTATATTCTTTCAAAAAAGGAATACTATTCCATTCCACAGACTCCACTTGAATGTTGCGTCCCTATTGCCCGTAATCGGAATGCATCGGTAACGTCAGAGCAGGAAGGACAGCATGCATGCGACGAGTACGTGGGCAACGAATCTTTGGTCGAAAACTTTCTCCTTGATTCTTTACCTCACAGTCTTAGGGGACGCCAGGGAAAGTCAGGGTCAGCTGGTTACCTCTCAGATTTTTAATGTTTTTTGGATTTTTGTTCTCACTCGAAGAATCAGTCAGAAAAATTTACGAAATAAAACGTACAACGTGAAGCCTACATCTTCAGACGTAAACTATAGACGCCGTGTACTTGTAAGCATAATTTTTAACCCTCTTTCTATCATTTTTAGTGATTTCTTTATGATTAAATTGTTGGCAACAATTTTTATTATAAATCAACAAAAAGTGTTCGTAATGTGGCGCGTTAACTCCCAGATTGTAAACGGTTCAATCATATTTTGTCAAATGAATATGGATAAGACGAACACTTTTCAGGTGGTAAATAGTTAATTTAAAGATCTTTGCTGCATTTCCCTTATTGAAACTGGGCAATAAAGTACTAAGATTGAAGTGAGATTTACTAAAATATGTAATTTTGACGAAAACGTGAAAGTTTTTAAATTCACTGGATAGGGCATTTACGGTGTTTGGCACGTCCCATCTTCCCAAAGACCTCTGATGTCTTGACCGGCACATATTTCCGTCTCTACATATCACTTGAAATATGACAATGAGGAGTTCAAATGAATTGAATTCCTCCATTAGATCCAATCGATGGCGAGAAGTCGTGGTACCATTTGCTGCACGATAATTTGGTGTTATTTTTTATTAGATCATGGCGTTTTTCGGTTTTACCATGGCACATAAGATTATCGGAACAAACAAAATTCTATAGACCTCGGGAATGATTCGACCCGTGGAATTCTGAAGTAATCGTGAGAGCACTACTCTCTCCAAACACTCACAATTCGGCGGCACATTCTTGGGTCGCATCGAACTTTGTTCGTCTAGTTCGGTAAAAATAACGGGCTTGTTCTTTTTGAACTCTTGTGACAAACGCTAATCAGTTATTTACTGAACTTATCACCATTTCTGAATGAGGAATTAGCTGCAAAAAAACGAGGATTAATTTATTTAAAAAGTTTGAAAACATTTCGCAGATGGGGCGCTATGGAGTATACACGGTATGAAGTGGTGAGAATATTTTTTCATTTAAGCGTAAAATACTTTTTTGCACACCAAGTAAATGCTTGGGTGGACAGTATTTCGGACAGTATTTTAGCTAATCTACCGATTAAGGTAGTTTTTGAATGGACCAAATAAATATCTTGTTTCTTCCAGCAAAAAAACCCAACATCCTATTCTACTTAATCCCCCTCTTCATCTCCATTCACGACACCCTTCATATTGTCCCGTTCATCACAGTCTTTAACGTTCCACTGCTAATAAACATGCTTTGCATCCATTTTTCCTGTCTCCTTTAGATTTCCAGCAAAAATCCCCTTTTCTCCCCCACCATACCCAGCACTTCATTTGTTTTCATTTCTGTCCACTTCCCCTTCTCCAGACCCACATGTCAAAAGCCTCCAATCTGCGTCTCTCATCCCGCTTCAATTACCGCGTTTCCGCGTCGTACATAACTACTCACCATATCAAAGTTTTACGAGCCTTATCTTAAAATCCTAAGTCACCATCCCTGTCATCAATTCTCTCCTCCTTGTGAAAACTTCTTTGCCTAAAGCATTTCTTGTCCTTAATACCCTTTTATTGTGTCCATCTTGGTCCAAAACACTTTCGAGATATGTAAACTTTCCACCTGATCTAGCTTTTTCACTCCTATTTTTTTGTTGATGTAAGCGTGAAAATTATGAATATATAATTAATTTAAAAATGTTAAAAAAAGATTTCTCAAAACATTTCATCTCATTTTGGTAGAAAATCAACATCAGGTGGATTATTCAATAGTAATGTGGCTTTGCCACATTACTATTGAAATACGGTTCCACAAACCAGCGATTATCACAGTCTAATAACGGACAATGGGAGGAATGCTTTTAAAGGCGGAAATCGTTTTTAATACGAGAACGATGGCTAATAAAATACATAGAACGACTTGCACTAAATTGCGACGATACAAGTCAATATTGACCGCATTTAAAGGTAAGGCCAAGGTCAAGCCAATTTTGAGAGAAGGCTAATATATTGACCATATTTCATTGACGCTATGTTAGAAGAGTCATTAGGTGAAGGTTATTCAGAAGACTTGACAGAATGACAAGGAGAATACCCTTTATCTTCTTCCCTGGAAGTATTGCACTGAGCTGCGCGCCAATTTCTCCACCTCTTTCTCAAACGGTTTTTGACATATCCAATTGAGTCGTCTTCGGAGTGACTCTATTAGATCCATTTGATATGGCGTTCTCACCAACTTTTCCTCCTCATAACTTAACGTGTTTTATCATTTGCTTCATACTTACAAATAGGGTCAATTGAATAGCCTCCATCACGGCAAATGCTTCGTCACATACTCCTTCCTTACTTGATCGTTCTCTGAGAGATATTTCATCTGCTAGCCAAATCTTCTCTCGCCCTCAAGCAAATTCCATCGATGGCATAATAATTTATTGTACCCAATGACCTTTGTTTGCCAGACAGACCACAGATATTTTTCCTTGAAAGCAAAACTAAGCATCGGTTACTCAGCCACCCGAACGTATGAAGAAGTAAGATATTATATCCCCGTATTTTTGTTTGTACATAGGATAATTTCGTTAAAGCTCATAACTTTATATCGTCATTAGATAACATGGTGACTTAATGAAGTGGTGGGTCTTATGAATACGTTCATGCACAATGTAAAAATTCATTCTTTTCAAAGGCATAACTGTATTCATATTTTGCATGAATAAATTTGCAATGCAATCAAACGTCCGAATCAACATATCAATTCATAACTTCAAAACGTTTGCAATGTTATCGTGTTTATACCAAAATATTAAACAATAAGATGACTGCAGTTAATAATTAGTATTCAATAGGAATGAATTCACTCTGTAAGATTCGGGAGGAGGTAGGAAAGTTATGTTTTCTGATGATTGGTAACGTAAACTTAAAAACCGGCAGAATATGCTAATATGATATAATAAGTCACTTCTCATTACCCTCTTACCGCACTACCCTGATAAATTACATCCACTCATCAAAAACTTGACCAAAAACCACACTATACATTAAGTAAAAGTGGTATTTATTAGAGGGGATGACCCACTATTTGGGTGATATTTATATCAATGGCGATAAAAGGGTAACTTGGAGTAGTTAAGGATTGAGAGAACGGAGGAAGATTCTAGAGAGACTAAGCATAGCCATTGGTTATTCTCAAAGATATGGACCAAGCTATTCAGGTTTAAAAGCCCCTCACGACTGACGATGACACGAAAGTAGGCAATGGAATACCACAAAATTATCTTACACTGGATTTCAACCAAATCTTTTGGAGAGGAAGGGCAACACAATAGCCACCATTTTAATGCCCCATACAAAATTAAATGCATTGTATAATAGAAAAATGTATCCTAATATATCACCGAAATACGAAACAATTTCTTTTATCAATAATTAATTGATTTTTAATATCTATTTCAACAGTACTTGTGCAAAGTGAATGGAAAATTAGACACCAAGGTCTAGTATCTAATTCAATATTATCCATCAGCTCATAATCCAAACAAGCTGGTCGTTTTATCATCAGCCACCTCAGTTACCTCCAAGTTGTTTAAACCTAGGGTAGCTAAGATTTGAAGGAAAAATATGACTAAATTCTTACCTACTTAAGAACTTTTTTCCTATTCTACGCAAGCGACAACGTTAAAATATACCTGTTTTAAAGTGATGTGTCATTGGGCGATATTATGGTTTTCATGACTCAATTGCTAAGAGAAGTTCTCGTTCCTTACATTCAAGACGATTATTTCACTCCTCGCTGATACCATTGCATTCGCCGTCTTCACAGGATAGCTGTGCGGTGTACTCGAGGGAATCGGACCAAATACTGACTGTTTACTTGGTAAGGTCACTGGTGGAGCTCCGTTTGTCAACATCAAAATTTAATGGATAAGTTTGCGGAGTGAGGCTGCAAGATTGGTTCGATGGAGGACAAAGCCAAGTCCAACGGTGTCACAAGAGAAATCAAATGTACCCGTGAAAGCAAATACTATCCTAATTTCCTCGTCAATTACGGTTAAATGAGGGAGACATGCACTGTGTAGGCTCGTTTTGAACCAGTTATCAGAGTTGAAATTTTGATGTTACGTATAAAATTGGAAAGGGAGGACCGCAAAAGAGAATCGGGCTTTCAGAAAAATGTCAAATTAAGAGCCACAACAGGAGCATATATCCACAGCCTTCGATTTTAACTCCTCCTACCACAGCGAATGGTATTAAATTAAATTCTCTCAAATATTTCAGTCATTGCTCTATATGATCCTAAAATTACCTCCTGTGAAAGAAAGTTGTGCTAAGAGTCTGATTTGCATCGTAAGGAAAAATTGACAATATTATTTTATACCAATTGTTTATGACTATACAGTAATAAAAAGCTAATAGTACATATTTTATTCCATAAAAAACATCTTCAAAAAATATTTTGTGTAAAAATGCCTTTTGGAGCAAAGTCAAGTTAATTTTTAGCAATTTTTCTTTTCTATTGGATAGGAATGGAGACGTCAGAATGATCGAATTGACTGAATAAGTAAAAGCTCTGTTTTTTTTAAATATTTAGCTTTAAATTAAATTTTATGGGTTCTGGTTCAGGTTGACGTCAACTGAAAAAGGTAAATATTTAACATTTAAATACCTACATGAAAGTTCCCTGACACATTAAAGCACTTGAAAACTGCACCCCTACCTTTTACCAAGAGTCCTTGAAAAGATGACTTGCTTTGCTAAAAAATATAATTCCCCGGAACGTTCTAAATAAAATGAGAAACGTGTATATGAGATAGGAACTAGAGATTTAAAATTCGATTACTCATTGTTTTCAATCATTGTCCGACTGGAACAGTTTTCTTTAATCTGAATGCTTCTACCTCGAAGAGGGTCTAGGACGGCTGAAGGAAGCTAAGATACTCTCGTCCACCTCCCCGCAAGAACCCCCGCTAAAGAGGAGGCTAACAAAAACTCAGAAGTAGGGGTGCCGGACCATTCTTCATGAATCGATCGTCAAAATGTAGATCAATCTTCTCGGAGTTCGGCCACACAAAAATTACTCTAATTTAGCACCATTTATTTCTTGTAGAATGAATGATTTTTTTAGGTTTAGAACACGTTAAACACAGACAAAGTTTTTAAACCAATGATTATATTGTCTGTGCTTTGAACTTCGAGTGCTATATTCTGATCTCAACTCAGAATTATTTCATTAACTGCACAAAAACACAAAGGTAATTAAGCCCAAACTTGGTCTAGTAGGTAGGGTTGAACTCTCCGCGTATTACGCATTCCGGTGGGTGAGTTCACTTATCGTAGCAGGGGGACCAGATCCTAACACTATGCCACCAGTGGTTACTCAGTAAAATCTATTAACTGAAAAAAACACTGCTTGGGCAAAGTTAAGGTGTCCAAAGGCACGGGGAATCAAAGCCGGCCGGGCCCTCCGGCCAGTAACAGAGGGTTCTACTTCCTAGACTACAACGCCCATAATATTATTATTCCATGGTAATAGCAACAGTAGGCTCTAGGAATAACAGTTATTAAATATATGGACCATCAGCCAAATAAATATTTTATTAAAATAGATCTTGAACGTAGTTTTGTGGATCTTATGAACGGTATAGAAAGAGATGCAAAGAAAACCACAGGTGTGGTAAAGAATAAGATAATCAAGAAATCGGGTTACGGGGGAGATGAATAAGACGCCACCGGGGGAGATGAAGGAGTAAAGAAAAAATGGAAGAGCGTGAACATAGAATCGGGGAGAATAAGTAAAACAAACGATAATCTTAGAAGAGAAAATAACACGGCCTCAAAAATGTGATAAGTTCAGTGCAAAGATAAAAAAAATCATATTCAAGGAAAAGAAGAATCACAATTTAAAAAGGTACGAGATTTTAAGGCCGTAATAAGAAATCTACCTTAATAGCATAGACGAAATTTATTATTAGAGTAGGAAGAGATTCAAAGAAGGTGGAATAAATGTAAAGGAGCTGTATAGTAAATATGTTCAGCCATTTTAAAAATAGAATGTGAGCGTGACTCAGTCGAGGAAGGTTTTGATCGAGGAATAATAGATAGCGAGATAGAAAAAGCGCTAAGGGATATGAAGTCGGGCAAGGCAATGTCCCCGCAGAATGATTAAGAGTTCAGAGAAAGTGGAAGAAATGGGTTGTTTGGACTTAAACACGGTGTTTATGAGGAAGAAAATTGTGCAGATAATATCCTCAGATGAAGTCGATTCACATAACGAAAAAATGTTAAGTAGCTCTATCTGAGGACCATAAGACCATACGTCAATTTTTAAATGAAGCAAGATAGTTCTGTGAATCATCGATAGAAAGTTACAAAATATTTCAAATAACCATCTGGGCAAACATAAGGTTAGGCTAAGGAAGGGGGTAGGAACGTGTGAAACCACTGTAGAGATGAGAGCTGTAATATTGGAAATAATCAGGATTCCTTGGTATGCTTTGTGTGTGTATTTCAAGAAGATGTTCGACCATGTAGGGTGGCTAAAATAAACAGGACTATTGCAGGACAAGTGAGCAGACTTATTCAATAAGTCTATTAATTAGACGGCATAGATAAGGGCAGTGGAGGGAGAATTGGAATAGACACTCACAGACAGGAGAGTGAGAGGGGACTTCCAGCTATCAGACGTACGATGAAGAAATGTTAAAGGTAGCATGGGAAAAGGCTGAACTGAGAATGAATGGGAGCGGGGAGATGGTTAAAACAGATTTTTAGATGATCGAGAAATATTGAGTCAGACAGCCAAGGGATTGTACGAGCTTCTCGTAAGTGCTTTACAAAAACATTCTGAGAGGGATGGGAAGGAGATGAATCACAAAAACAAAAGTTAAAAGTGAAAGTACAAGGGTATAAATAGATTAAATGCATTTTTTAACGTATTTAGACAGCATTTTAAAGGAAAATGTACTTAGTGTGGGGGCTATCAGGAGAAGAATTGCGTAAGCGACAGAAGCATTTACAAGAAGAGTTGATGACAGTAAAAATGTGAAAAAAATATCTCCGTAGAGCGTATGGAGCGTAGCGTATTTTAGATGTGAAACCTAGTCTTTGAAGTAAGAGGATGGGCGTAGACTAGAAGCCTTTAAGAGAAAGTGAGGTGGAGAAAGGACAAAGTACGTTCGTTGGACAGTGAGACAAACGCTTAAGTTTTAAATAGGATGGGTGAAGAGAGGAAGTTGCTGAGGGAGAACCAAAAAAGGCAGATGGAGTGGATGGAGGAAAAATTTAAAGGTACAGGGATGTTAAAGACCGTGATGGAAGAGAGAATGTTGGGTAAGCTGGTTAGAGGAAGGTAGAGAAGAGGGTTTTATGCAGCATCAAGGCAGACAAAATATACGAAGAAATGAAGACGGACATAACGTTGGACAAACAATTGGAGGTTCTCGTAATATGCGGAAGTAAATAATCGTAAGAGTGGTCTAAAAACCATGTCCAGGTAGAATATTATGAATGAAAATCAACTTATTGTTAAGTTTTGTATGTTTGTTTGACTCACTTTCGAAATCGCTGCCGCAAACGCTTGAGCGCAAGAAGGGTTGCGGCAATCCAGGGGCACGGCCAGATGGCTGTTTCTAATCTGATGCTTCACGCAAATTAAAACGGTTTCCCTGCAAGAAATGGTCGATTCCAATAGATTACCTTAGATAATTTAATACTTAAATTTTTACTTCTTATAACTTGATTAGATTTTGGTTTGAATCACGATTAAGATTTGAACCGAATTAATTCTGATTCGATCAAATCACCGATTGCGTCCACAATCAAACCAATCGATGATTTTTCATCCCTACCCCCAAAGAAGTAGAATAGCCTCTGTCGAACATTTGGCTGTTAAATTTTATATCAGTCCTACATAATTCGACTTGAAACTTTGCATCAATTTTTTCTTTTGAATTATCCACCCCTATTACCTACCGCGTAGGGAAGGGTATGCATAAAATGTTGAAAGGATCATAAACTGAAAAGGTATATTAATCAGTCAAAGAACTGGCTGAATAAGGATACTATCAATCAGGTTTCTTCAATGTTCTGAAGGCTGAAGGCAGATCGTATTGTACCGTATGCTAACAAACACAATTAAACATCAAACCATAACACAATAACCATGCTCCACACAAAATTGAGAAGAAGAATCCATTTTAAAATTATATATTATTAAAGGTAAGAGCTTACACAAATCATCTGGATTTACGTGTTTGTAGATTCATAATTTGCTGAGGCCAATTTGATTGCGGTTGCATAATTTTCAAATTAATTTTGCTCCTTTTAAAGTTGTAAAATTTTTCCATAAATTTAAAAAGATAAGGGTTGTGATAAAATGATTTTTAGATTTTACAGCCGACCTAAGGACCCGGATTTGGTTCCCAGGGACACCTTTGAGTACCCCCGGCTTAACAAAAATTGTGCAACTTTTCGGACATCAGATTCCTTGGGCTCCACAGAATAATCGCATCCGACGGTTACTGGGAACTGCGACCACCTGATGCGAGTTGTAATAATAATTAATTAATTTAAATTATATTCCCAGTGCTAATCTTTCGTATTTGAGTGGTTAGAGATACCCTTTAATTTATGACCCCGCCAGATGGTTTTGCTTCTGGTGGAATTTCATTGGTTTCCTGAATGAAAAATAATCTTATCTTTTATTAAAATCTTTATTGATTAAAATCTTAAATGTGATATTTTAAAATTCTTTGTAATAAAATGTAGTGATGACAACCATTTTTTTAAATCTTTCACAGTCCACATGGGGAATGGGAAGACATTGAATTTTACAGATTACTTAATGTACATAATAACTCAAAGAATATCCACAAACATGAGGCTTAACTATTGGGTATTTTACTACCACGCTTTGTGTGAGCCCGAGAAAAATTCACTTACTTTATGGTTGCTCCGTGGAATATGGCTATACACATCTCATTTAATTTAATTTAAATGAAATTCCATTTGAAGTAGTTTAAATGTTGCCAAAAGTGGCATAATATTTTACTGACATTTTCGATAAATGTAAAAAATCATCTTTTTCAAAAAGTTGAAACTAAAAATTGCTTCAAATGAGAAGAAATATATAATAATAATGATCATTAGAGGCAAGAATCATGCAAAATTAAAAATGCGTCATGGACAATGGTTTTATCTTCAAGGAGAGGTCTTCATTACAGCTAAGATTACGTCAATATTTTTGATAGCCTTCTAAAAATCAGACTTAATGTTAGAACTTTCTTTGTTATAAGGATATTTTCAAAGGTGTGACTATTTAGAGTTTCTAAAAACTGTTGCCTATTCTCGGGCAAAGATAGAGACACTAAATAATTCTGCAGAACATCAACGTGCCTCCGTAAAATTATTTTTGGTGTTACAGCACGGGTCATAAATTTTTTGGTAAATATTGTGTTAAACATTGACTTTAATGTAAAAACTGATGTAAGTGGAATATTTACTGAATGAATTTGATAAACTATTACTGTCCTTAATGTAAGATACTAAGTTAAAGTGTTAGTAGAAAATTAGCAGTTGTAGTATTGGTAGCATTAATCTTAAATATTAGATTTTGCATGGCTCCTTCAAATAAATATAATGTATTAGTTTGAACGAGATAGGTGGTACTGCTGTCAATAAAGCTATGTAAAAGCAATGAAAAAAACTCCTTTGCTTCTCTTTAACATCAGTCACACTTGGTTGTTGACATAAACTGGTGTCTCTGGGGAGTGTGTCCTTTCTTTCTATTTTAAAATTGTGCTACCTCTTTTTGGATTACGAATTCCACAGCTTCTATATTGATTCAACATCAGCCGTGTAACCATTGGAACTTATCAAGATATAACTACTTTCTAGCTCAAGTATCAAGGAATAGAGCAGGTATATGTAAGAGTACAATTCTTGGTACGAATACTTGTATATCTTCTGCAGTTCTTCTGAGCATTGCGGTATCCATTTTTGTAAAAAACAGTTTTAATACTTATCTACATTTGATTAAAAATCTTGATTTTAAAATTAAATATTTCTTGAAAAAAAAGGACTTCAAATTTCCTCTTTTTGGTTTGACAATAAAGGGAAAAGGTCTAACATAATAATTATTTATTAAAAAAAATGATTTTTGACTACATTTCTTACGTTTTGTCAGATAATATTGATTAAACCAACAATAATATCGGCGTCATAAATTTTTACGAATTCTACCTGAAACCTATGAATAATTAAATGTTGAAATCACTTACTTCATTCAAGGGCTTATGAACTACGAGCTGTTGGTATTCTAAGACATCAGAAGGCTTACCCTTCCATTATTTAATTAAGATAATCAATTATGCCGGTAGGGTGACCTAATTAGATTACTTAAAAGCTTCATATAACAGATACCACTGCATATGCTAGTCATTATAATAAAGTGAACGACCGCATCTAATTTAAAATGACTTTGATAAAACAATTTTTCAAGAATTATCTTCCGTCAAATCTTAGAATTTTATTTGGTGCATTATGGTAATTAGGAATGTCATTAGGGTTTTACTATTCTATATTCAATACTCTGCTTCTTCCAGAAAAATGTGTTGACAAGCTCGGGCTACTCCTCATTTCATCTCAGGAATTGATAAAGGGATAGACGTAAGAGCCACAATTCAGCATGAAGCCTAAAAAATAGAAGTAGAGTGCAGTGGAGTCATGTGATGGTTTCAGAAAATATTAGAAAAGTGATACCAGTTACGTTTGGTAATCATCGGTTCATTAAACAGTTTAATGAGTCCCATTTCCATCATTCCGTTGTCGGTTTGTGAATGAAGAACGAATGGTTCGAATGAAAGCGAAGATGATGTCCAAAGGTAATGTGCCAGGCGCGTTGAAAATTCTGTTCGCGTTCCGATCGCTGAGTAATTGTCATCAGGGCTGATGTACAGGGGCCCAGAGGGGACCACCCCGAGTGACGTGTACGTTGATTTGAAGTGATGGTCGTATTTCTTGATTGGTTGTGAATGATTAGGGGAAGGGAGAAAGACATACTGGTAAAATGACGCTCGAAATATGATGGAGGAGGAGGAGGTTTTGTAGGATGAAAATGGTTATGAGGGACAAAAAAGTTTATATTCAAACAAAGGGGAATCGATTTATCGGGAGAGTAATGCACTTTTGGATTTATTGATTCCTGTATTCAATCCATTTGAATCAATAAGGGTTACCGTAAAGTTAATGATCGTTATGGAATGGTCAATTCCGATGGTTCGTTGGTGGTTCACAGAGTTTTGGAGATCCCGTTCACAACCATTCCACTTTATTCTCATAATATAAAGTCCAAGGTCGGTAAATGACGGTGTATAATCAAGAGGTAACGCTCATTTCAACTCCAGTGCAGCTGTCATGTGGAGAACACTTCCAGTGAAATACAATCTATGCTATATGGGACATTAAATTCTCCCTTAAGAGCAGGATAATTCGAATGCGGTCCTGAATACGATCTTCCTCATTCAAATTTACGTCTTACTCTAGTTTCCCTGCAACACCAAGCGGCGGTGATGACACTAGTAGTCTCGTTCTTTCCATTACCACCGCTCACTGTTCTTTTTAAATGGGATTCAGCCAAGATCATTATAAGAACTTATTTTTAGAATAAGTTCCAATTCTCATTCTCACTAAGTATAGCTGCCAACATAACTTTTATTCCCTAAATTATAGGTGAATCTGTTGATATGAAAATGTTTAAGTGTAATTTTCCGAAAATTGCATGGGTATAGATTTCAAGAATTAATTAGCCACAGACCATCACATTCTTTAACTCGTAGGTTGATTGTCAGATCTCTCCGCTTTGTTCTTTCCACAACTAACATCTCCGTTTCTTTATTTACATACTTATTGTCTTCATGAGTATTCCGATGTTTTTTTTTGTTTCCTCGCATGATTGTTTTGTCCGCAATGCTTTCGAGTGCTGTACCATTTTTTTAATTACTTAGATCTCTTATTCTAAAGAACTTTAAAAAATCGGGACTAATAGAAGATCTTTTTAATTTTTATATTCACAAGTACTTTTCGATAAGGACTGATCATACATTTCTTGTTCGAATAATTTATCATGCACCTTTTGACTAACTTGACAAACGTTGACTTAACGCAGAATATATACATAAACATATGTATAAATATATGTGTGTATTTATTTATGTATATATATATATATATATATATATATATATATATATATATATAAATACGCTTGTCACGAAACTATTTCTTCAAATTTAGGGAAGGGAAAGAATCAAATGGTGCCAAATATAAACAACACAAGGGATGCTGAGAAACACAAGATAATCTTGACTTCGCGGAACCCACCGCGCACAAGAACACTTCATGTGTATTTTTATGTTATCGATGTCTGAATGGCACCCAATGAGAATTGCAGTATTTCTGATAGAGATCTGAACGTCATTCGGCGATCTTATCTCTCATTGCAGGAGCGCTCTTAATATTTATTTACATTAGAGCAGGGATTCACGCTCTGGGTCCAATGGCCGAATGTCTTTTCTCTAATATATTAATTAAATCTTCTATTTTTGGTATAGAGAAGAATATAGACTCTCTATAATCTTCCTGTTGCATTTTATATACCTCAAATGACGATTTGCTCAGTTAAAGCAACATTTAAATGTATCGTCGCGTGTTACCAATATCATTACCGCAGGTGAACTGAGCGTTTCAAATGTCAAAGGTTTCTGCTAGCACAATACTGGAGTCAAATCGATGAAACTTGTACCACATATATACACAATGATTATTAATATTCCAATGCTGTATAACATTTTGCACAGTTATGCGAATAACATTTTTCTAGCACCCTCTATTGAACCCTAGAAGTTAATTCCGTGGTGATTCCGCCTAATTGGGTCATACAAAGGTTGTTCAACCAGAAGCCATAATAATGAATATCGATGCATTTTAATAAGAAATGGTAAAAATACCGATTCATCAATAGCGCATAGCACGTTTCTATACTACGAAATGGACGACAGAGCCGATTTACGATATTATGTATTCAAAATGCCCCAAAATTATCGCCACATAGATATTTATTCCAAGCCTACCGTCGATATTGGAAGATGATTATTACTTTCTTACCCGGGAATTTGCTCACGCACCATTGATGCCAAAGTTACACATTAAAAACATTTAATATGAAACGCTTATGTTTTATAGTGGAACGGTTTTATTGGATTATGAATATAGAAACGTGTAAAATGTTGTTTAGTTGTGAGCTCCAAAGAAACTGCGGGAGATGCCGAAACAGTAACTTTTAAAGGAGTCATCCGCTAATGTGCAATTAAATGCAACATTTTCAGAGTGTAAAAATCATTCGCCTTGACTGGGATTCGAACTGGGCTAAAGCACTCGACCGCATATTGAGGGATCTGGGTTCAAATCCCAGTCAAGGCGAATGATTTTTACACTCTGAAAATGTTGCATTGTGTGTAAAATAAAGTTGGGAAACGATGAACGCCGAGGTGTGATTATCCTTCCCTTTATTATGACGCAACAGGGAGTGTGTTACAAAGTGGGAGGTAGGTCACGGTATCTACATAAAAATTTCATCTCTGTGCCGAAAAAACTCCTACGTGCGCTCAATGGAGACATTTGCTCGCCCCTTCGAGACTCTTTCCTCCACCTCCGAATTCATTGCCGACTGGGCGCACCCGCGATGATGCCCTCCGTTCCCCTCACAAATCCTCAATTCTCAAATGGAAGGCTGCTCTCGCGTGTGAAGTGAGAATATATTCCGTCCGTGGAAACAACGGAACATCCCCGAGAACTCGAACGCGCGACGTGAAGATTCGAACCATTGGTCGGGCGACCCGAGGGACATGTCCCTTTCCCCTTTGGCCACCCCCGGCACCGTCCCCGGCGAAAACTGCGGATAACCACCCCGGTCTAATGAAATACGTTCTGGCCCGCTCCACCCGTTCCTTCATCCCTCCATCACTCTCGAGTCGCCACTACTCCCACTCCTACTACTACCACCACCACCACGCCCCCGAGGGGACCTGGGATCCGTCGATTCATCCCTTCCCGGATCACACACGCGGCCCCTCCCGACACTTTTCTACCCGCCCCCCTCCCTTTTCGTAACTCACCCCATCCTCCCCCTCAACCTACACCTACCTACCTTTGACCGTCCATCCCAAAATGCCCTGCGGACGCCATCCCGAGGCCCCGCAGCTAGAATGTGCGGAACGGTGTAAGGAGGATTTTCGACCGGCGGGGACGGGTGGCGGGGAGGGGGAGTCGGAGAGAGAGAGAGAGAGAGAGAGAGAGAGAGAGCGGATTGGGGGTTGGGCTGGAGCAGTGAGTAGGAAGCGCAGGGGTCTCCACGGCCACCTCCTCCTCCCACTTCCACTTGACTTTCCGATGCTTCCGGTCGAAAGATCTCCGTGTAATCACGGGAATTGAGGCTCGGATTCAATTCGGGAGGGTCCGTAGGACGGGTTCAGGTTCACTACTCTCCTACACTCCCACCACTACCTACCTTCCTGCAACCCCTCCCACCCTAAGTCTTCTCCAGGCCCTTGAACCCCCCCTTCCCTCACCACTCATCCCTCTCTTCCCCATCTCTTTGAAGGTTGTTTGAGTGAGGGAGAGGAGAGGAGCTCCTTTTCTTTTCTCTTACTCTTTTGTTAATTTTTTTTTCCGCTGGGGTTCCCGGGGAGGGAGAGGTAAGAAATCTCCTCTCGGAGGGAAAGAAAAGGGGTTCGGGAGGGAGGGGGCGATGGTCTGGAGGAGTCGGCAGGGGATGGGGTGAAGAGGGCATCTTGGTATCCTCGTCGGAGTTCGGAGTGTGGGAGAGGTTGAGATGAGGTCTGGAGATTTAGGGAGCGTCAGGTGTTTGTTGAAAGAAGGGAGGTGGTGAAATGACGAATGGGAAGGGGTGCTTTTGGGACCGGAGGAGAGGAGCGTCGTCCACACCACCGGCTGAAATCGAGGGAAGGCTCCCGCGTGGGTGGACGGAGTCCGTTGCCTTATACATATTATTCCGGATAGATGCTTTCCGGTGAAATGATATAATTTATCTGACCATTGATTTATGGGAAACTTTTACGAGCCACAGTTACAAAGTCACACGATCCGGGTTTAAACGCCCGGGTCTAGTGGATCTGTATCCGTGGTTCTTAAAAGTCTCCGATCAATCAATAAATAGCAATTGATCACTACAACGTTTCGGAGGAGAAGATTGTATTCAATTTATCATACGATGAGATTTGAAAACAAATTGATGGACTTAATTATATAAATGAGCTGGTCAGTAAATTCTCAGCAAAATACTTTCTTCGAGAAATTACATCGAAAAATAATTATCACGTTGTCATATTGAAACCGTACACGGCATAAAAATGCTAAATATAATTAGAATTTATAAATAAAAATACAAAATAGAGTGTTTCATCCAAATAAAAGTATGTCAATGCGCCGTTGTTGAAGAGCAGCGTCAAAATAGCAGAATAACCGAGCGAAAGGAGACTCAACTCGCAGAATAGCATGGAATCATATTAAAGAATGTCTACCATTTGGATCATGTTTCTGAAAAGGGACATGAGAGGAAGTTAAATAAATAGATGCCCGCGCAGAAGGGAATAAATATGATTTGTTCACTCCACGAAAGAAGTTTAGCCAGGCAGTCTAAACAAATTTCAGGTGCTTTCGTTCTAATTGAATCACACCTACTCTACTGAAAATGCTTTCAAATTGTTGCTCAAGATGGGGGCGTAGTAATACAGTAGATAATTCTGGGCTGCTGATTGGAGGATCTGGGTTCAATTCTCGGGGACGCCTCTGGGCACCCTGTGCTTCACCCAGGGTGTGTGATTTTTCGGGTACCAGATCTTCCCCGGGAAATCATAGGTGGCACAGGATAAGGAACTGCCCCCCTACCCTAATGGGTGAATTCCACACGCCCTTTTGCTTAGTGCTAGGTGATATCTACCCTCACCTATCAAACCAACCTTCCGGTCGATTACTCTGGTGGATAAATAAATATAGCTTCTTAGTTGGCAGTTGTTATAAATGCACTTTTCATGCTGGTTTCCCATAACTCTTCCCTTATAAGAACGTGTTGAACACAGTCTCTTGTGCACACTGCTGGCGTCTTCAATAAAAATAATTTTTAAAAATATAACGGAGTACATATGCATAATTCAAAACTAATATATTATAGATCACATTAAATTTGAAAATGTAAAATATGCCTTTTAATTTCATAAATGTATAATTGAGTTTCATTGCATTGTTTTCGTGTTATTCTTAACCCTAGGGGTCAGAGTTGGTATCCCGGAGATGGCAGAAGTTTTCAGACGCCTACCGATCCCTACTTAGAGTATCATGTGGAGAGTATCTCTAAGTGGAGTTCGCCGTTCTTCAAATGGGACGTTATTATGTGACCATTTGACATCTAACGTTATTGTAGCAGACAAATGCCGACGCCGGTTTTCTCTCCACCTTTTCCCGAATCTCTGATAAATCTCACATTAAACAATTTAGTTAACAAAACAACTTACCAGTTTGTTTTTAATGGTAAAAATTGCGTCAGCTTTCGATTACCTTCCGTAGTACCAATTTATTATTTTTATTTTCAAGTCGTGTTAATTTGGCACGTGAATAAAAATATGCTCGGCATATGCTGATGCGTTTTAAAGGTGAAAGTGGTATTTTTATTATTAACAGTCAAAGAAGCGATATATATTTTTCTTATTGAATAAGGCAGGTGATATGCGTTTTAAGAATAACCGCCAACACATAGATATTGATAAAATAGAATGGAATAATTGATTGATGAAATCATGAATATTTCTTTCTTCACAAGGACGAAACTTCCTTAGCAACGGTCATTAAAAATTCACCAAACACCTTCAGTATGAGTGATTTAAATAAATTAAGCTTGAGAAATTTTATATCTGTGACATTGCTAATATATTGCTGAAATTTTTCATTGCAATAACATGCCTTTTTATTTCATACGAATCTGCCAATAATAAGACTATTTATATCCCTTAATCCATGCGAGGTGAGTCCGAAAAACCTGAAGAATGGTTAACTTATGAAGAATACTAGTAACCAAGTTCAAGAAGGCTTCTGATTCCATCCTTCCCATTGTTGAGTTGACATCTTGATTTTGCTTTTGACTTCAAAATTTGCTTCAGACACGGTGTGCTCTACTAATATATATTTGAGATTATTGATATCGATGAATTCAGGTGCATTGAGATATTTGAGCATGGACGTCAACTCATACAAGCGGCAAGTCCAGTTGAAGAGAGCCAAATGTACATAGCCGCCATTCTGAAGACCATTAGCATTTCATGTGATATCACAGATGGCAAAAGGCCAATGAAGAGGTAATTAAGGAGGATAGATTGGTTTTTGGGAATCAAAAATCATTTTATCCGTAATTATTGGCAGATGGATTATTAATATTACATTCTTTTTTTTAGAAATCGAATTTAATAATCCACACATATAAATTTTTAATCAGTATTAATCTCAAAAAAAAATTATCTGTAGCGTTGATATCACAATAAAATCATTATGAGGCAACAATTTTCTCAAAAACCATCCATCTTAAATTCGGGAATGTCCTTCTATAGTTTTATCTTTCAATATAATTATTAGCTCATCGAGAGCTTCAATGCTTTGAATAATTTGAAGTTGGAATATATACGAAATCCTTATAATAGATAAAGATAGTCATACCTTACAAATTTTTACTAACGTATGCATTTAAATACATGTTAAGCAAGCAATATGAATGATCAATGGACCTCTAAGTTTGTCTAAATCGGAATAATTAATCTCAAAAGGTTTTCAATGGACAATTATAGTGAAGTGGGGAAAGGAGGATAAAGGATTGAGAGGATTAAACAGGGAAATAGTAAATCAAGGGGCTCGATCGCTGGCTGGAAGATCATTTGATGATTGGTGCCCAGAAAACCGGCTGGGTGTTGGTGGCACATTCGTTGTGTCCAAGTGGCACGATATACGATATAACGGGTGGTCAGCGAGGTAGGGATGCGGCGTCGTAGAAGGTAAGGGTAGATCATGAGGAGAAAAAGGTGTTGAAGGAACAATAATAAGAAGATAAGAGAGGCAGAAAAAGAGAAATGAAACTTGCCGTTTTGAAGGTAAAATTATATGCATCAGGTAAAGCATAATTACGCGAATGAATGCACAAAAGATAGTGCGAAAGTAAGGGGGAATGGAGAAAGGGGGCGGAGAGGTAGCGGAGGGAAAGGAGTGAGGAATAGGGTTAATCCGTGAAGATAAATTGAAACGGGGTGGGAAACAATAGGCCCAGGTCTGAGATTAAGATATGGTCGGATTTTCGGATGAAAATGTATTTGTAGGAATCAAGGAGATTGATGATCACGAGGTACTCTTTAAGATGTGTGATTCGGTGGGAGATGTGGTGTAGTTGGTTTCTGTTAAAATTTCGGCAATGGTGGAATTTTTAGGCCTATTTTATTTGAGGTGCGCTTAATATTCCACAAATTTGACGAGTATTTTATCAGTATATATTTTGTTGAGAAGGCGGAGGTTTGAATTTTGTATTTATCGGATTTCTGAATAGACGAGAGAACACCTTTTGAACAAGTGATATCGAGAGAACCTGGTTTATTAGAAATTCGACGACGAAATTTTTATTTGTGTAGTGATTTAGGGAATTACAGGGAATATCATGGTCTAAACGTGATGGGTTTCCAAATATTTTGAAAGACAAAGTATTGTTCGGTTTTTCCTTTAAATTTTGTAAGAAGAGTGGAGAATCATTCAAATTTTAATATGATGGAGGAAAGCGACGGGGAAGCGTCTATGAAGTCAGTGAGGAAATCAAATATGGTTGCATTGGAAGTGTCAAACATTTTGAATCTAACGGAGCGTTTAACCGCGTTACTGGGCGGGAAGAAGTAACAGAGAGGTAGACTTGAAGTGATTTCGAAATTATTATATTTATTTCAGAAAATATTCGGGGAAGAGGGTTTGCCCATGGTGGTTCCGTAATTTTGCTTTAAAAAGAGATTATTGAATTGGATAAAATTTTGGGACGTGCAAAGGCTGGTAAAACATATGTATTTATCTATTGTGGGGACGTCTACGTTTTGGGTTTTAACCAGACTTTAAGGAGATCAAGAATTTCATTGGTAGAGAAACCAAGGAATAAATTTTAAATGTCGAAAGAAGTACAGATTTATGAATGATTAAGCGTACAATCTTTTAGTTTGTGGGCCATTTCTGTGGAATATTTACAGGAAAAATGTGCTGAAGCAACATACTCGTAAATCATTAAATTCTGGTTCTGTTCAACGCAAGCTAGAGGAGGGCCTGGAGGACTGTTTGAGTGGTCATCCGGAGTTTTGGGGTTTTCATTAAGATTTATACACATACTTCTTTCCGCATATATATCTTAATTAAAACCCCAAAAAGTGGTAACTCTAACGTACTCAATGATAAACTCGCAGACCCACTAATCACACTGGGGACTATAAGCATACTTCTAGGAGTGAAAAATTTCGGCAAAAGCTTAAAAAGAAAATACATTCGATGGTAGAACGTGACTATTGGGATATTGAATATGCATTTAAGAATGATAATGATGCAGACCTAGAAATATTTGAATGCATGATTTATAATAATACGGGATACACGAGTCGAAAAATGCTGAAACACCGTAAGTGCTCTGGCGCTCAGCCTTCAGTAATCCGGCAGGGTGATTTGATGCGTTCGAATTAATATTGATCGATTTACTCTGGAAACAACCTTTAAAATCATTGTAAAGAGAATCGTAAGGAAAGATGTCTTATATCATAAGATATTTTGTAAACACGCGCATGTGTCAAACTGAAAGTTTAGAAAATGCTTAACTCAAAAATTAATCTTATCTTCTAATTCTACAAAAAAATAAATTAATCTATGTTCTTGATGAAACAAATAACGATAATATCAGGAAAGAAGTATACATACATACATGAGCAATTTGTGATATAAATCCATTTTGTGATATTTACCGATTTCTTCACTTTAAGTCGACTTAAAACGAAAACATGGCATTTTATGTTTTTGAAGCTGAGCGTACCCGGCGGATAATAGGTGGAATAATCAAATAGTAAGTACACGGTTGAATATATGGCTGCGTAGATTTTCGCGGCGGTGGCTTGAAGAATTCTGCATGTCCGGGTTTTCACCGCGTTGAAACCCGGGTTTCACGCCGGATGAAACTTCGGCGAAACTGTTGTCGGCTTCAAACAACAACGCGGTGAAAACCCGGACATGCAGAATTCTTTACACGGTTGAATTCCTACTGGCGGTAGTTACCACACATAACTATACGAGTCTGTTCAAAAAGTATCGCGACTTTTGTGTTTTTTCAAAAATTATTTATTTATTCATGAATATCTATTTTGTCCCCTTCAAAGTAATCCCCATTAGATATTATACACTTGTGCCAACGTTTTTTTCCAATCCTCGAAGCACTTCAAAAATCATTTTCTGTGATCTTGTTCAGCTCCTCCTTCGATGCAGTCTTAATCTCGTCAATCGTAGCGTAGCGTCTTACTTTCATGGACCTCTTAAGTTTTGGGAACAAGAAAAAGTCACTGGGGGCCAGATCTGGGGAATACGGTGGCTGCGGCATCATTAGTGTGTTTTTGGCCAAATATTCGCGCACAAGATACGATGTGTGAGCAGGGGTGTTGTCATGGTGCAAAAGCCAATTTTTGTCCTTACACAAATCCGGGTGTTTGTGGCAGATTGCTTCGCGCAAATTGCGCATGACTTGTAGGTAATATTCCTTATCTACCATTCTACCCTGTGGCACAAACTCAGGATGCACCACGCAACGATTCAATGTCCTCGCCATCTTTGGGAATTTATTCCAACTTTTTTTTCGTTAGTGAGAGTTTCAGGCCGATATATTTTTACTTCTTCGTCCATGATCACTTAAAATACACCTCAAGTCAAGATATTGTTACTAGTTTTGTGGATTCTAAGGTGTTATAATGGTATTCAACCTCCTTACTCTGTAAATACGAAAGGGTTTTCTAAGTTCTGTGCCCTGAAGAAAGGAATTTTTACGCATTTACGATAATGGTATTAGCGTCCTAAAAAAATTAAGTTACATATTTAAAACGGTAGGTATGAACATCAGATAAAGAAATACGTAACTATATCTTAAAAAAACAGTTATTAATATTGCTTAAATATAACTTTCAAGACCACTCTCCTCGAATTCGACTTGGGATTAAGAACTGTTATAGCAAAACACATTTTGTACAAATAATGTAAAGAAGCCACGACCTATTACCCATTTAGATACGAATTTTAGGCATTTCATAGCATCCACATTGAACCGAGCACCTTATAAATTTTGCACGACTTTCAAGTCCATTCTGCAGTTCTAAAACAACGCAAGAGTTAGTAAACGGTTCCATCAATCGATAACCTCTGTTTGTCGAATCATCATCATCTCTCTTATATTCAAATGAGCTCGGGACGGGGCCCCCATACATTTTTAGTGCATGTGTACCACTCAGTTCAATGGAAGACTACAACGTTCCCACATTAACTCCCAATACTTAACTTTTGTGTACACATTTTACTTTGGCGAGTATTTTTTATTTTAATTTTTATTTCTCAAGGAAGAAGATCCTAAGGCCAATAAAAATAATTAGGAAGAACTCCTTTACCGGTATTTCGGTCACCAGGTGACCATCAACAGGGAGAAAATCAAATGGGGCACTTGAACTAAGAAGAGGATTGTGCACCAGGCACTGTCCAAAGTCAAGTGGGTGTTCAGGTCGGGGGGTGAGGTATATATACCTGGAGGGGCAAGGGGGGAGGGGTTAAGTGATGGTCCGTAGGTGGGGGGGAGTTTGTTGAGGTCACGTGGGAAGGAGTGGGGGAAGAGTGGTGACTATTAGGAGGGGGCTGTCTGTTTCTGAAATGACTAACAAAGTTGAAAAGTGAACTGTTGATGATGCCTGGTTCATTGTTCATAAGTTTATTCTTGTTTAAGTGTATGTGTAAGCTCTCACAGGCATCGAGTTTATAGTGTTGTATCGGTTTTATTAATGTTAAGTCGTTGGGAGTGATGGAGTGTTCCGTTTCAAAAATGTGTTTGGCGACCGCTGATCTATCGAAACGTCCGTTCTTAAAGTGTGCTATGTGTTCCCTAAATCTGATTTTGGGATTACGTTTGGTCTGTCCAATGTAGGAGAGTTGGCAGTGTGAGCAAGTAATTTCATAAATACCTGATTTGTCTAACTGTGGTGTTATGTCTTTCGGGTTCCCTAAACACGTAAGAAGAGTGTTACGGTTCGAGTAAGTGACCTTGGTGCCAATTTGTTTAAAGACCTTATCAAGGCCTCGGGTTAATGTGGGGAAGAAAGGTAATGCGATAAATTTATTATTGTTATCTTTCCGTTGTGGTAGGAGTGTAGTATGTTTATTGGCAAGTTTTCTTTTTTTGTTTCTAACTAATTTGTCTATAATTTGGGGTGTGTATCCGTTGTTAATGGCTATTTGTTTGATGTTTTCCAACTCTTTGAAATAGCGTTGTTTGTTGAGTGGTGTCGTCAGTAGTCTGTGTATGAGAAAATTAAAAGCTGCCATTTTTTGTTGAAAGGGGTGGTGTGAATCTGCTTTGATGTAGTTGTCGGTGTGGGTCTGTTTTCTAAAAATGTCAAACTCTAAGCCCTCATGGTTTTTAATTACTAGTATGTCCAAGAAAGGCAGTGAGTTATGTTGTTCGACTTCAAAGGTGAATTTTATGGAATCGTGTTTTTTGTTCAGCCGGTCCAAAAAGTCATTTATGTCACACTTGCTGGTGTCAAAAATGGCAAAAATGTCGTCTACGTATCTAAGCCAAGTGTTGGGGAAATAGTCAAACGTGTGTCTACAGTCTTTTTCAAAGTAATGTAGGAAGATGTTAGCGACAAAGCAGGAAAGAGGATTTCCCATAGCTGTGCCTTGCGTTTGTTTGTAAAATTTTTGGTTGAATTGAAAGTATGTTATGTCCATGCAAGTTTTAGTAAGAGTAACGTATTCTTTAATTTCAATGGGTGTTATGTCTTTTGTGTGTAGCCAATCTGCGATGTTTTCAAGGGCAATATCAATGGGTACGCTCGGGAAGAGTTGTTCCACGTCAAAAGAGACCAGAATCTCATGGGGCTGGATGCGTAGGTGTTTTATGGTGTCGATGAAATTTTTTTTGCTATTCTTGACCCCGAAGGTTTCTTCGGACCCTAATTGTTTGTACTGTTTGGTGAGCCATTTAGCCAATTTGTAGGTGGGGGAATTCAAAGCTGAAATGATAGGTCTCATTTTCTTACCGGCTTTGTGTATTTTGGGTAAAGTGTAGAGTTTAGGCACTATAGGGTTTTCCGTCTTTAAGGTGAAACGTGATTTTTTGTCAATGATTGTAGTACAGTGATTGAGTGCGGTTTTTGTGTCTGTAATCATTTTATTGAGTGGTTTCTTATGTATTTTAATGTATGGGCCTTCTGCTATTGTTTTTTCGGTGCGTTCAATGTAATCAGCTTTGTCGAGTATAACTGTGGTGTTACCTTTGTCGGCCTTAATGTAATAACAGTCTTTATTTCTAAGTTCCTTTATTAGTGCGCGTTCTAACGGGTCGTTATGCGGTCTAGTGTTAAGTTTGGTGCTGTTGCGTTCCAACTGTAATTGGCAGGCATGTCTTACGAGTTGTTACTCAGTATCTTTAAGGTGTTTAATGTGTGATTCTATGTCCACAACTAAATCTTCGGTGGGGGGATATTTGTATGGGAGGCAATGTTTTAGGCCTTTGTTCAAAATGTTGTTTTCTTCATCAGTGAAATGTTTGGAGGAAAGATTTAAGATGAAATTTCTTACGGGATTAGGTTTACTTTCAGGAATAAGAATATTTTTGTGAATAGCTTGGAATTTACGGTCTAAAGTTTTAAGTTTTTTATGCAATCTGTGTTGGTTTACTGTGTCCATGTTTAGAAGTCTTTCGTTAAATGTCTGTAGTTGTATGAAATTTAAGTTTTTCGTGATCTTCAGGTGTAGATTGTAAGTCTGAGTTTCGGTGTGTGCAAGTTTAGCGTATTTTTGTTTGATTTCTGTGTTTAACCAATGTTTTTTCGCTAAGAGGATAGCTTTCGAGGCGTTAAGGTTGTTTCTAGGAGCAGTGATTTTCATGAATTTAGGAAATACGTTGTGTTTCTTGCAACGTTACGCTAAACTTGCACACACCGAAACTCAGACTAGCAAAGACATAACACCACAGTTAGACAAATCAGGTATTTATGAAATTACTTGCTCACACTGCCAACTCTCCTACATTGGACAGACCAAACGTAATCCCAAAATCAGATTTAGGGAACACATAGCACACTTTAAGAACGGACGTTTCGATAGATCAGCGGTCGCCAAACACATTTTTGAAACGGAACACTCCATCACTCCCAACGACTTAACATTAATAAAACCGATACAACACTATAAACTCGATGCCTGTGAGAGCTTACACATACACTTAAACAAGAATAAACTTATGAACAATGAACCAGGCATCATCAACAGTTCACTTTTCAACTTTGTTAGTCATTTCAGAAACAGACAGCCCCCTCCTAATAGTCACCACTCTTCCCCCACTCCTTCCCACGTGACCTCAACAAACTCCCCCCCACCTACGGACCATCACTTAACCCCTCCCCCCTTGCCCCTCCAGGTATATATACCTCACCCCCCGACCTGAACACCCACTTGACTTTGGACAGTGCCTGGTGCACAATCCTCTTCTTAGTTCAAGTGCCCCATTTGATTTTCTCCCTGTTGATGGTCACCTGGTGACCGAAATACCGGTATAGGAGTTCTTCCTAATTATTTTTATTGGCCTTAGGATCTTCTTCCTTGACATTATTACTTTAACAGCCAATAGCTCCACATCTTCCATTTTTAATTTTTATTTGATAGATGGACGAGTGAATAGAAATTTTGCAGGTAAAGCTGTTCAATAAAGAGTTATCATACTATTTTATCCACATAATTAATTTTGAAACGTGTTAATTTTATGCTATAATGTTTAATGCAAAAGTTTAATTGATTTGACTTCGGTATCTCGTCAAAGTCAACCATTGGAAGTCTCGTAGTGAAGTATTTTTACTACTAGTTACCATTGTGTGTAGAGTTGTAAACAAGATAATCTGCATTGTTGACATATATTTCATAGTAGTAGTAGCATTTAGGGGAGGCGATCGACTGCTGAGGTCATTTGCGCCATTAGGGATGGACAGGAAAGGATGAAGGGTGGAGAGAAACCCGGCGTCGGCATTAGCCTACTATTTACGAAAGGCGCCAAGGGGTCCACAGCTTAACGTCCCATCCGACGGACGGCATACTCACTCAAAGTGCCCTCCACAAAGTACCTCAAGTAGGAACCGAGATACCACTGAAAAATATTCAACATCGCCGGGATTTGAACCCGAGCCCTCTAGGTGGGAAGCCAATACGATAGCCACCACACTAATCCCGGTCCCCATATTTTTCATATTTATCAATAACTAAAAATTAAAAAAAACTAAATTTGTTGCTGCTCGCATGATTTGAAATCATCTCCTGCCACACAACCTTCGGTTGCTTGATTCGCCCCATATAGAAGTAAGACTGTCGAAAACGATTGGTAATGCAAATAAAATTGTGGAAAATCACTAAAAATGCTTTGTTTCCATAAAATAAAAGTATTCGTTCGCCCGGAAAAAAACATTTACTTCTTCCTAAAGAACGGTTTAAGTGTCTACTTGGAGTACACAAGCGGTGTTGCAAAAGGGGTTCGAGGCACCGCTAAGATACGCACTCATGCGGGGATTTTTAGGAGTCGGCTCCTCCCCCACCCCCTCTCTCGACATATTCCACAGCATTCTCCCACCCCTCGTTTCTCCCCTTACCCTCCGCCAAAAAGTCTCCCCTTTTCCCCCAAAACCATCCCGCTCCTTATTTAAACTTTCCGCCCCGTCTCCTTTCCTTCCCTTCTTGGTAATACCACCATCCATGTTATTCGGGCAAGAAGCAACTTTTGTAAACTCCCCCTTAACCCTTTGAAGAAATCCGCTTGTTACGTCCCGTCCACCACCTTGCACCTGAGGAGTGGGGTTTTGGGGGTAGGAGAGGAGGGGGGTTGAATGGAGCGGGGGAGGTGAAATCATCAAAATGAAGAGGAAAGCGGCGGTATGCCGAGGGTTTTAATTAGTGCCCATTTTAAAAAGAACAGGTGAGAAGGGGAGAGATGTAAGGGAAGGGATGGAGGGTTAGCGGAGAAGTTGGGGAAATGTTCTCTGCAGGGAAAAAAGGAATGATTTGGTGGAAGGGCCGACCGGCGAGTAGAAAGAAATAAGTGTTAATTAAGTTTGAGGAATGAAGTTGGATAAGAAGGGAAAAAATCTCTCCGTGGGATGTAGGCAAAGGAAGAAAAACTCCGCAAGGGAAGAATGCAAGTGGAAGATTTGCGGGGTCAAGTCCCTCCGGTGCTCGTGGCGGAATTACTCTGAGCTTTTACGCCGTTGTAAGGGTGGATGAATGCTCGGGGGCAGACTTTAACCGGATATTCATCTTACACAGGCGCCGTCTTTGGGGTGATGGCGGAAATTTTGGACATATTAGATAGTTGAGCAAGCAGTAGTAATATTATACTCCCTTAACGAGAGGCATACAGAGTACATTTCCGCCATTTCTTAATTCTCAGAAGATTATTTACCAGTACAAAATTTTATGCTAAGATATTTATTTATGTGTATATATATATTTATTTATATATAGCTACTCGTACTCTGATGAAGGCGTCTGGGACCACCGAAATATTAAAAGTTTTGAGTACTTTGTTATCACATCTTTTTATCATTTATTCTACTTTTTATATCCGAGTTTTTGTGTATGCATGATTGCGTATTATAAATATTTATATATAATATGTATATATATTTCCTTGAGAAAGGTGGCGTGTAGCACCGAAATTTGAAACCTAGTGAGTTTCTTTTTTGTGTTTTCCTGTGTTCTTCTCTTTGCCCCCTAGTGTTAACTTCATATACATTATATATATATATATATATATATATGTTTATTATATATATATATATGTATACATATATATGAATGTAAAAGTAATTTCGTTCGCGCTCTACAAGCATGTGTGCATTACTTTTCAGCCTACCCTCGTGTATACATACGAGGTATGTCTGTGAACTATCTGACCTGCGTTCATATCTCCATATTGGTGCTAATCTCCGTCATCCGGGCCGTGGGATTCCTCGAAGTAGTCCCCATTCAATTGAACCACACGCTGCCAGCGGTGCTTTCACAGTTTAAAGTAGTCTTCGATCGCAAATTTTGGAATGGCCTTCAGCTCGCGCGTCGCATTACTCTGAATCGTCTCGATGTCGTCGCTTTCATTTGAGCGCCATTTTCAATTATTTGAATATCCAAAAGCCGAAGGGAGCTATATAGGGACTGTGCGGGGGCTGGCAAAGCTTTACAATCATGTGTTTCGCCAAAAAGTGCTAAACGAGGTGCGCTGGCGGGTTATCGTGGTGAAGAAGCCATTCACCGCTTGACCAGAGACGCGGTCGTTTTCTACCCTCGGCATCTCACAATCTTTTTAGAACTTCAACGTAATATTCTTTGTTGATCGTCTGACCTCTTGGAGCAAATTCGTGGAGCATGACACCCTCACAATAAAAAAAAATAATTTAAAAAAACGTAGGTCGAATGCTTCGGAAACACCCTGGTATGTGGGGCGCGGCAGTCCAGGGGTAGAGCTCGGGACTTCTGACCGCAGGGTCCGGGTTTTATCTCCGGGAAAGCCTTTCTGCACCCTAAGCTCCACCCAAGCTGTGTGATTTTTCGGGGTACTAGATCTTCCTGGGAAACCATTACCGTAATATGGCAAGGAACTGCCCCCCCCCCATCCCTGTTGTGTGAATTTCACACCCCGTCTGGCTCAGTACGGGGTGAAATCTACCATTACCTACTCTCACAGCAATCAACCCAAAGGTCTGTTTGGGAGGTGATGTTAGAGTTCACCCAGTAGTAAGCCCGAAGGCTATATAACAATACACACACACACACACAACAACTCACACACATATACACACAGATATATATATATATATATATGTATATAATATATATATATATGTATATAATATATATATATATATATATATATATATATATATATATATATATATATATATATATATATGTATATGTATATGTATATTATATATATATATATATATATATATATATATATATATATATGTATATAATATATATATATATGTATATAATATATATATATATATATATATATATGTATATGTATATGTATATTATATATATATATATATATATATATATATATATATATCCATACATACATATACGAGTATATAACGTAATCCTATAATATAAACACATTAGCTAATTCAATACGAAGGTTGAAAGGACTAAATTAAAGGAATCGTTTGAAAAGCCGTGTTTTTTTCAAACACCAATTGGAAACATCCATAATTAAAAGGTAACTTAGTAGTTTATCACTTTTAATGACCACATAATAACACTTTTCCACTAATTAAAATATATACCCACCAGGTTTTTTTGTCTTAGATCATCTTTCTGAAACTTTTACGAAACAAAGAGTCAGATTCTTTGCCTAAAGGCTAACTTTAGAAACATTATTCATCTCCGGTTTTACTTAGTCAACATTAATAAACATTGAATAAGTAAACGATACCTATTTTCATTCCATCGAAAAAAATTTTGAAAATATGTATCATAAATATGCATAGCGTACTATTTAATTAGGTGAAAAAGTATCATTATTTTTTCATTAAAATGTTCCAGTTCCACCATTACACACGTGAATGTATACAAATCGTCCCTCGCTTTCTTTGGTGGTATATGGCCTAATAAGCGTTTCGTCACTCTGTCGCAAAATTAAGTGCAGTGTAGTGAAACGAATTTTGCAATGTACGTAACATTGGTAAGAGGGTTAATATAACTATGCTATTTTGTAATCGAAGATATTCATGACTTCCACGAAAACACTTCTAATTCCATTGAAGTTATCAATTGGGAAATACTTTTCCAAAAAAGCGGGAGCGGTTTTAACTTTCGCAGCTTAATACTTTAGTAACCATAGATACTTACCTACCTGTAAAAGAGATGGGTAGGTATCTATAGCTTAAGTCCCCTACCTATCCATCCAGTTTTGTCTCGGGTTTTTTAAAATAAATTATGTATTCCTGATTTTCCTCTAGTTTTCAGATGGGAAAAACTCTTAGGGCTAAAAATATACACATTCAAAAAAGCAATTAGAAACGCTCTAAAATGACCGTCGTTAATTCAACGCTTCAATGAAGGGATCAGAATCCTCTTTTATTTACAAAGGTGGTTGATTCAATTTCAGGGACCTCCATTCGTTTGTGTGCGAATCAAACTCAATAGAATAAAAAAAAATCGCCCACCTCTCGTCGGGATGAAGGCGTCGGGAGTTCATGAGCTTTCGCGCGGCAAGCAGTTCAAACACTGGAACTGTAATTCACACATCTCGACGCGGAATTTAAGTATATTCTGCAAATTCTCACGAAAACTTTAATTGTGTTTACAAGTGCCGCAAATCCTTTCCGTGATATCAAAGTCTCTCAAAGTATATGAAGAATGAAGAAAGGAATGGAGTCAAACTGGGAGGCAGTCGCTGAAGGGAGACTTCCCGGTCGGAGAGTTATATATATATATATATATATATATATATATATATATATATATATTCATATATATATACATACATATATATACATATATATATGTATATATATATATATATATATATATATATATATATATATATATATATATATATATATATATATATATATATATATATATATATACATATATACATACATATATACACATATATATAGTGAGAGAGATGAGGGGAGTAAAATGGTGAGGCGAAAGTAAGCCTTTAATAATAGGACGAAAGCAAGAACATTAGCGGCAGTCGATGGAGTTTGTCAGTTCCAGGGACGAGGGTGAGGGTGGTGGGAGAAGTGAGGGCATACAAATTGAGGGCTGGCTGGACGATTTAGCTCGCTCCGGGCGCGATACCCGAGCCCCGGGCGGATGTTGAGAGGGTGATGGGTGGAAAAGGGGGAGGGAAAGGGGCCACTCGGGCTGTGAAGCACATTAATATCGTAGGCACTCGAGCGGTTGCATAACTCAAGCGTAAACCTTGTGGTGATATGCGTGCGTTTTATTCACACTGAGATTTTGAACGTTTCCAGCGGTCACCGTATAAATAACAGAAACGGAGACTTAGCAAAAGGTATAATCTCTCGAGTTCAATATAGTAGTTCTTGCTGTGTATTCCTTCAGAAGGATTTCGCATTACGAATTACCGCAAAAATAGGTATTTATGCATCTAAAATATATCTATGCATCTCGTATTATATATACACAAACACACACATATATGTGTGTGTGTGTGATTTCGTCGAAGTAACACGGAAGTATTGAATAACAAACGTGGACAGCAACAAACAATATAAGAACATATAAAAAGATCACTCACACGCTATTTCTTGATCATTGCGACGGAATTCAGCTCCGTCTTCATCGGAAGAAATAGAAGTAATGACTGTCAGTCTATGTGTTTTTATATTGTTTGCTTCTGTCCAAGTTTTTTATATACATATATAAAAATAAATAAATAAATAAATATAAATATATATATATATATATATATATATATATATATATATATATATGTGTGTGTGTGTGTGTGTGTGTGATGTGTGTGATGTGTGTGTGTGTGTGTGTGTGGGTCGCGGTAGTCCAGGGGTAGATTGTTGGACTACTGACCGGAGAGTCCGGCTTCGATTTCCGTGTTATTGCTCTCTGGGAACCTGCAGCTAAACCCAAGCTTTGTGATTTTTCGGGTACCAGATCATCCTGGGAAACCATAACCGGCACAGGGAAAGACACTGGCCTCCCTACCCTGATGTATGAATTTCACATGCCGTCTTAATAGTGGATGGGTAGTACTACCATCACTTACCAGACCGACCTTCTGGTTGATTAATGTGTTCTTAGTTTATATATATATATATATATATATATATATATATATATATATATATATACACATACGTATTCGTACATATAGATTTTTTTCCGATGGGATAACTACACTTCTATTTTCTGTAGCATATTCATCAGTTTTTCGAAATCTACGAAACAGTTAAATTCGTCCTGATTGTATTATATGTTGCTCTCGATAGTTGACCTCATTACTGCAATGAAAACACGCGTGCCTCTTCCCTTATAGAACCCAAGCTTATCACCCTTTTATTTTCCCAGCTTTCAATCCTCTTATATGTTCTGAGAACCACTGCAGCTACATGCGCGCACTGAACATTATAGATCAATAATGTTATCTTATTGTTCTATGATATCTACACGATTTATGCTATCCCTCACATATACCTGTCCTCCTTTATCTTATCTTGGTTGTGATGGGAAATAATACTAGTCTATCGGCCAAGTACGCCTCATACCTTCCTCATAAATGGCTCGAATAAGGTCATAAAAACTCTTCCTTTTACCTTTTCCTAAACGCTTAAGCGGTTCTGCGGGGATGTTATCTATCCACGGCCTTTAAGATTTCATTTTCCTTTATTCCCTTTCTATTGCTTATTGCAACTAAGAATGCTTGAAAAAAATTTGTTCTCGTTGGATTCCGAATAATTTGACAAAAGCACAAAATGATGCTCGTGTCAATTGGTTGAAAGAAATGGTCAAGAAATACGATCGCGGTGCATCAAAAGCTGAATATAATATCTAAACACATGAGAAATCTTGGTTCTATGCGTATGAGCCCGAAAGAAAACGGCAATCCAAGGTATGGGTCTTCCAATGCGAGCCAAATCCGACAAATAAGATTCGTGCACGAAGAAAATCGAAGTCAATGATCGTTTGTTTCTTCGGAATTACTGGACAAGCGGCAACCGTATCGTTAGAGCAACGCAGAACCGTGAATTCTGCGGGGTACAAGAGCATTCGTTTGCCAGAAGTGCTTGGTGAAATACGGAGAAAGAAGCGGCAAACAAGGATCATTCTTCATTATGACAATGCAAGCTCTCAAAGATCGGCTGAAACATATACCTATTTGACGGGCCAAAACGTCGAATTGATGAGTCATCCTCCGTACAGCCCTGATTTAGCACCAAATGGCTTTTTTTACTCCCTTTTATCAAGAAAAAATTGCGTGGCCAACGTTTATCGGCGTCTTAAGAAGCCGTTGATGCATTAAAAAACATGTTTTGGAGGTACCTCAATCGGAGTGAAAAAAGTGTTACGAAATTTGGTTCGAACGTATGTAAAAGTAATGTAAGATTATCATGGAGAATATTTCGAAAAACAATAAAATCAATCAACAACAATAATATGCTGTCTTTTCAATATTATGCTGAAAATACGAATTGAAGATCCTCTCTATACTCCTCCCATCTCTCTGCAATAAATTTTGGTTCAATGAATAATTTTCCTGATTTTAAGCTCTTTTACGGGTTTCCTCCTTGTTGAAATTCTGTTGAAGGCGACGCTTCGCCAACTCTGCTGCAGGCGTCCTTAGTCCAGGCTGAAGTAGGGATTCATTCGATTAATGTTTTTATTCCGTATTTTTAATAGTGTGCGCGGGTTTTTCCTTCTAATACCTAGTAGCTCTTTGATCTTTCTGTACTGCTCACCCGTTTCTCCCTTTCTCTGTTGGGTCTCTTTATCTTTATATTACTTCTTCCACCACACTATTTTCAAACGATTGGTTTCCACCTCAGTTTATTGCTAAACCCATTTTTATTCATTATTCCTTGTGCAGGGTTTCTTTATCATCTCGTCTGTAATCCACGGTTTCCTGATCTTTTTCTTAATACCTGTTTTTATAATTTTGTTTGCGGTTTTCAATATCCCTTTTTTGATGCATTGCCATTTTTCCTCTGCTGTATCAATTTCCCTGTCATCACTCATTATTTTTGCTATTGTTTCCTGTTACTTCTTTCTTTTCATCCCTATAAATGCTTCTGCATTTAATTTACTCACAACTCTACCTGTTTTATCCTTTTAAATCTGACGTCGGTACTTTTACGGTCGGTACGGAATTATGAACAGAATCTTTGCATCCTAACCCTAGCCATCGCCTTGTTCATTAATCCGTGCCTAACTATAATATAGTCGAACTGTTTACCCCCAGAATCCCCTGGAATTTTCCATGCATACCTACGCCTACTGTGGTACGTTATTTAAACTAAGTTATGAGTAGACCCTATTTCCTGCAGAACCCTATCGCTTTCTCGCTAATGCGGTCATTCCTTGTTCCTAAATCGTTATCCCATTCCTCATTACCATCTCTCTAGAGGCGGCATGTCCATAGGAGGAGCAGCTTTCCCTTGTTTCACTACAAGAAAACCATCATTTTAGGCGAAATAAGCATCAAGTTATTTGGTGAAATAATGTTAACATTCTTACAATGCACAGTTTCCCCAGCCCTGTGGGCCGAAATGCAATCTTATCACGCTGAGACGAGTCAAGTGCTGAGGTGGGCAGAATTGAGCTACCAACTCCTGTCCCGATGCAGTTTGTCGAGAAGAGACGGGAGAGACGTGACGTAGAACGAAGTTTGAAAGAGAAATCGGGCTACAAGGCTTTGCAAGGCCTATGATTGAATCGGCCGAAGAGTGATTCGACGTCAACCGATCTGGGTCGAAAGGAAATCATGTTTTTATAACAGAGGATAGTAATAATTTACAGTGGGATGGTAGGTGGGATTGGATTTTGGCTTAGAAAGACATGTGATTTCAATAAAATAAAAAACTTTCAGACGACGAAAAGAAATATTGAGCAGGTGCTTTTTTGGTGCATCTGAGAATGCTTCGAAGTGGTGTATCTATGTTCAATAAAATTATAATCTCTAAGGTATTCATTTCAAGCAAAAATTGAAACTGAAATGAAAAATATTACCTTTATTGAATTTGGATTTCATGTGAATATTATCAAGTAGAAAACAGAAATATAATCTAAACGTTAACGGAATCTATTATTTAGCCATAGCAGGTCTTGAGGCTTTAATATGGAAAATACAATTTTGGTATCAAAAGTTTCAGAAAAATAGATTAATTTCTGCTATTGCTACAATGCCTCAAAATTCTTCGAAGTAAATCCCTTGAGCGTCGACACACTTACATGCGGCTTTTTAACGACTCGAAGGCTCTATGGTAGGCCAATTCCGGAAAGTCCTTAAGATCCGCGTGCAAACTTCTTTGACGGCACTTAGAGTCCCATGGTGGCGTCCTTTGAGGAAGAATTTCACTTTTGAGTTTAGAATATAGTCTGCTGGTGCCAAGTTGGTACCAAAAGGGGGTTGGGGAATCGTCGCGATGCCTCTTTTCCTCAGGTAGTCGGTTACCTTGGAGCAGGTGTGCCTCAAGTGCACTGGGTGTTTGGGGGTGAGGAAAGCGCAGATCTTTTGCATCGCAAAATTTTCCGTGGTAATGGCATGCACTGTCATATTATCAATGCCAATATGATCTACGATCATGCGCACACTAAACCGACGGTCTGAATTAAGCACTTCAAGCACACATTACACGTTGTCGTCGTTTTTTGACGTCGACGCCGTCCAGCGCGGGGCACGTCCTCCACACCCTCTCGGCCATCTTTGAAGAGCTTGTGCCACTTAAAAACTGCAGTTTGTGATATTTTTTTCATCCTTGAACACTTGGAAAATCCTGCCTAACATCTGTGTACTCAATTTCCCCATTCCTACGCAAAATTTGATGGCATACCCCTGAGCAATCTCTCGCTGCATTTTGCGCTTGCACCGAGTCACTCGACAGTCGTCCACTAAAAACGCGATATATCCTGAAAAAACGCTGACAGGCGATTGGCGCCTGAAACTTATTGAAGGTCAGACCCCCCACCACCGAGCTGGCGAGGTGAAGCGTACTGCAACGTATGGATATATCAGGAAAAAAGTCCGATACTTTTCATGTCACGCGAGCTGGTTTACTTACTCTGCCATACTTTTTGTTAGGGATATTTGATGGAATGTGAAATATGTCAAGGGTTACAAGAAAAACTAAAATATATAAGCACAAAGGCTCTGCATAGCCCTATATTAAGATTGTTCAAAGTTGGAAAACGATTTTAAGAATAAATATTACTTCTTATATTAGTGAAAGATACAAGAAAAGGGTAGAGAAGCACAATAAAAGGTGAGAATATGGTGGAGTAATGCTCTCAAAAATAATAGTTTGCATCGGATTTTGTGGAAATTTTGAAAATTAAGAAACCATAACGAGTCTTCCAACCTCGACGGTTTTCGTGTGCATGTTTGGTTATCATTTTAAGCGTGGTGAAAAACCTAAGTCCGTGCCACACCATCCAACTTCGCTGCAAACTTATTTCGATAAAAAGTATCATAGCAACTCGCAAGCCACTTAGTGTCGAAAAATTGTGTGTTCCTTTCATACGGGCCATTAACAGTTGGACTTTAGTCTATGGACATTGTGGTTAAAGGCCCGGTGTTTTTGTTAACGCTTGATTTGAGGGGGATCAAGATGGTGCGGGGGCTAACGTACTGGCTTCCCACCCAGAGGGCGCGGGTTCAAATCCCGGAGGTGTTGAATATTTTTCAGAGGTATCTCGATCCCTACTTGAGGTGCTTCGTGGAGGGCACTTTGAGTGAGTACGCCGTCCGTCGGATGGGACGTTAAACTGCGGACCCCTTGGCGCCTTTCGTAAAGAGTAGGCTAATGCCGACGCCGGGTTTCTCTCCACCCTTCATCCTTTCCTGTCCATCCCCTATGGCGCAAATGACCTCAGCTGTCGGTCGCCTCCCCTCAAAACTACTACTACTACGCTTGATTTGAAATGACTGTCATTGATGGTAGATTATTGGTTGCAGCGGCACTAATAATCGTTGGTTTCAAGTCCCTATTTTAACTGGTTGTATTCCCTTCTACATATTGTTGGTTACTGCTGCTAACGATTCCTCTTTGCAGGGATTTCGTGAGATGAAGGCTGCGGAACATTGCCTCTCCCACTGCGACACACGACCCAATGAGCCGAGTCAAGTAGTTTCGAGGACTCATACTAATAGTTATGTTCACCATGCTTTCTTGGGATAAATAATTGACGTGGTTTCCCGTTGCCTTCCTCAAAGAAAGAAAACAATTTACGTATATTTTTATCATGAAAGAATTTTTTCCACTCAAAATTGTTTATCTAAATTTCATCACTATTTCGTTTCAACATTTTTAACTAGTATCATTCGGTCGCAAGGAATCAAGGTTGATTTATTTTTAAACTCCATCATGATTTGACCATTGATCATGAAAGTGGTTTGGAGTGAAACCTAATTTACTAAGTTAAACTGAGTTAGTTTCCGTAAACAGCTGTATGTGGAGAATTTAACGGTCCACCTCAATAATCTACACATAGGATATTATGCCCCATTCGCAGCCAAATTCGAAAGTATCCTTATAATTAATTAAATTCGAAATCCTTAAATATACAATACTTTTTTGGCACAATTATGTGCTTTTTTTTACAAGTATAATGACAAAATATCAAATTTTTATTATTTAAAATTATTTTTCTAGCATCAGTCTGGTAAAGTAAAGATATTAAGTTTTTTTCTGATTGATATATTCCTATTTGTACTCTAATTAAAAGCAATAAATGAAGAATTTTTGATAATGTCTATTTGGCGTATACGACTGTAATGATGCACACAAATTATTCCACATTTTTTTCAGGTGATAAAAATTCAAATTGACAAATATTAATTATAATCTTTTTCAAGGGTCTGCTCTTTCAAAATTCGCTTATTCAGTTCGTTTCTCTATTTTTCTCAATTTTAACGGTGAAAAGTGGAAATTGTGGCCGATAAGTAGGATTGGAAACTGGACTACAATGGTGGCCTGTATTCCTGAACGCATGGGAAAATAACCTTAATGAAGATTGAATTCTTCCTAATTTCTCATGCATGTATAATTATCATATCCCCTTTAGTATAGAATATTATTGTGAGATAATTGATTATGTGCTGGTTTATTCAAAAATGTTAACCAAATCTTTTTACGTTACATCCCAAACTCCAATTTATCACGGTGCAGCCTCCTCTTTGAGAACCACTTCCAGATGGAGTGCTGCACATCGTGTGATTACGTGTATCAGTCCTCGGATTCACGTACAACTCTACCGGTTTGTTAATGGAAGAATTTGGATCAAAAACCTGTATCTCCATTTATTGCTTCTTAGATGACTTGGAAATTAAAGGGAATTCAACTGCATCAAACTATTCATGAAGTGACACCGATCCAACTTTAATTCATCCACTAAATTTGACATTAATTCCCAAATTTCATGTATAAATGCTTTCCAATTTTTGTTCGTTACTATATTTTAATTACTGTCCGTCTATTGAATTCATTAGCTGCTAATTTATGCGAAAGGCTAGGCTTGATTTATCCCTCAGATAAGCGTATTCGACGAACGATGTCAATGTTACTCCATAGTAGCTCCGAGAATGGAAGCACCTCTCACCTGAGGAAAATATAAGTTAAAAATTACGCTAGAAGCATAGAAGAAAGGACAAGGTACCAATTTAATTACTAAATTTTCATTATTCATTAAAATATGTCACTACAATTCTATCGATATTGACCTATGATATATTAAAGAGACAAATAGTTGTTAATTCTACATCGGTATTGACAAAAAGACCTTTGTAATTAATTTACTCGAGTAAATATATTGATTGTAGAGCGTTCATTATTTGTTTCGTTTTTGCTCCGAATCGATGTTTAATGGACATTGCGTATTTATTGGCATAAATATGAGTTTTCACACAGCCTAATAATATATCATAGCAGTCAATGTTGGTCGTTCGCGAATATTTTAGTAGATATGTCATAGTAATCGATATGCTTCCGTGATAGGATCTCAAAAAAATCAGGGACAGAGAGTGCTCAGTTTGAAAGATTAATAGAACACATTTCAAAACTTTCCATAGCTATTTTTTAAATTTTACCTTAGAAAAATAAATTTTAATATTATTTCTTGTTACTTCAATTGAATTACGATTACTGAATGAAATGAATGCTGTATTTTTTCTCACTAACTTATGCTTATATGAAAATACATTAGCAGTTTTCTTTATTTATCTTATTTTTAGATTAATAATGCTAAGTAGCTCAGAAACAAACTGAGAGAACCAATCAATGGCCACTGTTACTTTGCTTGCGTCCAAGAGAGGACATTTAAAATAACTTTTCGTTAGTTTCTGAGCATAATAAACAATATCTGTAATCAATGACAGTAAGTTAACAGTGGCATTTCTCTATTTACTAATTTAATAAGGCGGAACGATTAATTTAGAAATTAAAGCCCCCTTCAATGAAACAGATTGCCAAATGTCGGCACTAAACTTTAATCGCTCCCTAACTCTCGAAATCGCTAGATTCATAAAATTTCAAAGAAACATTTGGCCCCCTATTTTAAGGTAACATTTTACACCAGAATTGCACGTTTTTTAATGTAGTATTTTGCAAGAATGTAATGTGTCTAAGAAAATTATCAATTTTGAAGAAAACATTTTATTCATTACAGAAATGTCTATACATGCTACGGTAATTCAACACGTGTACGAGGGTGGTCTGAAAAGTTTCCGACCTAACAAAGATATAAGATATTTTTTCTGAAATTTTCTCGGGTCGGAAACTTTTCAGAACACTGTCGTACATATTTTAGAAACACACCAACGCGTTTAATGCAACTAAAATCATGGGACCATGGCAACACGTTTTAATTGGCATCTAATGTACTTCAAACGCTGCAAGGAATTACAAGTAATAGTTTTAAAAATATTAATTTGAGTAAAATTTTTTTCCTTAATTTCATAATTAGGGGAGAGAGTACATAGTTCTTCATATATCCTCAAAACCTTGCGAATATCAAATTTTATGAAAAGCTTCAAATGCTATTTCTATTCTTCGTACTCCATACCGAAATACGTATACGAGTGACTTCCAGCTGCACAGTAATTTCAATATCTTTATGAAACCCGCGTCCCTGGAGGATAATTCTTCCAAAAAGCATCGTTAGAAAAGTTCATGTACGCGCATCAACGTTCATCCTCATAAAAGTTCACCCAAGGAAACCTGCAAGCCTCCACCGATGCGTGTGGCAGGTGGGGTAAGGGAGTGGGAAAAAAATAGTAATTCGGCGTTTCATTCAAGGTATTTTTAAACATCCGGAACGAATGTCGAAGGCAAGCGCACGCGCGAAATGTGTCGTCTGCTTCGCTGGCGAAGCTCTTCATTCTTTTTGCGTCTTTTCACCCTCGAGTAAATCCACTTTTAGGCCCCTCCGGTTGGATGCGCCGAGTTTGCCCGCCCTATATTGGCATAGAGCTTCTCCAAGGTAATCCTTAGCATTTAACGCAAGGCAGAAATATGGCTGCGGCACCCTGAAGGGAATTCCTTCTCTGTTTGCCTTTGTTCGGGTGGGGGAGGACCTTAAGGTACCTGTGTGTAGCAGACGGAGAGACGGTGGGGGAGGAATCAGGGGAAGCCAGAAAGGAGAGGGGACTTGGAGGGAGTTAGGGGGAGCGTAGGGGGAGACATATGGATTGAAGGAATGAGTTATTGCAACCTCTCAATCCTGAGCAGGATGGAGATGGTGAGAAGGGAAAATGCAAATGATGACTAGAGTGACGGGAAAGAAGAAAAATTGATTTTCCATGAGGGAGGTCATACTATCAATCACCCCTATGAGCAACCAAACACTCTTAAGGCCACTAGTAATTCCCTATATTTTAAATCGATATCGAATTGGAGGTCAAATAAGTGAATTGGCGAGTGCCTGCCAAACAATGGATCAGTATCAAACCTGCCCACCCCTCCTATCCCTCGTGACACACGCCCTACGTGGCTGCTTGTAGGGTAAGACGTAGATGTAAACTTGGAGGAGGCAGAAGCTTATCCTCCTTCTTCATCTGTGTGTGTGTGTGTGTGTTTGTGTGTGGGTGGCGACCACCGTAGTCTCCACAGAAAAATTCATGCTACTGCAGGCAGACGCGGTAAAATTACTTGAACTGAAGCTGAAGTTCCGCGAAGCATAACGCCAAAGAAAACCACCATGCAATTATCTCGAACGGCGTCAGTTTGCCAGTCTGTTTCTTTTTTTTTAATTTTACTGCCTGAATATCCTCTGCTTTGAAGCCAACTGTTCTATATATGGTGAAAATTTCACTCAAGACCTCCAAGAAGGTAAACTTTGGCCCACGGATAACTTTCGCAACAGTATATTTGCACATTTTTTTCCAAGCAAAGATGAATGTAATGTGCAAAAGTCTTATTATGGGATATTAAATTGCATGGAAATAATATTTAGATTACTATTTCACCTTTCAGAGTGATTATTTTTTGACTTCGACCGATGGTAAAAATATTTCAGTGCGTCCAAGATTTCCTTAGTAAAGAAATAGTTGGTACTCAAAAATAAAAATATCAACTTTCAAACATCAACCATGGCGCTACTTTGAAATAAATCTTTAAATTTTGAAATACGGTAGCTTTATTATTCTGCGCAAGTTTCATTGGCTTCATCATCATCATATTATATTATAATAACAAAATTTAACGACTTTTTTTAACGACTTAGAACTTCTTACTTTCTGCAAATTTAGCAGTTGTAATATTACTTTGCATGAAAAAATGAGTCGAAATATTTGCATATTGCCCTAAATGTCACGATCTTTCCGTGTTCTATCGCAGTGGCTTTGACGAAAGGTAGACATTGACATTTATAGGCTTTGACGAAAGGTAGACATTGACATTTAAAACAAACTGCAAATCTGACAATTGATTATTTTTTAGTAATAAAGTAAGATTCAAAACCAAAAAGAATATGAAGTATTTATTGAGGTGGGTTTATTAAAAGTGAAATACATATAAATTATTCACATAATAGATTCAAAGTTAAGGTTAATATGAGCAGATAATTATAAATAAATATTATGCCAAAGGGATTCCAGTTCTATGTAAAAAATGAAAGTCTGAATCTCCATTCCCACTGCTTCAAATTAAAGAAAATTGAACTCCAAAACTTTCATCCGGTATTTCAGACGTAGAAAAGTATCAATTGGAAATTTCTAGGCTGTCGGTGTGACTGGGAAAATGAAGTTCCCTGTGTAAGCACGAGTTCTTTTATCTTTTAGGGTTTCGTTACTCTGCAGCCCCTTGCTCATCTTTAACAAGAATTTTATTTTTACCTCTTCTTTCATTCACTGCTAGTTGATTTCTCTCAAATCACGAATAAAAAGTACACATGTACTCCTCTCTACAAGAGAAGATCCTTTTTTTCTGCCTGGTACTCTTTTATGCAAGTTCCATTTTCTGGGTTTCCATTGAATCTCATTATGCTCTTTTGTTTTATTTTAATTTCTGATTTCTTTAACCAATCCACTTTGGTGCCATTAGCTCAAATTTGACGCCACCTAAAGATGGATAAAATGAGTGAAGAGATTTTTTTAAGGGCTTGCATATCTTTGTTTAAATTTTGAAGTCTGGGAGAGACGTTGACTTTTATCGGGTCACGTTCATTGCTCCGTTCCGTTCGGTGAACCATGTTCAAGATTTGTATAATTGATAAAAAATATAACTTTGTTAGCCCACTACAGGGCATTGTCAAACGTGGGATGAATCAAATTCGACCATGTTTCCTATTGATATCTTAAAATAGGTCCATCAAAATTGACGGGCCATCAGGATGATCTTTAGAATAGTCAAATCGATGTGAGAATGCTGGAACTACGCATAACCTTGAAATCGTCAGGTACTAAAAATAAGATACTCTCCAAAAATGTACAGATGCTAAAGCATAAGTCTGCAATAAAGAAGACTGCACTTTTAAATGGACTAGGCCTGTTTGTCGAATCCGCGGACACTACCAGCAGCATGGATCCATAAAAATAACGACAGAATGGGCACAGATTGGGCACAATAACAACAACGGAATGGGCACAGAAATGTATGCAGAGCACAGACAGAAACAGCAGCAGAAAATATAAGATTGGAAAAATTGGTGCCCTAGGATAATAATAATAACCCGTCTGAATTGAATAGCTAATGAAGAGGTTATACCACCCAGTATAGTAACAGGAGAAGTGAGTTAAATAAAAATTGAGAAGTCGAGAAATTGACTTGAACGTATTAAAACATCCTAGATATGCGTGAAAAATTCAATTTTAAAATTTCAAGTATATAATAAGACAAACTAAGGAAAGTGATTTTTATCAGGTTGGGGGATATTCTCTTTGCATCTAAGCCTGAAAACTTATTAAAATCAAAGTACTTTTGGAGGATGGATGGTCCGATGAAACAGACGACGAGGGAAAGTCCGTCAGGAAGACTACAGAATAAGAGTTACACATACAAATTAATTAAGTGATGACAGACGTGAAAAGTATGACAGCATGGCGAGATTAGACGATAGGATAATTGAGCGAGACCTACGCATTAAACTGCGAGTGGCGGGTGTAATAACTTCGAAATCTAAGGTTATGTTGGATAGAGTAAATGACGACGGTGGTTGATGCAAACCACAAACGCCAAACACTACGATTAAGACTGCTCGGCACCTCGACGATTGATACAGCTATCCATGGATATAAGTCAGGATCACAGAATAAAAGTCCCCAATTCCATTCTGATCCTCATTCCCCCACACAGATTCGCGATCCCTTCACGTTAGACCCCAGAGTTACACTCAGCGCACCCGTCAAAGGCGAACCCGAATTTTTTCCGATTCGAGAGGAAATCCTCTTCCTCGACTCCCCCACCAGAGTCATACGGGCCGTCGCCGTTTCGCCTCTCAGTCATTACCTACGAGGTGCCTGGTGAAACGGAAAATCCCGTACCACCTCTGGGGGACGAAATCTCCCCTGGGTCTATAATCATTTGTCCCGCGATCGGGAGGAGTGAACTGAGGCTCCGAGTGACTTTCACCTCTCATCCCCCCATCGCCCCACTCCGTTCCCCAGACTCCACTTACCCCTCCCTCCCCACTCTCTGCCCCCGGGAACCTCGGGAGCGGCGACAAACACGAGACGAGAGATTCACCGGCATTGATCAAGCCGTGAATTGAGGGAAAACAAGAGGAAGAAAGGGGGATTGTCGCACGAGGAGGCTGATAATCCGCGTTCCAGAACATCTTGCGTCCTCCCCCACCTCCTCCTCCTCTTTCTCTTCTTCCCCCTTCCGTTTGTGTCTCCCGTCCACCCTCAATTCACATAGAGACCTTCCCGCCCCACCTCCTCCCTCGGATCCCCCATGCCAATTCTTCCACCCCTTCCCCATTCATTTCCTTCCCTCCCCAACTATCCACCCTCTCTCGACCCCTTTCCCCCTCACCATTTCAAATCTCTGCCCCCCCACTACTGCATCCAGAAGGGAGATATATATATATAAAGGGAGAAGGAGCTATTTGTCGAGACGAATTGTTTTCCTGTGCAGTCGAAAGGTAATTCGATCCCTCCCCCTAACTCCCCCGTTATTCCGACCCCCTGCACAGGTTTTAACGTCACCCTCCTCCCCCGCAGCCCTTGTCAGATGTGTTTGTTCGCTATGGCAGCCTCATGCACCGCGCATTTCCCCTTACAAACTGATTGTGAGACGCGGAAAGAGGAACGCTTAGTGCAGCTAAAACGACATACTCGTTACTTTTCAATTCATTTTCGTTAGTGAGAAAGCATTTAAAATAATAAAGATTTGAAGCTATCTCGATCTCGTTCTATTTTACATTAAAATAGAACTGAAATATATATTGTTTTCAATGACAAAAATTCACGCCAAGTAATATTGCAGTGGGCAAAAAATCAGCAGGAGGTGGCAAAAACAATGCCATGCCTTGGTCAGCAAAATATTAATAGAAAAATGGCAAGTACCGGAGATAAAGAGAGTAAAGATAAGTAGCGGTATCAATAACTAACTTGAAAAAAAAACTTGTGTGGCAAACCTATTCGACATAACATTAGTTTAAATAGAAGAATTTACCCAAAGAGGAAAATGATAAAAACCTGCATGGTATTAAATACAACGTTAACGCAACTAGAAGGAAGGAAAGTAGTGTTATTATGGTGTAAATGTTCGATTGACGATTAAATGGGAAACGTACAAAATAAAAAGTGGCAGAAATATCGGGTATCTAAGCAGTGATAAGGACGGCTAGCTGATAACTGGGTCTGATATCCCTTTAAATCTAGAAATGAAAACAAAATATTAGAGAGGAATGGGTAGGTTGGTGCAGCACGGCAATTGCGCTGGTAAAAAGTATGCATGTCATTATGACTCCTAAATTCGGGTTCACAAATGCCTTTGCACATACTATATACTCATTTGACAACAGCAGTAATGTTTGACGTGACACATTTCTCAATATTGCAAGTTTGATTTCTTAGCCAGGAAACCTTTTACTCATGTAACTAACATCTTAGAAACACTGTTTTTGAAACGGAAGGATTTTTTGGCCACCATCTATCTTATTTGAGCGAATTATGACTCGGTAATACGCTTAGCGTCATGCAGTGGCTCACTAAAAGCCGATTCGTTGTTGAAAAGTGATTGATTATTTTATATATATGTATGATTGTGGTCAATTGATGTTTGTAATAGTCTGATTTGTAACAATTTTTAGTCGCTTGGGGCAGTGACAATAAGTTGCTAGGAATTTTCTATTCTCATGAAAAAATACCTAGCGTTAAGAATATTTTCAAAGGATCGTCGACAAAAGTATGATGCGCTTAAAAATAATGGAAATTATTCGTGAATATTTAACGTTTTACAGTTCAAGAGCCTAGTTACAATACTTAAACTAGGCGCCCTATTAGAGAACATTTTCAATAATTCAGATAATATTCATTTGGGGAACCTGCTCTATTCCAGTACGTTACAATATTGTTCAACTACAATATTGCATTATGTTCCATCTAATTTCTCCTGCTACGGTCTTAATGCATTCTTTCCCCTCTGGGCGTGAGATGATTAATAAATGCTCCTCAGCTTAGTCCCTTTGCAGAGAGACTCATGAGATAAGGAAGGACTAATGACAGAAGGATGCAGTGAGGGGCTCCTTCAAAGGATTCTTTAAGGCCTTCGAGGAGAGTCGCTCTAGCGCCATGCCTGCCTGCATCTTCATTTCCCCCTCATTTCGAGAGATCCGTCCTAATTACGGCAGCCAATCAAAGAGCAGACAGAAGGAGATAGAGGGGCAAGAGAGGACAACAATGGAGAGATGGATCAGACGTTTCGCTCCACTGAACGTGACTATGTACTCCTCGTGTTTTTTTTTGTTTTTAAGGTTTTGAAAAATTCCAGTGTTACTTTTTTGCCGTCGAAGCAACATCTCATAACTTTCAGCGGAATAATTTTTTTTTAAATGATCGCAATGCGGCAGTTTTTAAAATGCGTTCTTTTCCACTGGATTGAAAAAGATATCTAGAAACAAGGGATGCTTGGAATATGACGAGTTTTCCCTCGGAGTTAATTCGCAAGAAAATTGATGAAGACGTTCTCATAATGATCTAAAACGTTTTCATGGAATCTTCACGGTTGGAAAGTTTTTCCGGAGGATGCAGCCGATAATAGTTTTCCTAGGTGATTGCAATATGACTTTACTTCAGAAAGATGGACGAAGAAGCCTTCATTTTAACGATTCCACTAGGTTGACATGGATTGCTTCAGATAGAATTCGAGCTTTTTTTGGGAAAGGAAGTGAAAAATTAACAATGCAAAAACAAATCAAAGAATAGAATATTTTCAATAAAATAATTCAAATAAATGAATTAAAAGGGAAGGAAAATATTTTCATGTAAATTTTAAAAGTTTAATGAGCATTGTATTGTTAAAAGGGATGAAAGATTTTGTTTGTCGCTGAGTGGAAATCTCAAAGGTTAATTAACTGTGTATTCATCACGAATAAAATAATTTTAGTGGAGGTGGATAAAAAGGTTTTCATCCAAATTGTCCAGGTTAACATGATTACTTAATGCATTTAGGACTGGTTTTATATTGTTTCGTTGAACTGAAGATAACCTCAACCTCCGTTTAAGGTCAATACTCAAATTTAGGACCTTCAATTTAGTGTCAGTAATTGATCAATAAACAGCTCAATAGCTGACAGACGATATTACTTTGTTTACAAAATACTTATCCCCTAATGAGCAATCTCATTTGCTACAAAAAAGGAATTTGTCGGTTATCTCCTAGTTAACCTTCATATTAACTAACGATTGTATCTAACGAGACATTGTAAAAACGGGTTTTAATGAAGCCTTATAACTTTTATTTGAAGCGAAGTCGTATTCTATTTACGTAGCAAGAAAAAAATAAGACGTACGTTTAAACTGTGTACTTAGTAAGATAATTAAAAATAAGTCGTAGGAGTTGATTCGCTTTAAAGCCAATCCAAATATTAGGTAACGTGGTACTAAAAAATAAGGTTTAGCAAAATAAAGCCAACAGCTTATCCATTTCGGCGTTAGACTCAAGCACGTGAGTAATCGGTGAGCTCACGAGTATGCTAAATACAGACATGACCATATCGGAGGTACGGCGAAGTTTTGCTAGCCTCTTCATCGTTAAAATAATGAAATGAAGCGAGCAATATCTGCACATATTTACCAACCGGTAAAATTAAGAGGTCTCGACAAGAATAAGCACCTCGGGGATGGAAATGTTTGAAGTGATCGTAATTTTTGTTCATGTAACTTTAAAACATTAGAAACACCGTCAACACCAAGTTAATCTTGTTTCCCCCCATGGATTAGATCCCTTTTCTCTTCCCATACATATTTCATGGCAGAGTAACTTAGCAGTAATGGCATGCATCAAAATAGAACATGGCGTTTAGGGTTGCATCTCCTTCGCTCCCCTCCATGAAAAATGTCTACGACCTCCCCTATCTAAAAACATAAGTGGTCGCGTTGGGATGAAAATATAGCCCGTAGAATCGTGATTGTTTCGGTGAATTTACGCCCATCGAAACCTTCGACACTGAACCCCAACGTATAGGAGCACATAAAAAAAAATCAATAGCGCTATGAGATGTCTGACTTCTTTCCTAAACGATATTATTAGCGCACGCCACCCCTTGCTTGCTTGAGCGGCGGCGTCTGACCAATACCCCGAAGCAGCACACCCCTTCCCCCTTCGTTCCCTACCCCCCTGCACCTCTCCCCCCCTCTCGCATTGAACAAACGTTTCCTCCTTCCCAGAACCATCGAACCTTCCCCCTGCCCCTTTGTATGCACTTAACCCTCCCCCCTTTCCTTCGTACTCCTCCGCCCCCCCACCCGTCCCCACCCCCACACCCTTTACGCCACGCCATCTAACCCCCTCCGCCCCCCTACTTCCCCAGTTTCTTCATTGGTTTCCGTTGCCCCGCTCTTCTGATTCATGTCCGCTTTCTCATAAAAAGGAATCCAGGACGGAGGGAGGGGGTGGATGGATGTAGAGAAGGAAAAGGGTAAGGATTGAGGGGGCGAGAGGGGGTTTTTGGGGGAGGCAATCTGAGCCCTATCTCCCGTCTGTTTACGTTCCGCATCAATCCACTCCCTTCCTTATGCTTCAGACTATTGCCAACTCACCCCTCTCCCTCGCGCCTTATCCACCCCCTCCCTCCCCCTTCCGCCCTCCTCCCTCATTTCCTTTATCTCCGTCCCCCGCCCCCACCCTCCTTTCTTCCGCTACCTTGCCCTCCTCCACGCCCCTCTCTACCCGCCACATCCAGCTCCCATAACCTTTTTCGCATTCCCCTCTCCAGACATCTCACTCCCCATCCTCCTCCTTGTTCCCAGCCTGACTCCCTTCCTCCGGGTGTCCCCTGCCTCCCCCTCGTCTTGGAGTTCACTTCACCCCCCCCCCCCCTTCCCCATCACCACCCGTCATATTCCCTCTCACACACCCCTCCCTCCATTGCCCACCCACTCACCCTCTCGCCCGGTCCCTCTCAATTTCGAACGCAGGGCGGCGAGCGATGCCAGCGAGGCGAGCCACGCGAGCAGCAGCCGTCGCACCGTCCGCTCGCTGGAGCGCGAGAGGTCGAGCAACGACGAACGCACACCAGCGGACGGAAATTTAATATACCCCCATCCTTACACTCTGAAGAGGGGGAGGGAATAAGTTTATTTTATTTCCACTCCGCTCTTTTTTTTCCTCTCTTTTCCGTTCCATCTCGCAATAATTCGGAAACGTCGCCGCTCTAGGTTGTTTGCGCTTTCGACACCCGTCCTCCCTTCACCTCCCCCAACCCTCCCACTCATTCGGTCACCGAACTACGTAAAGGTTGTGAAGCCCCTTTCCCGGAAGGATGGGGAGAGATAGAGGGGTTGGAAGGGTGGGGTGAAAGACACGAGAGCATCAAGTAATGATGCCGGATGATTTAGGGGGGGGAGATGAAAGGATTGGGAGGTTGGGAGACTCGTCGTGTGCCGTGTGGGCTTTGATTCGGCTCAGAAGTGACTCTTATCGTTTGGGCGAGAAATCAAAATTCTCAGATGTCCAATCGTAGTGCTTCTCGTCCCGAAAGAAAATGTATCTTTTTAAAGAGCGTGATTTAATAGAGTGTTTCTTTCCGATGCTCATCAAAGATGTGCGTGCTATTGGGAAATGTATGATCACAAATGGGCCATCAAGTTTATTTTAGTTATACTTTTGAATCGGATAGTTCCATTGGTACTCTATTTTATATACGGTAAGGTTATGATAAAATAATAAATATAAAACTTTTTATTGAGCTGGATTTTGAAATCAATCAGAAATTTGAAATCAAGCTGCAATCTGGAGGAATGCGTTCAGCTAAACTTCTTATTGATTCTCTTTCCCGTCGAGAAAGAAATGACATTTATGCATGCAGGAAACTCTCAAAACTAAAGCAATTCCCCGAACCGACAGTCGGACTAACTTTCAAAGAATAATTTACATGCTTGAACGTCTACACGTTTCCTTAAGAATTTGCAACGCTGATCTCGCTCCCCCTTTTGATTTTCTCAATTATAACGTAACCTTCTGGTCGAAGAAATCAACTCAATTTAGAAATGGTAATTCATCCCAGTGATGTGAAGAAAATTTGCTTTCAAATCATATTATAGCCATACGTTTGGGACCATTTCAGGTTTGCCATAATGACCATACATTCGGGGATACACTGTGGAATTTTATTTCACAGTAATAGAGCGTAAAAATGAAAATATGCTGAGTTGGCCATCAATTAAAAGTAAAGTCATTTGAAACCTTCTCTTAATTGGATAACAAAAGGCATTTCTGGTTGCAAGTATGCAACCAGAAAATAATTCCCTTTTAATAACAAAAATGAGAATCTTGAATATTTATTAGTATCTGTATGGAATTGAGTGGACATTTAAAAACTATTTTTCAAGTTTTAGATGAAGGCGGGGTCCATTCAAGTACTATGATCTCCTAATTTATGCGTAATATATTTAAAACATAAAATTGAAACTTCTTTCGTCAACAAAACCTCCTTATAGACGTATATACTCTATACAAAAAATTTAATGTAATAACTCTTTGGCCGCCGAGAAGGTTTCTCTATCGTTTCAGTTTTTGTCCCCTGGTAAATTGCGAATGGCTCAAGACCGAGTCTTCTTGGGTTTGTCGTCACATGACTTTCGGCCTTCTTTAAGATTTTACAAACCCACCTACCCACATTGTTCACATCCATAACACATGAGCGTATATCTTACTCAATTGACGACGAATTTCGATGGGTTTTAAGCCATATAAAGGGGGAGGAGGCATTAAACGCTGTTCTTGTACACTACACAATGCTATTTAACGTGTTAAAACATTTTGTTCACTGTAACAGCATCTATAAAACCCTTGTGCAACCCAGTAAAAACCCTACAGCCAACAATGTTTTAATTGATAAATAGGACTCAAGTTTTTTAAGCTCAATTCATTTTTCTATCTTCCTCGAAGTCTTGAGAAAAAGATTGGAAGATCTTAAATGGTTTAATGGGTAAAATATCATTTATAAAATTAGAGTAATTACATGATATAATAATTATTTCTACTGACAATGAATTTGGGATCGTAAAAAGTATGAGGAAAATATATTTGTGCCTGTAAGTTGAAACCCTGATAGTTCAAATAAAATTCCATATGGGTACAAAGGATTTTTTTATGTTGATTAAATTCGCTCCGTGAAAACTTACCTCTTTCCTCTCCAAAATATATGACTACATTGACCATTTAGAGTGGGTTAAAATCGCTTTATAGGGCTGGCATAACCGAGATACTTTTTTACTCCACTTCAAAATAACAAATTAATTTTTTCAGACTTATTGATTTACCGTCGTCGTTTGCTCGTATTCTGTTTTACAAAAGCATGATATCGTATTTTAGAATAACCGTTTTACACGAAAGTACCATTCCATATGGAGTATGGGTTAGGAATTAATAAGGTCGAAATTTTTCGGGATTCTTTCAAATATATTAATATCTCATCGTAAATAGTCCAACAAGAAAAGCATTTCATTAAATTTGAAAATAATTGCGAATCGAATCTTGCACACAGAGTTTCATTGTAGTACGACTCATTCAATAGCGAACCCGTCTCGTCTCGGTGCTGTTGTTGTGGTTGGCTATTAATTATATTTAGCCGAATCCGCTCAGCATAGTACATGTAACTGCAACGGTACGTGTGTGCAGCAATGGGCATAGCTTAGGGAAATGATTACAAGAAAAAGTGAGTCTACCAAACCAACATTTCAGCAATTCAAATTTGGTAGACGCTGTGCTTAGGGGGAGTCCTGGATGGACGGTTAGACGGTGTCTCATCTGTTTTCAATTTGGATATCCTTTGCCTAACGTCTGCAAGCATCTTATTTACCTCATTGATTCCCAGTTCCTCTCCCTCTGTGGGATCTTGTCATGAACTAGTATTAGATTGAAGACACCATGAGATTGGGAGAGGGAACGAGGTACGAGGGGATTCTGAAAAGTTTCCGACCTAACAAATAAAATACATTTATTCTTCAAGGTTATTTTTCAATATAGGCTTCTTTTAAGTCTATACAATTTTTTCAGCAATGTTCCTGCTTTTTTTAACCCTTCAAAATGATAGTTGACAATCTTTTCCGAAAAATAGGTTCTTTTACGTATGCAATAGACTCCTCGTCCGATGAAAATCTCTGACCTCCTAGCAAAAATTTAAGGTTAGAAAATAGGAAAAAGTCGCCGGGGGTCAGATCCGGTGAATCCGATGAATGATCAACCAATTCAAAGGGCAAATCGTGAATTTTAGCCATGGTGACCACCGAAGTATGAGCAGGTGCGTCGTCCAGATGGAAGAGCACACTTTCTTTTTCTTCAAATATACGTATATTTCTTCATATATAAATCTCTAAACCAACAACTTGGTAAATAGCTACATTTTCGGTACCAATTTTCGCACTCATTTTTATGAGGCACACGATGCCCAGAAAGAGCAATGATTCTCTTGAGTTTTTCTTCATCTACTTGCACAATTCGCCGCAGCGTGCAGAGAATTGTCTTGGTTGATACCGAAGAAGAATGCAGGAGACGCTTACGAAAACAAGCCATGGATAAGGGAAAAATAAACCTGTAAAAGAGATCACGTTATTTTGCTACTTTCTCTGCTGGTTTTGTAAATTTCGAATGAAAAAAATGAATACTTGATCACTCTATTTGGCGGTATATCTCTCTTATTTTTCATGTTCTATGGTAAGATGAATGTTAGCTATCTGTTATTTTTTAGGAGTCCTAAAATCAGAATCAAGTGTCATTACATATTTGAAGTTAACGTAACTAATTGGAATTTTTTCCTTCGAGAACTACAGACGGTTCAAGATCTACTCTCCATTTAGAGGATATGTTTCTCCATTATGAAGATATGTTCCTCCATTTTAGTGCAAATGAAGAGCAAGCTACAATTCTAATATTTTTGTGTGAATTATCTGCGCCTACAAGGTTGGACAAGTGTTTTTTGATATGTAATACGATGTTCTCTGCTGACTTAAATCCCTTATACCTACATGAATGTACCATGGTAGGAGTTTTTAAATACATTCAGTTGCACCTGTTTGTACTTTCGCTGGCTAGGAATATGCATGTCAAAATTAAGTTTCATTAATTATGATAATGACTCCCGGATTTTCTAAGTGGTTAAGGTGAATCTTCTCGATTGGGGTACTTGTAGATGGGCCTCAATTTAAGTTTGATGTTATTTCATTGGGCAAATGCACAATTTTCACTTTTGGTTTTCCTGGCTGATTTACAAGATGTAGGAAATAACCGCAAGGTGAGTCTTAGCCTGACCCCAAAATACTCTGTACAATTGAAAAATCATTCGGAATATGTCCAAGCATAAATGAAATACCAGAAAAATGCAGAATAACTTTATCGTAGCCATTTTTTTGCCATGAAAATTGACGCCGTGATAGGTTTCGGTACTATAATATAATGCTTCACGGCTTAATAAGAATATAGAGTTGAAGTAGATTCTATTGAAAACGAGGACGTGTCACGAAATACTTATATCGAAATGAAAGTTCAAGGAGCATTTAACCCTTATCCTGCATATTTAATTGACAATTCGTATTTTATTTATTTTTCTAACAGCAGTATTGTATTTCTTTAGCATTCGTGCAGGTTCCAATGTTAAACTTCCATTGTAACAAAAGACACGGAAATGTTCTCCTGAATCTTGTACTGCGGAAAGGCGAAACTGTTTACCAGGAAAAATATGACATCCTCAAATTGAGAGATGCATAGTTATCAGTAATTATCTTCTCTCTCTCAATCCAGCGACTCGTTTTATTCTCTCTATATCAAAAAAGTATACAGAATACCCGTAAGGAGAACTCGTATTAAACTCTTTTGATGGCATGGCTTAATTGTACCCAAAAATGAAGTAATTGGCTATAAGTAAAACAAGCGCCATCAGAAAAACTAGACATTATATTATGATTTTCTTTTTATTTTCAGTATGTGTCGTATATAAAACATAAGGAAGAAAAAATGTCTCTGATCGATATGTCATCCTAATAATGTTTTTTCAGTAGTTAAATTCCACCCATTTTAATTGAAGATTTAGCTCCTAGGAAATTTTTTCGAGGGAAATATTGGATGAATGATGTTTGGTAAAAAATACAGTCCTAAAACATTAATTCCTTGAGGAAGTTTCTAGATAATTTTTTTTGGCATTTTAAACAACTTCCATTGAAGCACAACGACGAATTGATTTCTCCTTGGTGACACTTATATATTTAACCAAATCCCTGCCATTAATAATTTAGAAACCACGCAAACAACTTACGAAGCCGCAAAACTTCCAAAATTACTGCTGGATATTAACTCTTCCCTCATTCCAAAAGGTCAAAAGCAAAAGGATGCTACTTTTTCTCGCCTCCTCTCTCCCCATCCGCTCTCACCTCGAGACGGCGCGATTAATTCACCCCCATCCCTCCACTTTAACCCTCCCATCTTCTCGTCCCCCCTCTGCCGTCCTCGACTTCCCTCCTTCCTGCTCTCCTGCGTCCATTCCCACCTCCTTCGAAGCTCGCCACACCCCCTTAAAGACCTCCCACTCCCCCCCTTCCCGCCACCCCCGCCATCGCCCGCCAACCCTCCGGCAGTTTCGATGTCCCTCGCCCATTCGGAACGATTCTGTCTCTCCCATAGGGAGGGTAGAGGGAGGGAATGGACTTCCCGTTTCCCTTCCCTCCTCCTCCCATCTCATTGTTCGCAATTGCGGATGGGCGCAAGAGGGGGGGGGTTGTGCACCCTCGGGAATCCTGGGGGTGGGAAGGAGGCTGCAAACGGTGAGACCCTTTGCGGGAGGGCAAGGGGGCGGATTCGGAATGGGGTATCAAAGTACCATGCGGGGAGGGGCGGAGATGAAGGGTGGGTTTGTGCTAGATGGGGGGAGCGTGAGAGTACGTAGGAACGCCTGGAGTCACCAGGATTCTTGTGAGAGAGAGAGAGAGAGACGGTGGGGAGGCGATGGGGGTCGGGAGAGGAAGGGACTTTCCCTCCCACTGAAGGATGGGTCGGCTGGTTGTTTGGGGAGGTCTACAACATACTGCTCCGACCCCCAGTTCTCTGCAATATGCGTCCCCTCTCCCGACTGGGGCGACTCGCTGGATGGAGGGTGGTTGGGTGCCCCGCCACACATGCCATCCGTGCCTTGAGGGGGACTTCGGAATAGGGCTCCCTCTAGAAGAGCTCTAGCTCGGTGTGGTTCGTGAAGGCGATGCCGAGAGGTCCCCGGGTCTCTCGACTTACCCGCCCACTCTCAATCCCATCTTCGGCGTTCCAGTCCCCCGACCGTTCCCGTCCAACTCGGGTTTCCAATGTCCCTCCCGAACCTCTTCTAAACATTATCCCCCTCTTTCTAGCCGGCTTCGACGCTCCAGATTCCAGACGCGTTCCATCTCCGCTCCCGAATTTTCAGCCTTTTCTTTCGCGGCGCCTTCGTCTTGTTTACGGTGGCTCGAATGTTTGCCGACACGGGCACTTAGTGGAGTGGATTGGTGCGGATCTCTTTTTCTCGAGTCTCGAATCTGTCGGTGAGGGAGGGCACTCATTGAAATTCAAATTTTTTTTCCGGGCTGGACGTGAGTGGAGCCAATATAAAGTGTCTCCGACCCGTTAAGATGATGTGTGTCGTAGGGGAGGGAAAGATTTGCTCCGGGATGGATGGTGAGGGACTGTTACGACGAGGGAAGATTGAGAGGCGATGATTTTCATGTGTACAAGTCTATATCGTTACTGCTGATTTTTGATTTGACTCGGTTCTCCCATTGTGCGTGAGATATGGTTATGGTAAATTTATTCACGCTAAATCCACATGAGAAGCATTGGTAACATACATTTTCAGTTTTTTTAGAAGTTTCTTCAGTAATAAAATATAAAAGATGAGGTATAAAACTATGAGAGATATTGCGCAGCGAAAAGGAGTAATATTTCGACACTCCTAAATTCCAACGTTCAACTCTGAGCATTAAAACAACGTAATGAGAGCAGCTGGCGAATTTAACCCGAGGCCATTTGGTAATTGGGACACTTATATGAATAGACGAGACGGTTATAAACTGTGCTTCCCATCACTCACTCCTAAGTATTTTCTCCAAGTACTCGTTAGGAGAAGTTGTTAAATCACCGACTCGAGGCAGCAGTGTATTACATGTATTCACTGCAGACGTTCCAGAAGCACTTAAACGCGTGTAAATATGCATAAATAACTACAAGATAAAATGTATCATGGAAAATGACTTAATTTAAGTACCTATGAAGGAATTACCATTTTAGTTCTGTTCGTGCTCTGTTCTATTCTTATTTCATGCGCTTGATAACTCTCTTTAATGAGAGAATTTATTGGGAATTCCTCGAGGCGGAAAGTTTAACTTCTGAAAATTGTTGGCTTCTTCAAAAGATACATACCCATTACTTCTACGAAACGTGACGATGATGCACACCTTAATGGGAGTGAATGGCGGAAATGATGATTAATAGAATCAAAGATAAGGACATGAAATGTTTTAGTATGGGTACTTGCACTTCTAAACTAATATTAATACACTTATATACTTATCACCGTAAATGTTGACCGCTTGTCAACACAGTAAGCAAAGTTTCCGCAATCATTAAGTTTGTTTGACCTATACCAAATGTTTGCTTTTTGGACCGATTATAAGTTAAGTTGGCTGCCAACAAAGTAGAAGTAACTAAAATAAATTTCCATTTTGAATAACGGCAAATACAATAAGGAAGGGAATATTCTCCAAAGACTTAAAAATTTTCTGCACATTACGGAGAAACCATCTTCAGGCATGAAAATGACAATTTGACACGCATTTATAATATCAGCGATATTAATTCCTTTCCAGTATGGACTGAGCAGAATGTAGTATCAATTTTTTAGCCAATAAAGTGATTATTGTTACCTTGAGTTAGGAATTCGTTTAAAACTCTTCCCTAGGCATTTTTTTGGACACTGATTTGTCTATTTCATTACGCTTGCTGGTAATCGTATCACGGCTAGTTAGGTACTTAGTTATGTATATTAAGGAAAAGTTTCCACGAATCCAATCACATTATGCCAATAATTCCAAGATTTGGGGAAAATAAGGAGTACTTAAAATTTTAATTCCTTTTTATCATGAGTAGATTTGATTTCATTTTAGTTACAACGGAACGGAAAAAAGTCCTTTAGAGGAGATCTTGTGGTATCACTCTACATTGCTTTCACGAAGATCAATGGGAAGTCGGCGCTTTGATCAAGATTTCAAGTTACTTGGATCACCACTGAAAAGGACTTTTGCAATATCTCTCATCTCATTGTTACAACAAGATTACACATAATTTTATCGACACGAAAATCCTTGCCGGCCGCTACAATAAACAATTAACTGTTTATTCCCTCGAATGTAGATCCCCCAACTGATTCGAATACGCAAATAGTTGTCCGTCCCCAGTCGTTCCGATATTTTCAATTTGATAGTCTTAGCATTATTTCCATTCCATAGTAATACCAAAAGAACATAGATAAATAGCCCTTTGTCAAATACGGAACTGTCCCTAAACTGTACTTGCACTCGGCGACATTCAACAATGATCGTATTATTACAGTAAACAAATTCCAATTTTTGTTTCAAAAAATAGATCTAGCTTCTGTTGCTGCAATTTCTTTCTCAGTTGGTGGAGAATTTTAAGCCGACGATCTTTTCAACGGGCGTACTGTAAAATAATAATATTGATATCGTGTCGCTATTAATCCGAAAATATTTCTCTGACGATCTACTCACTTCTTTATCTTCTTTCGCTCTGATAATTTCCACTATTTACTTTTGTAATCCATCCGTGATTTTCTTATATAGTAATCCCATTCTATGGCGTCATCGATTGTGATCTTCAACATGCCTTCATTTTTCCCTCTGAATGTGTAAAATATTTTCTAATCTAATTTTTACCAGTAACTGCCAAACGCCTTCACTTTGAGGCTACTATTATTCTCCATCCCATGCCGTTAAAAACTTTCGTCTGATCCACGGAGGGAATATTGATCGGTCGCCTGTTTTGTACGTCCTTTTCTGTAATAAGTCTGAGGGCAGGAATGATTTCTCTTGTTCTTCAATATATTTGGAAATAAAAACTTATCTTCAACTAAATGCTCTCTCGCTTTTCTCACCATTCCTTGGTAGATTATCGTATTCTTGTAATAGTCTTCTACTGATGATCAGCTAAACTAATTATTTGAAAATGTACGTCTTCCATGGCCATATATTTTTTTTACAAAAGAAAAACTGCCAGTAAACCAGTGCTCACTCTCGTATTTTGTAAACTTTTTAAATTAATTCTGATGGTATTTGTTGGCCGGTTTACCTGTTAGTCCTCTGCAATTTCAAACAATCAGAGTATGAAATTTCCTTCGCCATCTTAATTGATGGAATCTTCTTCCCCAAATAATTTCAAATACATTTCCTTTCCATCCAGAGACCTTCTTCATATTTGCACTTTGTCTTAAAACTCAATACGAATTGCATCTTTTCGACCTCGATTACCATAGACCTCAAGCTCTGCATTGGCTGAAGTGGTGACTCACTCTGCAATAAGATGAAACATTATTTCTACACACAAATTTTATTTTACTTCGCATTTATCCTGCATTCTTTTTTCTAGCTTTTAAACCAATTTATTTCTTACAAAATGTCCACTTTCCCTTTGTTCTGGAATTATTGTAACTGCTTCCGTCTAACTTTTGGGGTCTGTACTTATCTGTGATCCGGGGTTTCTTTTTCATAGGTATCCTCCGCTGTACACGTGTCTTTGACAGCTTAAATTGATTGAGTTTTCTTGTCTTTCGTTTAGTCTTGTTGCATCGGTATATTCTATCTGTCATTTGGTGCTACTTCAGTTTTTTCTTTACTTCCCACAGAAATACATTCATTAGTTTTTTACTTCCCACAGAAATACATTCATTAGTTTGGCTACGTTCAGCCTTTATATTTAACGTTCGTTATTTATCATTTATACAGCTTCTCGGATTCAAGCTGGCACTTAAGTAGTGCTAAATTTTGATCACTGTGGATTTCAGAATGTCGGTATGTTTTTCAGTGGCTAATTCATAAACTAACCCATGTTCACAATAACTTTGTCAAATCGATATAATTTTTGTATTCATAGTCATCATCCTTGTGTGCCAATTATCTCAGTGTGCGATTTTGAAACAGCATTTTGATCACAATAAGTTTGCAAAATTCATAGAATTCAAATACGTAATCCTTTTTCTATTTGTTCCTTTTATGTAATCCAATTCGGCCCTCTGTTTTGTTTTCTCCAATGATTCCACTTCAAACTCGGGGGATCGATTCTACTTCAGCTCATTTCATTATTTTCCTGGAATCACTTCCCATATTTTTTATCTCACCATCATTGTAGATTCTCACAGGAATAAATAATGTAATTATATTTTCATTAAATTTCCTTGCTATTGCATGTATTTCAAATTTTCATTTGTTCAAGTCGTTTTGTGTTCCAGATATATTCTTACGTATCTCGTATGCGTCATTATATCTTCAACCACATTTCCAAACCTCCTAAACCTCTCAAGCTCCTAAAGCCTCTTTCTTTTAGAATTTCAATGCAATTGTTCCAAAGATGTGTTTGTCCGTTTGATATTTTTTTGCATTGAAGTCTTTGATATATTCATGCTTGATTATTTTAGGAGTTGCCCAACATGCCAGTCACAAAACCTCAGCTGACCGCCACATTTGATTGACGAACTCTCCCCAATAGTCCACACATGGTGATCCGAATGTGGGGTTAATTTTCCCACAGAGTATTTTTACTTGAGAGACTTCCTTCAAACTCTGCTACTTGGGATAGTAATTTGATGATTTTCTGTTTCTTTTAACGTCGCAGTACTACAGCTGTTAATGTATTTTCCACTGTGCCTGCTGGGAAATGAATTTTTTCTCCATACAAATTCAGCTTCATCTTTGTCCATTTGAAGATGATTTTCTAGTCTCCCCTCAAGTTTTGGTGGCTTACAGGTGGCTTACTTTCTGTTTCCAGCCTGTACATGGCTGGAAACAGAAAGTCACGCGGGGATACATTCGATGTCCCTCAGCTTATACACGTGAATCGATTAATACTAGAGTATTATCTCTTTATCGGCTCCCTTAACTTCATATACTAACATTGCTTTGGAGTCGGATTTGTCCTCTTCATTTTTCATTCATCTATAGTCTTTATATCAAATTATTTTGTCAAAAATATCCCCTATTGGTTGCCATACTACTAGTGTACTTGCTCAATAAGTTTCGTTTTCATGCTTATTTAATTTCGTTAAAATAGTAAAGCAATTTGTCAATTTCCAATTTTTTCCTTTGGTTACGTACAAATTGGTGACGCCTTCATACTATTATCAGCTCGTACCTCCCCCGCTCTGTTTTGTCTCTGTCTCATTTCACACATTCATGTCTGCTTGCATTTTTCCTGCTATTGTCTGCATAGAATCTGAAGAAATGTTAGCCTCATGTTTTACTTTGGGGTATATGAATTCTTGGCTTGCTTCTTTCAGTTTATGGTTATAGTATATCTGACCTTTCCTTCCCTTTTTTTTCTTGGGAAATCTTCGGCTTTTTTTTTTGGACTTCAGTCTATTGTTTGCGTGCTTCATATTTTTAAAAGTCACACGATCCACTTCAAATACTCTCTCCATATGGATGTGATATATTTATCTAGTTTTTCATTGCCGATATCATTCGCGCAATTCAAATACAGTATTCAACATTCGTGCGGTCCCTTTCCGACTCCTTCTTTGTGGTGACCGTTATGTTTTTCAGATATTTCTTCTCCAGGCATATCATTTCGCCATACTAAAGCCGTTAAATTCCAATTTATTTTTTCCTTATCCACACCATCCATTACCTTTTATTGTAGGTAATCAGTTCAATATGATCTATTGATTTGTTTAAATTTGTCACCCATTATTACATTTTATTGTGGGTATTCGTTTGTTGATATCCTTTACCTCCTTTTTTTGGTTGTGTTAGAAACAAAATATATTTTTATTTTTCTCTACCATTTTCCATGGATAATTTGTAATTTATTCAATGTTAAAAGAATTGTACTTTATAGTTCTAAGATATTAAAATATTATCGTAATTAGATGTGTTACATTTATTTCACCTAATCCTTGAACTAAGGATATTATTATAATTTCCAGCTGAATGCATTACAAATATCATATTTTGTTACTAATTATTTACAAAACAATCCAATCTGATGTTAAACTGAACCGCGGTAATAATGATATCAATTGCTTGACAATGATACGGCACGCACATGAAATCTCTTCTATGGTAAAATTGAGTCATTATAAACTGGCACCTCCAGAAAAACCTTTGGATTTGAGGAATGAGGACCATTATTTTACAATTCTGCATTGTAAATTGCAGCAACTATATAGAATTACCTTATTGACCCTACAAAACTCACAACTGTTCTATATCTGTAATGTGATTCGTTTCGATCGTGAAGCAGAAGAAATATTGCAAAAAATTACTTGGAAAAATGTTTGGCCGTTCGTGCAAATTCCCATCATCGAAGATGGTCTTTCCACCTTTGGATTAAATCAGTGATGGGCAATCGGCCGCCTGGGCTCCCAGAACTCCCGTTGCTCTGACAATGCTAGCAAGATCACACTATCAAACCCCTTGATTGCGTCACGTTCTGTTTAACTGCTCCGTCATTTATGGCCTAATAATTAACCGGCAGGGCAGCTGTTGACCACAGTTTCCCATTAGTTCAAATACGTGTGATGATTCTGGACACCTCAAATCATATTCGCGTGAGTGATTTTATGGGTTCCTAGGTAACGTGAGTGACAGAAGTCGACCGAAGAAAATTCAAAGAGCAAGTGAATGATTTTACGTACCATGTGACTTACCTCTCTCTCTCTTAATTTCTTAATAAGTTAATTCCTATTATCTCATCGATTAAGGTGGATGGAGGACCCATTGAGTGCCCTTGATTTTTCTGATTTTCCTTTACTACCTTAAAAACTTTAATATCCTTGTCGTGTTATCCAATTGACAATATTTTTCACATTTCTGGTTATTTAAGTGTAGCCGAGATTTTAAATTATACAATCGATAGGGATATCGATTTCGTAGATGGAACAGACATTTGTTGCGATCGATTTAAATTGACTACTACCGTCCGTAATGGGTAATAAATTGAAAAAAATGTTATCTTTACAATTAGAAGCAGATTCAGCTTTATAAGCAGAATCTATCTCCTTACAGTGAATATTTAAGTAGTAGAAATGGAATCAATCTGGAATAACATCACGTCCACCCAAAGGTTATTACCTGTAGTCTTTATTCTTTTAAAAACCTAGAACTACCCAAATAAAATAGCGCAAACATGCAACATTTTTCTTCTTGTGTACGCATCAACATTCTTTGAAAAGGTTTTTTAAATTTTTATTTATTAATAATTCGAAAACGATGTAGGCCCCTTAGACCAAAATTTCACGTGGATGATTACGATATGGATTGGATCATGGTATGAAATCAGAAATCGTCGAATACTCTTAGCTCTATAACACTAGCATATTGCCGTTTAAATTTCACTTTTGTCTTAATATATCTGAAAGCCGCAAGCCTGGATCCCTTACATACGTTCACAATGTAATATTTTACATTTGGAGCGTATTGATGAGTTGAACAAATTACGACAGTGTTGTATCATGTCGTTAATACATCCATTCTATTTTTATTCCGATCTATAACAAGCTTCTCATTTGCCAGCAATGTTCTCATATATTGAGCCAGTATTTTCCTGTCCTTTTGATCTTGTGCCATACTGATACGGCCCCGAGGAGGTTCGTTATTCATTCCAAATTTAAAGTTAAATAAGGATATAGGAATTCATATTATTGTCATTGATTGAATATTTTGTTCGAATACCTCTTATGATGCTGGTTGGTGAATTATAATTTACCGTAAGGAAAACACCCCTCTCACATTTCAATCAACATTTGTCTTACAAGACTGATACTTGGCACCACGCACTGTTGGGCTTTAGGCGCCAGGATATTCAAGGAGTTAATTAATCAAACCATTCGCACCTATAAGTGAGGGAGGCTCTGATTTCACGACGAACCTCCAAGCATACTTTCGACATAAAGTCATCGTCTTTAACATTTTGTGCTCATAACATTTGAATGCGAAGCGAATCCTCCTCTTTATCGCTACGAATATGATTCAAATTGAACGCAAACTAAGAGGGATCGAAAACAGATTCGGAATAAGTGAAATTTAACTCGAAATTCCGTCACTGCCTTTTTTCTAATTATGTTTTTTTTTGGAGACCAAAGACTGTTGATGGAAAATACATCGATGACAGTCAAGGGGAGGTCGAGATTTTAAAAACTAATTTGCAAAAACCTTATGTAGTTTTTTTTCCACAGCTGCTATTTATTCCCAGCGGTTCACTTCGCTGGGATTGTTTTTTTCTCTTGCATCGGAGATGCGTTTCCGAAAACGCCAGAATAATGGAAGCCCAAGGACTCGACCTCCCTGAACTTCCAGTCTACCTCCCCTTAGCGTCGAAATTTTCTCTCACTTCTCAAAAGTCCTTCCTTTTTTTTCCTCTAAATTTCTGTTTCCTATTCCACCGCCATTTATTTTATCTCCGGCCGAAGAAAAACTCCAGCTCGAACGAGACCTGATATACCAACGGGGGAAAAAAGCCGTTTTTGAAAACCATGGTCCTGGTCATCTTCTCGGAAGTCTTGATTCATATCCCATCCGGGGTAAGTTATTGCTTGGGGCCGGTCCAGAGCTGGCCGCCCACTAGGTAGGTAACTTTCGAGGGACCTATCAACCCTTCGATGGGAAGTTATGTCCGATCGTGGCCCTGGGCGGGGTTTCGGGGAGATTCGCTGGTGGGATCAACGGTTCTTCTTCCTCCTCTCTGCCTGGAATTCCCATTGAAGCCGCCACCCTCTCCTTTCTCTTCAAAACTTTAGTTTAGAAAGGTATTTATTTCTCAAGGGCGTGGATTACGCTTTGAGAAGCATTCAACGGTTAAGTGCACTAGAGTGGCTCTTTCTTCGAAAATGACTGTGCTACTCTTAAAATAACCTAAAAATCTCGAAGTCCTCTTAATCTCGAAGTTCTAGGTAATTAGTCCCCAAAGGGAAAGAAAAAAAGAGAAATTTTTCAATTATTTGAAATTTTCAAAATGCAACTTACGGAAGGTACGTAAGAGAGATTATTTTTAGGTATAAATAAAATTAACGTTGTATTTTCCAAAGTTTCCAAAAAATTAGGAACGTGACTTACAATTCCGTCAGGAATCAGTATGCTAAACCAATGCTGATTATGTCTTTGGTGAATTAAAAAGTTGTAAAAACGTATCGCTTGATAAGCATTGCATTTACAAATTTGTATATAAGAGACTAAAATGCTGGATAAAAATTCATTATAGTTTTAGTCGTATTATAGCGTAATTAACACTCAAACTCCTGCATTTGTTAAACTACGCTCAATTTAACATACATTCCTCTTTTACTTTTTAAGTCTACGAATTATTCTACCCGTCAATTAAATTATCAGATGTTAACCCTGAGAACTATTTATGGTGTTCACGATATTTGATTAATCGTTAACCCTGTAGAAGATTCTTCCAAGAGCCCTTCTCAGAAATATCGGTCGGAAAGGACTTCCACCTTAGGAAAGCTGCGGCATATTGGGCTTTGCTTAAATTACTTTCTCCGTCAAGGTAATTTCACTTTCTTTCTTCGAGTTTTTTTCATTGTTTTTATGCCACATTGTTTTGTTTAAACTATCAATTTATTCGGAGGGAGGTGTGCATATTTTGAAACTTATTCGAGCGGTAAATGTCAAGTTGAATATGTGTCTGATTGATTCAATAGTTCGCTTAGTGAGTGCAAATAGTGTTGGATTGCATTCTCTAGGGATCCGTCTTAGTTCTTTAGACGCAAATAAATTTAGTCAATGCGATCATGTTAGCCGTGCTAGAATAACTTTCGTATGAAGGTTAAGTGATCAACTCCATTTCCCAGGAAAAAATAATCGAAAAAATTGTATAATCGATACATTTTCCATCATCATTTCGGCCAAACTTAGGCCCTTAAAAGTTTCACCCTTACAGCATCATCCAAATGTGGTTCATTTTTTTTGGTCAGACCTAGTGCGTCTTCAAAGTGCCGTCCAACACCTTTCAAGTGCCATCAATGGCATTCTGTTCCCCCAATTGGGACTCGTCCATCCACCGCAAAAACCTTACTTTGCACCCCATTGCGACGCGGCGTCTGCTTATACTTCTCGATCCGAGGAAGCCGAACATTTACTCTCCGCAGCTCTCTGTGGACGGTCATCAACCCTCCGGCCCGAGTGAAGAACGCTGTCGGTACATGAATCGGCCCAGGATCCGTCACTCTCCGTCGCCGAGTATGGAAACGGACCCTCACATTGCGGCGGCCCCACCGTCCTCCTCGAACCGTTCACTGCAGCCCGTCCGCCGCCACTCCCGCCGTAAAAACTCTTAACACTCTTTCAATCCCGGCACATGCATATGGCTCCATTTCCTTTCCCTCCACGCCGTGGAGTGGCCCGTGTGGAGTAAGATGGCGTGCGCGGTTTCGGGTGAACATCCACTCAAAAGGCTCTCCGCTCCCGAGCACGCACCGTCTCGCATCGGTTTCACTGCCGCGCACCATTTATATCCATCGACGTCGGGAGAGTGAGTATTGGGGGAGGGAGTAGAGGCTGTGCGGAGGGGGAGGGAAAGAATGGGGAGGCATGTAAAGACGAAAAGGTTGGGTGATGGTAGGGAGGCACGCCTCTCAGCCATACTCTCCACCTTCCCCAATCTTTCCCCTTTTACAGGCTGGACTTCTCGGATCCCATGCCTTATCCCACATTAAGGTATATATTTATGCATAAAAATGCGCCTACGTATTCATCTTTGATAGCCTCCCGTTTTCATAGAATGTATATATATATATATATATATATATATATATATATATATATATATATATATATATATGTATATGTATATGAATATGTATATGTATATGTATATGTATATGTATATATATATATATATATATATATATATATATATATATATATATATATATATATATATATATATATATATATATATATATATATATATGTACCCGACTTTCGCTTGAATGAACACTTCCCGTGCTCTCTTGTACATTTCTCTTATATTCGTATTTTTCCCCTCGAAACCTTTCCATCTGACCGTTCCTCCTTGAATCACTTCCTTTTCCCTTCCAGGAAGAGGGCAATGCCAACCTTTCTCTCCTTCTTTCGAGAACCCCCCTTGAAGACTGGCCTGAGCTTGATGATAACGTGACTTCCTACCAACCTGCTTTTCCAGACGTGGACAACCTTAGCTTGGCTTAGCTTAGTTAAGTAACCGGGACTTGGTAAACTCGAATTGACAGGGTAACTAAGCACCGAGAAACATTTAACAACACCCTTCTTCATTTAAAGGAAGGGAATACCCAGCCGCGTTGATGACGGGGATGAAAAATGACCTGTATTTTAAAAAAAATGAAAGAGCCACATCGCTGCATTGACAAATTTACGCAATTATATTTGTTTTTAATTAAAAATAAAATGTATGGGATTATACTTCGCTTGTTCAATCCCAATCATTTGCATTGATATTCATTCTAAGTGATTATTGAGTATTACCTAAATGGAGATTAAAATAGCAACAAAAATTGAAATAAGTAAAGAAAATAATTTCACGTATCGGGTAAAAATATTATCGGGAAAGCTCTTCTTTTTGTGTGAATGTTTCCGCCTCAAACGAATGCTCTACGGAGGAAGAAGTATTTCCTTCTCCGTTTTTTCCATCTTTTTATTGTGCCTTACTTTCCGCCTTCTTCCACTCCACCCTTTTATTCTCCAGTTCCCTTTCAATTTCCTTCCCCCGTCCCCCACCGGAGCAATCCCTTCTTCCCCCTTCCATCTTCTCGCCGACCGCACCTTTCTTCCGCCTCCCTACTTCCCGGGACGCGTCCCTAATAATAAATAAAAGAGTCAGGAAAAATCAATCAGTTCGCTGATGGTTCAAACCATCAATCACATCATTGCCTTACAACGAGACATTGTGCTCTTTTAAGTGGTGTGCTCTCGAGAGGAAGTTTAATATCCCTTAAAGTTTGCCTTTCCCTGCGCCGCCCTGCCCAAGATGATGCTTTGGCCGTACATAATCGTTATTTCAGTTTCATTTGGCAGTGACAGGACTTCACCGTGTCTTGCTTTCGGTAATATTACTCTCTTCACCATTTTACGTACTTTCTGCCTCAAGATCTCGACCTGTTTCCCTCAATCCAAAAACCGAGTGGAACACAGCGTCCACCGATCGATAACTATTGTTCCTTCGGCTTAAAGGACGGGAACTTTGGTTGATGAGATTGAGTAAGCATGTAAGTGCTCCGCCTTCCGGACTAAAAAGGAAACCATGTTCCATTTCAGTGGTTCTTTAAAAGATGGGAGCTTTATTTCATTAGACTTATAGACGAATCCCTGAGTCAACATGTGAAACCGTGACATGGTGGAAGGAAGAAAATACAGGGGAGATTGGTTTACGAGATGAACGATTGAGCTTTGATTCTGTATAGAGACAAATACTGAGACCTAATATTTGCGTCAAACGAAATAAATATTAACCATGATGAAAATTAAGTAAACGGAGATCTTAGCAAGAGGGAACAACAAAGACAATTCAGAGAAAGGACAAGAAAGAATAACAAAAAAAATCTATTGATTTCATTACCTAAAATTGGAGTATACGCATAAATTCAAAACAATGTATATATATATATATATATATATATATATATATATATATATATATATATATATATATATATATATCCTACTTCTCTATTTTATGATACCAATACTTCTCTATCTTCCGTGAAGACGGAGCAGAATTCCGTCGAAATTATCAAGAAATAACGTGTGAGTGACCTTTTTATGTGTTTCTATATTGTTTGTTGCTGTCCAATTTATTATATATATATATATAAAATTATATATATATACATATATATATATATATATATATATATATATATATATATAAAATGCATAACACTTAGCACTAGTGGACACAGACAAAAACACAGAAACACACAAAAAAGACTATTACTAACTACTACTTACTACTAACACTATTTTTCGAATTTTCCGTGGTCGTAGCCACCTTCATCAAGGAAGAGAGGGATAGAACGTCCGTGAGACTTTCAAAACGTGCTGTATATATATATATATATATATATATATATATATATATATATATATATATACTACCTTGATCAAAAATTTCCCGGAATTTATTCAGAAAATTAAAAATACAAGTTTATTCATCTAAATCTATATTGTCCCCTTCAAAGTAATCCCCATCGACTGCAACACACTTATGCCAGCGCTTGATCCAATCCTCGAAACATTTTTTATATTCGGTTTTCGGTATGTCCATCAGTGCTTCCTGCGATTTTTCCATTACTTCCTCTCGGCTGCTAAAACGCGTTCCCCGTAATGGTTTTTTAACTCGATTGAACAGAAAGAAGTCACAGGGAGCCAAATCAGGTGAATTCGGTGGCTGTTGGATGGTATTTGTTGCATTTTTCGTCAAAAAATTACGAATAATGATAGCACTGTGCGACGGTGCGTTATCATGGTGCAAAATCCACGAGTTTTCTGCCCACATTTCTGGTCTCTTTCGGCGAATTGCTTCACGCAAACGTCTCATAACGCCCAAATAATACTCTTTGTTTACTGTCTGGCCTTCTGGCAAAAATTCATGATGCACTACACCGTTGTAATCCATGAAAACCGTCAGCATTGCCTTCTTTTTTGACTGAAAACGACGTGGTGTTTTTGGTCTCGGCTCATTTGGTGAACGCCATTCACTTGCCTGATGTCTGGATTGCGTGTCGTACTCATAAACCCACGTCTCGTCTCCAGTAATGATCCTTTTGATGAATGTGGGATCGGATTCAGCCTCGCAAATCATGTCTTTTGCGACGTCAACACGGTCTCTTTTTTGCATGAAATTGAGGTCTTTTGGCACCAACTTTGCTGCTACACGACGGAAACCCAAATCATTAACCACAATGTCTTGGGCGGATCCATAGGCAATGTTCAAGTCCTCCGCTATTTCTCTGATGGTTAATTTGCGGTTATTGACCAACATTTCTTTTACTTTATCAATTTTTTCACCGACTTTCGATGTCGATGGTCTGCCACTGCGTTCATCATCTTCGATTGACTCACGACCACTTCTGAACCGCTCGTGCCACTGGTAAACGACCGTTTTTTTTAGAGAATCGTTGCCGAAACACTTTTCCAACATTTCCAACGTCCGTGCGCCACTAAATCCGTTTTTTACGCAAAATTTAATACAAGTTCGTTGTTGCAAATTTAAATCCATTTCTGCAATTGTAAAAAATCGCCAACACACACAGAGATAGATGTACTCTTGGCTACGTAACTTTTGCAAATGTCAAGTTATGACACTAAGATTTAAAGGGAATATCAACAACAGATGTACCAATTTAACAAAAAAAACAGAACTCAAATCGGAACGATGGGAGCGCCACACGGTGGTTATTCCGGGAACTTTTTGATCAAGGTAGTATATATATATATATTTATATATTTAATATATAACACAGCACTAGTGGATAGAAGTACATAAAAAGAGACTTAGTATTTTTCGAATTTTCGGTGGTCGTGGCCACCTTTATCAAGGAAGAGAGGTATAGAACTGACTATATATATATATATATATATATATATATATATATATATATATAGCCTTTGAAGGATTATAAACTAAAATGAAGATTGATTACTATGGAATACTAAACGATAAGCAGTTCAATACAATTAATTAAGGCTCAAACTCATTCTGTAATTTTTTTCGCTGCTTATATTTCTATATTATACTGCCCTGCTTTATTTAAATTCATAACTTTACCGATAGTTAATGCTATTTTCGGTAACTACCACAATAATAATACTTTGTATGAGGGAAATCCCAAAATAAGTCTCCGATTTTTAAAAAATTAAAAGAATTCTTTCAATTTTTTTACATTATTTTCATTTTTATATATTTCTCTATTTTTTTTCTTAAATGGTGTTTTAGTTAATGCAGTTTTGTGGGAACTTCGACAACTTAATTATGTCGATTTAATATCAGCTCGCCGGCAGGCCGTTGACGAAGCGTTAGATCTCATCTTTCATTTCTTCATTGCCCCTTGCTACAGGTGACGAAACGTAGACCATAGGGTGCTTCTGCGATGGTGACGAGATAAAATATGTGGTCAAACGCTTCGTCAGCAACATGCCGGCGACCTGGTGGTGTACATAAGAATACAGAAACTGCCTCAGCGTTCATGAAATAATTTATCTACCAAAAGAAATTTAGAAAAAATAGAAAATTTTTTAGTTTATTAGTATGCAAAGTTTTAAAAACATTGCATGATTTTTTGAAAATATTTTTTTATTTCTAACAAAATACAGACCTTACTTTCGGGATTAACCACGTAAATTTAGAATGGATGCAAATTGGATTACCAAAAATATGAGTACCGATCATTCGAGCGGCAAGAATAGATGTTCTGGGCCGTACATAACCTTTAAAACCTAAACCACCAAAGCATCGTGAATTAATTTTTAACTTAGGTTACCAGTCGGTAAGGATGATTAGTTACGTAAAAATCACGAAGAAAGATTTGTTGTTAAGCAAAACTACCGTAGAAGAGAACCAATGTGAAGAAAAAAGGAAAGCCTTCGGAGGAAAAATATATGTTTCCCTAAGACGCAAAGTGAAGTGAGTCTGGCTGCGCATGTACAATGAAAATGCAAACAATTTCTCGAGGTGAAATGGAGGTGGAAAACCGGGAAGCTTCTGACGGATCTATTGATCACATTTTTAGTTCCCGCCCACTCTGGGGACGTAGACGGGGCCTGAGAAAAAAATGAATACCTCGAAATCTCCCCTCGGACACCGCAACCAGTCATAAAATATGAATGCGGTGAAAGTGGACTTAACTCGGATTATTTTTTTATCACATGATTATTTTTCCGCGGGGATTGGGTGGGAGAGGAGGGAGGAGGAAAAATGAAAATTTCACCGGGCGGGAATTATGTTGGATCGCATCATTTGCGGCGCGAGCGCACGAGGTTGCTCGCCAACTTCCAGGATTCGGATCCCTTTCCCACTCTCCCTCCCCGCCCTATGGAGCCTCGCCTGGATATTTTTCTTCGGACGATGCATGGGCGGGTGGATGCTCTCCGTACGAAATGTAAGGGTTGAAGCCCTCGCCACGATCGTACTCCGCCGTCCTCCCTCTCCCGACCTCTCCGCCGCAGTCTCCCCGAAGGTTTCCCTTGCACCTCACACGTCACAACATCACCGACATTCACACGAACGTTTCACGTTTCCATGCCGTTCACCTCACCCTCAAAAAACCTTCCCTCCATGCACCGAGTCTCCGCAACCCGCCACAACTCCTCGGGGCGTTCTCAGTATTTCCCCATATGCATTTGTGTGGACAGATACATATACATGTAGATATTCATTTATTCTTTGTACTCGACCGTAATGTCCTTTTTAAACTCCTTATTGCACTGATACATATACATAAATATGTGTGTGTGCTTATATAAATAAATAAATATATATATATATACTATATATATATATAACTTATACTAATGCATACATGTGTGTGTTACCTTTTTATTGTGTCTGCTTATTTTTTGTGTACGTGAGTGTATATATATATATATATATACACTCACGTACACAAAAAATAAGCAGACACAATAAGAAGTTAACACACATGTATGCATTAGTATAAGTTATATATATAAGCACACACACACATATTTATATATATGTATCATATATATATATACAGGTATATATAAAATTTACACGCACACAAAAAATATATACATTTGTATATATATATATATATATATTTTTATATGTACATATATACATACATACGCGTGTGTATATCCGTACACGCCCGCAGGTATGTGCGTGAATTATACGTATGATATTTTTTACGCCCTTCGACCACAACATCTCAATCTATTCCATCTTCTCGCTGCAACCGTCGTCCCCTACTACCCACTCCCGCATCCGCCCCTTTCCCCTTCTCTCACCCTCGCAGAGACCTCCCCGGCATCCGTTCCTCTCACCGTTGCGGCAAGGGTTAACAAAGGCACCGAACCCCTGCGGTGAGTGCTTCCGCCATTGCCGTCGCCGAGTCCCAGCAGAACGCGACCTCCTCGCCGGCAAAGTGGAGGATGACGGGGAGATGATAGTGAGTGGCACAGGAGAGAGATGGCGATAAAAGCATAGAAACAGAAATAAAGATGGCTTGGCCGTGAGGGAAGGATGTTGGTGGAAGGGGGGGGAAAGGAGATGAAGATGTGCGTCTTAGGAGAAAATTCTCCACCTCTGCGCCACTGCGGTCTCCTGCAGACTGTCGTCTTTTGCGGAAGTCAGGGTTTCCTATGACTTCCGCAGGTAGCAATAATTCAAACGTCCTTTGTCGCTCGGAAAATATTTAGCTTAGTAATACCTTTTCATCCAATAAACCATTTTGGGGTAACAAAATTAGTATCCTTACCTCGTATGCATGGCATGTTTTTTACTTTAAGTAAAATTGAGGGTGAAACGAAAACAGAAAAAATTTGTGAGAAATAAAACTATGGACAGGAAGTGCGTCCGTTTTAAAACGTCATCAGGATCTATAGACACACCAAACCACTCGAGCTATTTGTTTGGCGCCCGTTTTTGGTGTGTATAGCTCAAAAAGTTCAAAATATCGATCTGAATTTCCAACCCTAATTTCATGAAATAAGATAATCACGTTTTGAGCGAAAGCGACATTATTTTTCATTGACTACATTCATCAAACATTATTTTAGACTCCCAAAAAAAACAATAAATCTACTAAAAGAAATAATTTTGTCCACCAATTAGGATGTCACATTTTAATTTGACAGAAGGGGGATTTGTTCGCATATGTAGAATAGAATGAGCTGCAAGCAGAGTAGTTTTGCCAGTAAATTGATTTAAATATCTTAAAGGGTTACTTTGTGATATGATGATTTTTTACTATTTTAAAGCAGCTAAATTAATATCACCATTTGAAAAGATTTCACAGTTTTGGAATACAGTGGATATTCAAGCGAGGAGAAAGGGGAGTTCTAGTCGGATTATGAATGATTGTTCCTAATCACATTATGCATATATGAGTAATCCTTAGATACATTACTGTTTTGAAGATAAATGTTACATACATTTATGTGTATATATGTATGCATATAATTATATAAATATAACTATATATATATACATATATATATATATATATATATATATATATATATATATATATATATATATATACATATACATATATATATATACATATATATATATATATATATATATATATATATATATATAATGGGCTGACACAATATAACACAAATAGAAAAGAATAGCAAAATTTAAAAGAACACTCACACGGTAAATCGTTCGAGCTTTCGGCCCTCTCAGAGGCCTTCTAGTGAGACTATTACTCTGAGAGTCTCACTTGAAGAAGGCCTCTGAGAGGGCCGAAAGCTCGAACAATTTACCGTGTGAGTGTTCTTTTAAATGTTGCTATTCTTTTCTATTTGTGTTATATCGTGTCAGCCCATTATTGTGCCGCTCGTATGAGTTTTTCCGTACAATAGTATATATATATATATATATATATATATATATATATATATATATATATATATATATATATATATATATATATATAACGTCAAAACTACATATGTGAGTGTCCTTTCTTTCTGTTTCTGCGTTCAAACGTCTTAATCAATGTTTTTATACATTTGTGCGTTACCTAAGATCGTTCTGTTTCGAAGATATATATATATATATATATAAATTTAGAGAAAATATAGATTTGTCCTAAGATCATGAAATTGATAAGCGTGATATCATGCAAGGTAAAATCATAAAAATATTGTTTAATTTCACCCGAACTTCTTGAATAACTGTGTAGCAAAGGTTCTTCAGATTTAATATTGTGAATTATGATAAATATGTTGTTTTGGCTCCAAAAGCTATTTCTTTAGGTGCACATTTATGTGAGTGCTTTGAGTATCGATTCCTTATTAAGAGAAAGACTGTTAGTTTGATTTGAGCCATAGAATACAATTTTTTTCCTAAGACCGGCCATGGAGCTTTAAATCTTACTGTTTAAAAAGAAGTTGTAAGATTTACTGCTTTCGGTTTAATTAATTAACAAATAAAAATTATGAACCTTTAGCGGAATGAATAATTGATGAAAATAAATTTTCACACGACTGAAGTTCTTTCTCTCCGGTGTGTGTGGTGACTCTGGGTTGTTCCACCCCTCAAAGCAACAGTGGGATTTTACCTTAAACACTGCGTCAGTTAAAGGAGCATCATTGACTACCACACAAATCTCCTCATCAAAGTAATCAACGGATGAATTTACATCATTTCCACCACCAGGTGAACGTCTATGCTTCGCCGTTACGTCCTTGGAGAGCGGAGTGCTGCGAGGGAGATTTTCGGCGATCGTCACGGAGAAGGGTGTGTCGGAGGTTGTGGACCACTTTTGGAGGGGAGTGACCCCGCCTACTTTCTCCTCCCTCCTTGGGCGCCCTTCGCTGCTCCGGGGCCATCAGCCCTCAAACTTCCGCCCTATGACTCCTCTATCTCTCTATCTTATCCTATCTACTCACCCACACACATAAACCCTTACTCTATACCCTCTCCCCCTCACCGTCGTCCCGCGACCTCTCCCCCCTCTCGAATTTTACCTCTGTCCCATTTTATTCTTTTCCCTACTCCCTTTTCTTGATCGTTCTACGTCCATCCCCTTCCCCCACTCACTCCTCTTTCATCCACCCTCTTATGGAGCTATTGTCGACGCGAATGGGGTATGCGGGTTAAACTTCTCCGTGGGCGGTCCGGGAGAAAGCCCACAATCGCCCATCCGCCCTACCATTTCATGACCGAGGCGGAGTTTGTGTGCGTGATTTTGTGTGTGTGTGCATGCGAGTGTCAGGGTGGGCTCCTCCTTCTTCCTCCCTCTCTCCCTTCCTTCGCCACCTCGTGTCCTCCTCCTATCGCCATCTCTCTCTATCTCTCCTTTTCCGGCTCTTTCTTATCATTTTTCCCTGCTCTCTCCCTTACTTAGTCCCGCCCAAGTCTCGCCCCGGCCTCCGCCTCCTTCCGAGCCGCCCACACATAAAACCCGGTCCCTCCCCCTCGCTTGCTCTGCTCCCTTCTCTGTTAAAAATTTGTTTGAGGCTTTCCCTTTGGTCTAAGATTTGTATTCACAACGGACGGTTTCTTCCTTGGGAAAAATAATGTGGCGGTGGATAAAAAATTGGTGAAAACAAATTGATGGGACTATGAACATTTTTTTCCGCGGGTACGGAGGGTGATTGAATCGGAATGGTTTGAGGACGCAATGCGAGGCATTTAATGGGTATTTTTTTTGTTTCGTTTTTGATTAGATTTGGTACAACCAGGGTGAAATATTGATTTTAAATATAATGTTGTCGCAATTTTACAAAACGTAATTTCTCTTGTGTGCGCATAAATTTTATCGTGATTAAATGAAAACCTAAATATTAGGACTAAAACTTCCGCTGACATTTTTCTTTTTTCAACTATATTCAAAGAATGATTGGAAATTAATTTAAGTGATTGAATTGACAAAAGGGAAAATACAAATCTAAAAAATTATTCATAACGCCCATAAATTAGGATTAATTTCTAAAATAGGACGCTTACTCGTCAAAGACGCTTGTACACACAAAATGTGTGTGTATCCCCTTCTTCGGTGTGCAGAATTAATTCACACAAAACTGTCGAATAGGAATATTTAATCAGATATATCTAAAATTTAGTTTGGGTTGTTGCAAATTAAAAACCCTGGTAAACAATTACATCGTGTTACAAAATTCTATTTATGTTTAAATCCTCTATATCCATTCATTCGAGTAAAGCTACTCAGTCTAAACTGTTTCCGATTTCTACAGAGGTGTAACAGAAAAATTTGCAGAGGTAATAGGTTGAGTTTCCTTTTAGTGTTATGGACCATTTCTCAACTATACTCAGTTAAAGATGTCATTGATTTTTACTTTCAGTTACTCATTCAAATGTAATGTTAGTTACCTAACCAATGAATAGCATTTTTAAATTTAATATTGCTCATAATCTACTTTTATATTAGGGCTTGGCTATGCCCGATGGAATCGCCCAAAGTTTTCGCATCAAATAAACTACAGGTGATGAAATAAAACTTTTCATATTTTTTTATCCGGCAAAATATTCATAAATTGTCACCATTATAACCATTTTTAATCTTTCATGAAAGCAAAATTCTCACCTCGTGCTTATTTTATCCCGCATTTTAATACGCCTCCTGAATCCGGGTAATGATCCATTGAACTCTCTACATTTCCAATTTTTTAAAACATTGGAATAACTTTGGTTTTTTTACCTCTCAAGGTCTTCAAAAATTAGATCAGACCATTTCAATTTTTCACTTTTTCACGAACTGGTTCACTCTTTCCGTTCTTCATGATCGTTTTGCTTTTTAACTCTACGCCAAAAAGCGATAGGTTTGAGGAACACCTCCATTTTTTTATTTCCCTGAACTGTCTATTATGGCCGTCAAGGGCCTTTTTTTCCCCTGAACCAAGAAACATAACAGCTAATCGACGTATTCGGGATATTTGGGTTACATCCCTGTGCTTTAATGGAAAGAAAAACGTGAATCTTCCTTTCCGAAGGTATTTCACTCCTTATCACGTGACTGATTAAATGTCTTTCTTGGCGAGAGAGTTATTGAGCCCAAGAACATTGATTTATTTCTCAATAGCTTCGTGAAGGTAATTTCTTATTCATGTATCCAAGCTTTGGAAAAGGAAATTCCCTTTGTAGCCGCCACTTATTTGTATAACATTATACACGTTTAAATCGACATAAACCGGTTTCTTCAACAATTCCTTATTTATTTTTTCTATTGTTGATATTTTTTGAAGTATTCTCTCAAATTTAGTCTAAAAGTTGTTCATTCATTCGTTTTTTCGAAAATTCCAGCAAAGAGAGGGTGTTGAAGAAATTTGTTGAGTTCACGGCAAGGTTTCGGACCTACCGTAGTTCTCCCAGGGGCAGTGAGGGTTGTTCGTCATATTTCACTCCGCCAGGAAACACCCACTTCCTCCATCCCTGAGCCCTCACTTGTTATAAAATACGGTGCAATAGAACATAAAATACTTAAAACCCCCAACACGTGTTGCTAAACAGTAAAACAGCATGAACATTATGGCGAAAATTTTCATAATTTTTTAAATGAAATATGTTTCCGAATATGAGATAGAAATAAGTGTGAAGCAAAATCGCTCAAATGACACGTTATTCGTAAGTACGAGGGTCATCCGGAAAGTAGTACCCGTTCGTGCCGCATGAAGTGCTGACGACGCGAGTAGCCGCTGGACGAGGTCAGATAGCTTCAGTGGCTTGTCTGCCTTCTCTGAGCCAAGTTGCGTGACGCTAGCATTGCCTGTGTTGTTTCTGTGATTGTTTACAATGTTTAAAAAAATTGAGAACGCCGCCAGTTGTGAAGTGAGGGCAGTGATTAAATTCCTCAATGCAAGAAACGTTCGCCCATGTGATATTCATCGCCAATTAAAGGAGGTGTATGGAGACAATGTAATGGACGAGTCGTCTGTTCGGCGGTGGTGTCGCAACTTCAACATGGGGAGGGGGAACACACACGACGATGAGCGTTCGGGGAGACCGTCTGTCATTACAGACCAACTGGTGAGCTCAGTTGACGAATTCGTGAGGAACGATCGGCGCGTCACAATTGATGACATCTGTGAGCATTTTCCCAATGTTTCTCGAACAATTGTTCATGAAATTGTTAAACACCATCTGCATTATGCAAAAATTTGTGCAAGATGGGTCCCTCGCGTATCTCAATGAGCTGGCGGCGAAGGACTATGCAGCAGGAATACAGAAACTTGTCACACGTTATGACAAATGCCTTAATTTGCTTGGAGATTATGTTGAGAAGTAGTTTAAAGTATCCTCTTTCAAATAAAATTTTTTATGTTTGTTAATATTTACTTTTGTGTCTTTATTTCACGAACGGGTACTACTTTCCGGATGACCCTCGTATTACTTGCTATTTTAGAGTAAGGGAGGGAGAAACGGCGATTACCCTCGTACAATCATTACAATTTAAAAATGAATTAGTCTATTTTTAAAAAAAAGTAATCTATTTTAAAGCATCTAAGATGATTTTTAATTCATTACTTCCTAATGGTGTGCCATCCGTCCAGTGGGAAATGAACGTTTCTATTTGAAGTGTAAGGAAGGGTGTTGGATAAAATATGAATAATGTTTTCTGCTACTAGAGATTTGGAAAGCTTTACGACATAGCCCACTCCTGCATAATGTGATATGATGAAGGAGGGAATAATTCACCGGAAGACGAACCAAAATTTTCAGGATATCCTCGTCAAATACAACAAGTAAAATAGTTCCTTGCTCTGAACCTGCCAACGACTTAGACTCATACGCATTAGATTAAACGTAAATACGGTTTCAATTGATTTTATCGTCAAACCTTTAATTGTCATGAATGAAATTAAAGTATATCTCCCTATTTTCAGATATACAGGTATCCACCTTGCTATGCCAGATTTACTTTGATATTTTCTCAAAATTAAATACTTATTTAGTCATTATCATGACAAAAATTACATTCGAAAATTGCGTATTGCAACGTGTGTGTGTGTATATATATATATAAACCTATATATATATATATATATATATATATATATATATATATATATATATATATATATATATATATATATATATAATGATATAATGTAGCTATAGCAGCAGATAACGTGTATCAAGAGGATGACCTCGGTTGCCTCTTACATTATATATATATATATGTTAAGCAACCGAGGCAATCCTCTTGATACACGTTATCTGCTGCTATAGCTACAAAGCGGCCGTTAAGTTTAATTTCACTGAGTTCATCCTACAAGGGAGACTAAGATCTAACTTTTTACGTTAATAATTTATCAGAGTCGTGGATCCTTCAAGAGCCTTCCTCAATTTATATTGAAACAATTCTACGCGAATGGTCATGGGCAATCTGTGTGTCCATACTAATGGTCGTGTTATATGTTGGAACGCCTTTAAATCTAGAAAGGAAAGTTTTCCCTTCCATTCAGTGTAACATGCGATGCATTAATTACGAAGCATCCTCCGTCTGAGGGAATCAATTATGAAACTCTAAATGCTATGGAAAATACCCCTGGTGACTAAAAATCAGTAATTAAATTAACTATAAATGATAGCCCCCCGTATTTTATCGTCCGAATCATTGATTAAACAGCTCTAACACGAAAGGTCCAAACTCCCACTCCTGTGGATCATCGGGCCACTACTTAAATGACCGATAACCAAGAAATGATGATAACGTGTTAGCTGACCAAGATAAATGGTGAGAGATACATTCCCCTGCTTGCCAAAAGATCAAGGGTTCGATGCCCTTCTTTGATTTTGTAGCCTATGCTTTAACTCCGGTGACAACACACCCTTTCCCTTCATTAAATTGCCTTCATCGTCGATACGGTGCTAAATCAACGATTTTCGGCAAATACTCTTTTCTGTTTGAGCCATTCACTACCTCATCTATTCTCACATAGACGAAGGAAAATCATTAAATCTTGTAAATGAGAAGATGCAAAAAGCATACCCCCCCGCGAAAAGAGATATTAGTTAAGGAAATTAGCCATAATTAAAAAAATATTTTTTCTCACTTTCCTATGAATATATTCGTATGTATACTTTCATATAAAACCTTGTATGTGTGATTAGTTTTATTTGGCCATATGTTATATTTAAGGCATAATATTGAATCCAATACAGTTAACTCCCGATCTGTGCAAATGGATGCACGATGAAGCACGGATACAAGAAAACGAAAAACATTGATGATCGAAATATGCGGAAAATATGGTCGTGATATGAACTATAGGATATAAACGGTATCTCTCCTATTTCATTTCCTGTGATGAATTCAAATTTTTAAGCACTGAAAAGTACTTTCTCCGTTTCTCAGCCATTTTATAAGGGTGGAATTATAGAATTGCAAGAATACAGAACTATCATAAAATGAATAGTAGAATGTATTTTCATCAGAAAGCTAAACCAATCAGGTAGCTAGGAAGAAACAAATAATTGGGTGAAGGATGAATATTAACAAAGTATCGCTGATACGGATTCATATTTTTTCATATGATACCGAGTTAAATAATGCAGCTACGATAGTTAGGGCTTATTTACTGCTTAGATAAACTATTTGTTTGCTCACCTTTAAAGGAGGATGCGGAATACTCTGGGCAAATGAATGCGATGGAAACGAGAATGGCATGCAATTAAAATTTATTTTCCATTAGTTTGAGATGTGCGACATTATTTTCATGGCTTGAAAATTATGCAGTACATCGAAACTAGTCGAAAATAAATATTTATTAAGTGGAAAATTGAAAAAGTTTTCCTCTATGCTATTATGGAACAGTCCTACCACATCACATCTGAATTTATATATTAAATTTGTATTTTTTTAAAAACCATATCGGAGTTTAACGAGATTTAATTGTATTTATGATTGTAATTTTATTAAAATTTTGAGATGCTGGGAAGAAGGTAGTACGGTTAATCCACAAAATGGTTGATCAGTTCACGAATCATTAAGAATGCACTGTATGATATATTGAGAAATAATAATTAATTCGATGTAAAAATACAGTGGTAAAATTGGTCTAGGTCTCTCTTTAATAAAAGTTGTTCACAGCATGAGAAGGATTCCATTTTTTTACACATACTAATTGAAGAACCTCAAATACTTTAAGCTTAAATTATATCATAGGATAGTTTACAAAACGCAAATAAAGAAGGGAAAGAGGTAAAATATTTATTTTAACGAGGCTCATTCTACCGACTCGCCGTAATAGAAGACAAATTAGCAATCAAAAGATTTCTTTAAATTTGCAACAGTAGAGCTAACCGCTATGTAATCTTTTGGGGAATAAAATTAATATATTCAGGAAATGATGGGGAGGGAGGCACAGCTCTTTTCCCGGCGCTTCATTTGGAATCACAACGAAGTTCTGATAACCAGGGAATCTCACCACTTAGGTTTTACCAAGCGTTGACCAAAGACAAACCCAGAGTATGAATTCGGATCTCAACGAGCCGAGTGCTAAAAACACTCAACTACCAGGCAGAAATATTTAATCGACCGCCTTCACTGAATAGTAATAGAAATGAATACTAATGCTCCCGCAACTGCGACTGCTAAGAGTATAAATGCTTCTCGTGAAGGGATCAAATTCATCGCCCTTTAGAAGCACACAGTTTCAAACTACACGTGTATTTGCATCATAAAGTGGCTGATAAACAGTTGCTCAAGGACAAAGGTCACGAAGGCTTCCGCTTCTGCATTCACCGCCAGTTGATTTATTGGGCATGCCAATTCATGAGGAAACCGCCTGTTTACTTCAGTAGAGACCGGATGAAGTCGATGGAGTAGAATCTCCAACGGTACGGAAAATGAATTGAACGCCACTTTCAAAGGAAGAAGCTTGTGGTAAGATCCATTCCAACGAAGTTATGTGTTTCACGATGGTAACGGTCTCCTTGCCCATTTGCTCCTCCTATGACCCATATTTTCAGCACATTTTTTTTTACCAATCTCAGCTTATTACTCCATATCTACTCTCAATGGTTGGTGCGGTTCCCAGCCGCGTTTGAAACTTTCGTACCTTCAGTTCAATTAGGATTTTGTCGTTAGGCGTATTGACCAAGTGAAAGCCTAAAAACGTCGTGCCTAGAAACTTTTGAAACTAAAATGTTTTTCTTTGGGTTACTTAACTTAAGGGTGCAGAGCCCTTCAAACATTGCCCTCGTCTTCAATTTTTAAATTAAAGACGACGTGAATATGCGATTCGCTCTTGAAAAACGTGTTTTGGTCAACATATAACGGTATATGTATCCTTGTTACATAGTCCTATCCTATATATCCTTAAATTCCTAGAATTACATCAATTGCTCAAATGTACTATTCCTGTGCATAATTTTTGAACCGCATCCTTAAAAATTTAACTTTAATAATGGGAATTTCAACTTATTTCTACAATTTTTCAAATTTTCTTCTGATTTTGGCATGCCGGTTCTTAAAAAAGGGGTTGGCAAAGAAATTCAGGCTCAAAACGTGGCATTTGGGGGAAACATCATTTCCCTCTCGAATAGATTTCTCTTTTTCCCAAATAGTTCCCTTTCTGTTTCTCGTGGCTTCATCACGAAACGAAATGCATGAGAATAGGATACAGTCATTAGGTAACATGAAAAAAATGTGTAAGCATGAGTACACGTGCTCGCTACGCCTATCCAATCTCAGATGTTTCGTCAGTATTCATTTTATGACTCAATCACGGCAAGCAATACAATTTAGTGATCGACGAGGGAGAGCTATAATAATTGAATAAATATTACAGAATTAATACGGTAATTTTCAATTTTGAAGATGAAATGTAATTACAGTTCAGAGAGCCCAGTCCTATTTAGTGGAACATCTTGGGTTCAAATGCGAATAAATCCTTTGGATACTCTCAACTATACTCGAGCAGTGTGTTATGTTTTGGGTATTAAATCCCCTTTAGAAACCGTGGTCCACACAGATTAAGGAATGCCCACCGTAATCTGATATTTGAATGTCGAACGTCGTAGTATGGGAAGATCTCTCTGTCATCTATTAAATTACTTGTTGAGGTGAAAGAGCAAAAAAATACTTAGTGTGGTATACAGTTACAGCTTAAAAAAATACAATCTAAGAAAATGTTTTACTCGTAAATATACCAAATGTTTATATTTACTCACTTCTTCCGCTGGAACGATTCCAGAAGTGACAATGTGTAGTAAATCCTTGCTTTACTTAATTCTTATAATCAACAAGCAATTAATTCAGTCCCCCGGGATATCCCAGCACTTGAATTTTTTTATCTAATCAGGTCTCAAGAAAATCTGATCGTAGCAATCATTTCCTTTGAAATCCCGTCTATCAGGTTATAAACAACTGGTCACCTTTTCGCCAAGCCAATTGACCAGTACGTAGTAGTGGAAAGCCCGGCAAGTGGAAAGATCCGAGGTTCGAGTCCCGGTCGAGGAAATATTTTTACTCTTGTGATCCGTTAGATTCCGCCTTCCCCACCTTTATTGTGTTCGTCCTTTATATGTGTTCCTATCCCTTTTCCTTATATCTGTTTCTGTATATATGTGTATTTATTCGCCGTTTGGCGGGATTTCGTGTTTGAATGTGTATTTGGCCAATGTGGCTCATCTCTTTCTTCTGGCTATGCGTGCCACGAAACGCACTGTTCCTTTCCTGTATGATTTTGTATGAATTCTAAACCACTGTCTCCTTTCCTCTTGTGTATTGTCTATTTCTCCTTTGGTGGGTGAAAATGTCCCCTGACGCCATCTCTTGGCTAAAGAATCGGGGCGCTTGGCGACATATTAGACCCACGGATCTCAGGGTAAATTACTTTTCCTCGATAGCTGCCTTGATAGCAGGACGTGCCTGTGTTCACCGAGTGTCTAAAATCGCCGGCGTCCGAGGCTTCGGTCGCCGGGGTTTGGAGTCCGGCACTGCCGGACTCTCTCGGAAATCGAGGTTCCGATCGTGTTTTGTTTCGAGCGGCGGTTGACCGCCTAGTTCATCAAGAAGCGCGCAGTTTGACTCTCGACTTCTTCCGCCGGGAAGGCCGTACTTTTGTTTTGTTTAGTGGATCAAGACTGACCTTGACTCCTGGTGTAGAGCTTAGGCTCCTTTTGTTTGCTACCGCCGGGTGCGTGTGGCGGGGAGGGAGCGTTCGTGAGTGTTTTATTTCCCTTTAAAGTGCTCATTTTTTTTGTTGCGCTTTCCCTCTTCATGCTAGTGTGCTGAATTTGATTTCTTCAAATGGCTGTGCGCCGTTTAAACACGCTCGCCTTGCAAGTTGACGAGAAGGCGAAGCCCCCTACCCCGTTGGAGGTCCACCTCTTCACGTTAGAGTTGCTGGGCCTCACACCCGAAGAGATAGTGGCGATCCAATTTGGATACAATCGCCATTTGATATTCCTGAAGTTGGCAACCGAAGCTACAATGACTAGGATTTTAGACAATACTCCGCGGAAACTACCGTTTCCGTCTTTAAGTGACCAGAGGACGACAATAACAATTGACGAGACTTCCGGCAGCCCTTGTAATGTCAGGGTTCTTTGTCTCCCCGTGGAGACCCCATTGGAAGACATAACAGGCGAGCTCCAACGCTTTGGTAAAATACATCGCTCGTGGGAGAACAGGTGGGAGGGAGAAAATATGGCGCGGGTGCTTACTGGCACCAGGGTTGTGCGGATGACGGTCGAGAGAAATATCCCCTCGTACCTCCACATCGGCGGCAACCGGGCCATCATCATCTATGAGGGTCAGCGCCGCACTTGCGCCCGCTGTAATCAAGAAGGCCACGAGCGCAAGACCTGCCCTCGGAGTAGTAGTAGTAGTTTTGAGAGGGGAGGCGACCGACAGCCAAGGTCATTTGCGCCATAGGGGATGGACAGGAAAGGATGAAGGGTGGAGAGAAACCCGGCGTCGGCATTAGCCTACTCTTTACGAAAGGCGCCAAGGGGTCCGCGGCTTAACGTCCCATCCGACGGACGGCGTACTCACTCAAAGTGCCCTCCACAAAGCACCTCAAGTAGGGATCGAGATACCTCTGAAAAATATTCAACACCGCCGGGATTTGAACCCGCGCCCTCAGGGTGGGAACCAGGAAGGTAAGAGCTATGTGGAGGCAATGACGATGCCCTCCAACCCTAACGCCGCCGTGGAGATGGACGAGCCCGAAGTGGCTGTGGAGGAGAGAGCGCGGTCGCTTCTACTCATCGAGGGTGCGGCCCCGGCTGCTCCCGTCGGTCCCCCGCATCTCCCTTCAATTGGAGGGAAATGTCAGCGGGAGCGAAAATCGTCAACGGAGGAAAGGGAACCGAAAAAGAAGAGGACAGACAAACCCAAGCTCCTGGTCTCGAATACCGTTCTACAAATGGTTCACATACCTACCACCTCGCCTAATATCACACGACCTCCAGCCCCCGTCTCCGTGAGCTCGTCAAATGAGGAGGGATGGTCTTTCGCCCCCCCTCCCCCCGCTCACGCCATCGACGCCCTCGCTACGCAATCCTTGCATCACGGGTTTCAAACACCCCAAGAACCTCTGGTGACAGGTGAGGAGGATGCATCTGATTGCGATGTTTTCCAGTCCCCAACAGCTCATCCCTCGACCCCTTTATCATTGACTGTAAAGGAAGCGTCACCGACCCCGGAAGTCGACCCGCATACAAGTTTCCCAAAGTCAAAAATCCCACATACCCCATCTTCTTTCCCCATTAAGGACAGTCAATGTGTCGACGATCTTCCCAGCGCTTCTCAAGATACGGACCACAAGCAACTATCTCCCCTGATTTTTCCCGACCACAACCCTTCCGCAGATGAGCCCCAGTCCGCCACTCCGACCCTCCCCGAGGGTGCGTCCTGCCCCTTGGCGGCCCCCAGCGGTGCTCCTTCGAAGAAGGCCCCCTGTGGAACGCTGCCGAGTTACCCGGTCTTCATTACCGGGTAACTCGGCAGCGTTCCACAGGGGGCTGACAGGGGGAATGACTGATTGAATCGATAATTTCAACCCTGCCATTGATAATTTCTTACAATACATAATTTTCCATTGCTAGCTAAAATCTCCCTCCTAATATCTGTGGACCTTGTCTTCCTTTCTTTTTTTTCTTTCTAAATGTTAATGGTCAAATTCACGAGTATGCGTCTGTATGCATATGCTTATGTATGTGCGTGTGGATATGCATGTGTGCGTATGTATGTACAAGTGGATATGTATGTGGTATATGTATCATGTATGTATCCATGTATACACTTATACTAAAGAAAAACATGATGTACCCATAATCTGTGACCTGATATTATGCATAATGCTAACAAACTCTGTAATATTCTGAGCCGAATAAAATAATTTATATCATAGCTCAAGTGGTTAAGAGCATCCGCCCGGCAAGTGGAAAGATCCGAGGTTCGAGTCCCGGTCAAGGAAATATTTTTACTCTTGTGATCCGTTCGATTCCGCCTTCCCCACCTTTATTGTGTTCGTCCTTTATATGTGTTTCTATCCCTTTTCCTTATATCTGTTTCTGTATATATGTGTGTATATATATATATAAACACATTCACACTACATGGTGAACACATATATGCACTCATATGAATGCAGATTTGAGGAAAAGGGATAGGAAAACATAAAAGTTCTCCATTGGTGGGTGGAAATAGATCCCCAAAGCTACCTCCTGGCCAATGAATCGGGACAAGTAGTTCATAAACCCCCTGCAGATTTCAGTGTAATTTACGTCTCCTCCATAGCTCAGTGGCTAGAGCATCGGTAAGGGATGTCGATATTCGTGGTTCGGTCTCGGGCAAGGAATATTTTTTGCGCTTGTGATCTGCTCGATTCCACCTTCCCCACCATTCATGTGCTCGTCTTTTATGTGTTCCTATCCCTTTTTCCTATATCTGAATCCATGTGTATATATATATATATATATATATATATATATATATATATATAAATATATATATATATATATATAATATCTTGAAGGAAGGTCTCCAAGATGAGAATAATTTAAACGAAGATTTGAGATAGGGCTAGTGAGCAAAACACATAGAAACACGTACAAATTATGTGACTGGACATCTACATACATAAAGACTGAGAGAAAGTTTTCAATCGTTAATGTATGCTTTTGAAATTTTTTCCTTCCATGAGTACTTCATACATATGGAAGTGCTCATCTCGCGGACCTATTCTAAGGGTGAAATTATTCGCCGTGCTCCCGTGAGCCACAAAGGACTCAGTTGCACGCGCGAATGCCTCCCTTAACTTCCCATCCCATCCCCCCCACTCCACACACGGGATCCTATCTGCGCACCTAAACCAGCACCCCCTGCCTCACCTCCCCGCAAAGTCCCCCGGTTTTGTGCTTGCTTAGTAGTAAGTGTGTGGGGTGATTTTAGCCCCTTGAAACGGCGGAAGTGATGCGATTGGGACGCGCTAGGCGGAAGAGGGCGGAAGCTGAGGAGGAGGGAATATATATCGGCCGCAATGGCGAAGGATGGGAGGAGACCCGAGGGGGTGTGGGAGGGAAAAGGGGGAGAGGAAAGGGCGGGAGGACACAGAAAGAGGGAGAGGGACGGAGATTAAAAAAAACAAAAGGCGATGGAAAGGGGGGGGAGAGAGATGAAAGGGAGCGTTGAGATGAGACGAGGTATTAGCGCGAGGCTGAAGAGGAAAGAGTAAGGAAGTTGTTAACCGGACGGGGTTGTGCGGAAGGGTTTTGGGGTCGGGGAGGTAGAGGGATGGGGATTGTGTGGAGGTGGGTGAAGGTGGGTTGTTCCGGGGGGGAGGGCAGAGCAGGGCGGGGCATGGGAACAAGCAAGCTTGTGAATCGTGGGGGGAGGCTTTATGAGGGAGACCCGGGGGAGGAGGCGGACTCCACTCGGTGAAGAGGAGGGTCGGAGGTCCTCTCTGTTCTTGACGACGCCTTTTTGAAATGAAGGACGGATGATATATTAATATAAGCTCATGCGCATCACGCGGATGAATTTTAGAATTAATGCTGAATAGGAGCATAGCAAATTATTCGCACGGATATAATTACTACGCGTGGAATGCTCCCGACGTCGGATTTGCTTTGATGATAAACCGGCAGGAGAAGAATGTATTGATTCGAAAACATTACTCTCTCTTCCACTCTTGGGGTTGATGAATGCACTGGGCTTATCGACACGGGATTTATATTTCACTTTTCCCTTTTTTTCTCTACCTCCTTCTGTCCCGTCCCGTTAAGAATGAGTCGTTGTTACTTCCAGCGGGAACTAGAGAAGTTGTGGGAGGGGTTTAGGGCAAGGGTAATAAATGGCCAGGACGAGGAGATAACGAGACGCCGTAATTCAAAGGAGAAATTGGCCATCAAACGAGAAATTGAGTCGTAACGTGAAGGTTTGTCGGTGGACAGTCAATTTGCATAGCCTATTGTGCGAAGTTGGTTTGATAAGGACGCCGACCCATCTAAGATATATCCTTGGTCAATTTTCTGGGGAGTATACGTGGGAGGAGGAAGCTATGCGTGGAGCTCACTGATTAATACCATGTGCAACCATGGTATTAATCAGTGAGCTCCACGTAACGTTCTAGCATGCCTTTGTGATAATATAATACCTATTGCTTCTTCGCTCGGTCATCGAATACAGGTCTTAACTTACCTGTGCACCACAAACCGCGTTGGTCTGATAGTTGGTAAACTCCTAGACTGGCCAGAAGTCCGTAATTCAGAACTCCACCTCGGGCAATGATGTGGTGCAGCGAATTTACGACTTAGACGAATGACGGCGACCAGCATGTTTTATACAATTCTGTAAATACATATTTATGCGATTAAAAATTAAATGTGTGAAATTGCGTTTGATAACTAATTCTCTCAATCATAGATGTAACAAATTTAACGAATACTGTATTCTTACGCATTTACAAATATGTTAACAACTATTCTAGTGATTCTAATTAACAATACCAAACCTGTGCTATTTTCAAGTTAATTTTTTAAATAAAAAAATGGCGATGATGGGATGTATGAAATGTTTTCCGATAAAATGTTACCTACTCTCCTCTGTTTTGCATTATTTATCACCCTTTCTCTTCTCCCTTCCGTAACACTTGAATGTGACCGAGTAATGAGGGAATAATTTGGTAATATTTGCTTTGAGATTTATCTTTCTCATTGAGACAATTGCTCCAGTAAACTAAGGGGATCAAAATGGTGCGGTGGCTATCGCACTGGCTTCCCACCCAGAGGGCCCGGGTTAAAATCCCGGTGGTGTTCAACATTTTTCAGTGGAATTTCGATCCCTAATTTAGGTGCTTTGTGGAGGGCACTTTGAGTGAGTACGCCGTCCGTCGGATGGGACGTTAAGCTGCGGACCCCTAGGTGCCTTTCGTAAAGAGCAGGCTAATGCCGACGCCGGGTTTCTCTCCACCCTTCATCCTTTCCTGTCCATCCCTAATGGCGCAAATTACCTCAGATGTCTGTCGCCTCCCCTAAACACTACTACTCCAATGAAATAATACCTCCTAGAAATCTTTTTTATCAACACTGAACACTTTAACACGCGTTTATACATGTATCAATAATTTGGTTGGCAGAGGACAGATTTGAGTTTCTCAAAAAAAATGGCTTTACCATGAGAATGATTGTTAAGCACACATAGAAATATTAAATGCGGATACTTGGAATTGGGCAATGCTTTTCAATGAATCACGTAAGACATTTTTAATTAAAAAAATTAAAATCACATTTAAGGCATAAGTTAATTCTCAAAAAAAATTAAAAACGATTCCGTACAATCTCCAGTCGTCTTATTGGCTTGATGAGTTCCTATACCAATTTAATTTTAACGAGAGTTGTCAAAGGATAAAGGTTTTTTAGAGTCACACTTATCATAAGAGGATACAGGTATTACAATTGGAGTGCCAATACCCTCAGGAACTTGTTTTTTCACCAAAACTCAGTGAACATTTTCATTGGGGTACCTAATCAATGATTATCATCCGAGGGAGGCGTTTCTCCTTCGTGCTGACACGTGAGGCTTTGCATCCCAGGGTCGGCGCAGTAAGCTGAGAAGAGTCATCATTTATTGATGGGTCTTTCAAGCTCACCTCTTGATTAGAGGGGATCGGCTTGATTTCTTTCCTCGAAAATATACAATTTTCATCTTTGGGACTGAGGTCATTTCCCATAGGAATTAAGCACGTCAATCGATCCGTTCGAGGCGATAAAGAGGGGAGAGAGAGAAAGAACACTTCCCGCTCGCAGGCAATCCGTCCACTTAACCTGCGGCACGAACGGCGCTTCGCAAAACAGGTGGGATTATATCGTTCACGTAAGGATATTTTTTTTGGTCCTCCGGTCCGGATGAACAAAATAAACCATAGCCTGTTGCCCAATCCGTATGAAGTTGAGGGAAAAAAATTTGAAAAAGAAAATCACGGCTGAATCCGTTCGTCGTGCTCAAGCGATCGGAATCAAAAGCGATCCCGAAAATTCGAAGGATCGCGGGAGGGTGGGGGGGGGTAGTAGCTGGGAAAGAGGAGAGGGAGGGTTACGCGATCTGGGGAATTAAAGAACCGTTCAAAGTTTATCCACGCGGCTGAGCCCGGATTTGGCGGCTAGGGTGGAGGGGCGAGGTGTGGGGTCGGGAAGGGAAAGCGAGGCCGCCGGGTAAACAAAACGACTGGCGAGGGGGTTTGGCGGGTGGACGAGAACGGGAGGGGGTGGCGTCGACTTCGGTCATGGTGCGCGCCGAAATATCTTTGCCCGGCCCGCACCAATCCAGTGAATGCCTCCGCCGCCCCATTGATCGTTAGGTGATCGGGGAACAGTCGGAGGACTCGGGCCGCGAGCGCTGGAGAGTGCATTAGGCGGGGGTTCGCGGGGGAGGGAGTTAAGTGGCGGTGGCGGGGATGGGGGTGCGGGCGCGGGGAGGGGAGGAGAGAAGGTGGAAGGACGGGGGTTGAAGAGAGAGAGAGGATAGGATAGGAGAGGAGTCGGTCGCTCTCGGCTTAATCCGTTGGAGCGTGGCACTCGGCTGAAGGCGGATTTTAGCCTCCGGGGATTGGTTTATTGAGGGGAGAGGAAGGTAGTGAGGGAGGAAGAGTTGGGGGGGGGTGGAGCGGGAGGGAGAGAGAGACGCGCGGAATTGAAGCCAGGGAGTGTTGGGGGCTGGGCGCGGAAGCGATGGGCGAGGAGAGAAGAAAAGGGGATGGGAATGTGATCTGGAAGAGGGGAGGGGACGGGATGGGAGAAGGGGGGGAAATCAAGGGAAGGGGTCGAGAGTATGGAGGTCCTGGAGGGTATATATGGGAAAGGGGGAGAGTGAGAGATATTCGGATAAGTGTGGATTTCTGAAGGGTGGTGTGTGGTTAGGGAGAAAGGTGATTGGGAAACGCTTGGATTGGTGAGGGAGGTCATAGGGAAGAGAAGGCGGTTTATATTAAATAAAAATATGAAGGAAAGGCTGGGAAAAATCGAGAGAAATGAAAGATATCTACCAATTGTAAGGAAACGCCTCTGTCTTGACCGTTCACGAACACAAAAATCTCAGATACTTTAGGAAGAACTTGAAATTTTCAGGGGATTGGTACAGTTATTGAGTGTCTTCAGAATAAAACGGAAATTCTCATTGGCTGATCTCGGATTTGTGCCAAATTCTTCCGCTTTTCAATGAAAACCTGTGGCCTTAGCGGCCAATTTGAACAAATCCAAAATTTTCAAAGAAAATTCTATTAATTATATTAATTTACTTTTTCTCGTGCACTGTTATAATTTATAAATGAAAATAATGGAATAGCAAGGAGTGGAAAATGGTTCAATGAAATAATCATCCCCGACTTACGGTAGGTACGTAATGTAAATTTTGAATTTGTAAGCGAATGCAGTATCTCGAATTCAAGTTTAAAGAAATTGCGGGAGATGCCGCGAGAGTAACATTTAACTCCGTTAAATGTTACTCGCGAGTATCCGCTTATGTGCATTACAATTCAACCATTTCAAAGCTTAAAAAATATTCATTCATCCCGGTCAAGGCGAATGAGTTGAAATTGCTGCATTGTAATATCTAATTTAATTCTTATCCAAACAAGTTTATAAATAAAATGCGGACCCGCTCCACAAAAAGTTTTCCTATCACTGTTCTAGAATATTTATTAATATATAAATTCCATGTATGTTAAGGGTATTCAAAATACAATTTTAATATAACCATGATATTTAATTGGCAAACATATCCTGTTAATGGAAATTATGGATGGTTAAAATTTTGTCCCATATCATATGTAAAGTGGTGGTAAGGTCCGAGTACAATTATGAAAGGTTACAAAGCTACTACGTGGACTAAAGGAGACATTTACGAGTCAAACACCAAATTAACTGCTCATCAAGTGAATACCTAAGGAGATGAATGTTTTATTGATAATTATAGTGATGATTTATCCGGCCATATTAAATAATTTTCTTCCATTTGATGATGATTCGGAGGAAATTCAGGTTCCATGGTATTATCGCATGCAGTACACATTAAAATCATATGTGAGAAAGCGAGTAAGAAACATAGTTATAAACAAAACATCTATACTTCATTGACCATGTATATAAAAGTAATTGATACCAGAAGGAATGGCCACTGAATTCTTGAGCTACTAGCACATTCAGTATATGGACTCGGTATTCTATTTGCTAGAATAGCGATTGCCGATATTGCCTTCTCATCAAGTCTTTCTAATATCCTACACGAACGTGATTTTTGTAGCATTATTTGCAAAAAAATTGCAAATTTCTCCCCCACTACCCACCTAAAATTTGTTCTTTTCACTATTATATCACAATTCACACTTAAAATATCCTTCTTCAAATAAGAGAACATTGAAGCATATTGAAGTTCTCAAATGTAGTCTTTAACTTTATCTACTTTTTACCTATCGATCCGTGCTAGTGATCATGTCTCATGTCTTCCTATCATCAGCCAAAAACGTGGCATTATTTTTCAACATTATAAATTAAGGTGTTTTGATCAAAGTAATTGATTTTCAAATCATTACGGTTTTTATTTAAAGGAATCCGGGGGGAGAAACGGACCAACGGCTGTTTTTCTAATTCTGCGCACATAATCCTGTATAGTATTAAAAGGTATAATTATAATACCATTATTACGTAAACTGAGGACTGATCATGAATCCAATAATATTATTTTTTCCAACTGCGATCAGGTTGCTCCCCAGGGGTGTTGCGCAATGTATTGATGATAAATGCCACAACTACCTACTTTTATCTATATTTTTATAGATAAAAGTAGGTAGTTGATAGAAAGGCAGGTAGTTAGATACGAAAAACTTAATGACTCAAATGAAAAACCTTTAATACTATTGTTGTTATTTTAGTACCCTATTGATGTGGAGAAACCAAGAGGAAGAAAATGTATATACTTCTACTTAATGTTTATCACATCAGGGCATCATATGTAGAGTATATCAGTCGCTAGGTACCGTCCAAAGACTACCATTCTTAAGTAGAGTACCTTTAATGGATCGTTTCGTGAAAAATACATCATTTAAACCAATTACATACTAATATAGCATATTTATATTTGGACATAAAACAATTCATGAATTTGTTAAATTATTTAAAGGAATAGCGGTGCCTCAGGATAAAGTTATCAAGTTAAGGGAAAAACATTAGAATTACGTTGAAACGTAATGCCATAAGTGCTTGCATTTGCAAACATATGAGTATTCATGCATGCAGCAATAACTATTTCCATACAAATGTACTATGCTAAAAGCATGCTACTTTATTGCACAACCCTATCGCACGTGCACATGAACTTAAGTGAATGACGCAGTTACCTACTCGCCGGAATGTACCACCAAATAATTAACGAGAGAGTCATACTTATTCACTTGTATGCAATTATATATAATTATATACGCCCATTAACATATACATGAGAGAGTAAAAGTAAAAGTGCTCTCCTTTACCCAGTGGGAAAATATCCAATCGTAGGAGCTTGCGTATTCATAGTACAATTCAGAAATTAAAGTAACACGCAAAAAAAATTACTTTAGTTCATTCAACATTTCGGAATAGGTTAAAAAAAACACCAGTTCCGTGTCTTCGTGGGATCTAGTGATGGAAGAAGCAATGTGAAGAGAAGCGAAATGGAGAGGGCGTGTGTGCTTCCGACTCGGTGATTCAAAAAATGTTTTCCTTGAAATCTCCCGGGGGACTGGGCGAGATCTTCCTTGCCTTTCAGTCCCCCCCCCCCCGTAATCCTCTGCCTCAAACCCCGATCCCCTCCTCTCACCACCCATTATCTTCTTCGCCACCTCCTACCCCCCTTCCCTTCAAGATCCCCGCGAACTCCGCCGCTCCACCAAAGCTGAATTTCCTTTTCAGTTAGCGTTCGTACAAATTTGATGACACGCCTGGCACTTCTTCCTCGGAAAGAGCGGAGCCCCGGAGACGATGGGATGGGAGACGGCCCCTGATTGGACGATTCCAGGACCCAAATGAAAATTGGAGTGATAACGGAAGATTTACTCAGGAACCTCACCGAGACGAGGCAAGCATTTTAAGGAGAGAAGAATGGCTTCAGGGGGGTGGGGAGAAGGGGTGTGAGGGTTTGGGCGAGGAGTCCAGGGTGTGGGGTGGGGGTAGTAATGAATAAATCCCTTAATTTCTTTTGTGGAGGAATTGGAGGCTCCTTCTGCACCTCTTTGTTATTTCATTATCTTTTTTTTTCACCAGCTCATCTTCCGTCTTCCAGGTTAACAGCTCCCTTGGACCATTGGTACGCGTTGGGCATATATCCACGGCTTGGAAACCCTTGACCTACATTCGCGCAGCATTGTTTTAATCTGTCGTCTCACGCAACCCATCCTCCCACCATCCCTTATCCCTTTCCCTTCGTGATATCAATGCGATTCCGACCATCGTCTGAAATTATGATTTCATACGTCCTCTCTTACCTTCTCCTTCCCTTGTGCCAGGAACTTCGACCATTTAATCAGATTTCTATCTTCTCTGCATGCTTGCTTAAGTGGCACTGAATGCCGGGGTAAAACACGAGATAACATAGTTGATGGATATTAACCCACTTTATTTAGTAAATAATTTCATGGGGTTGCGAACAAATTTCCTCGCAGTTTCATTTTCTTGTCTTCATTGGTGACAGGCTTCGTTTCATCTATGCTAATGACCCACAACACGCGTCGTCAAGTAAGGATGATAACAGACCGATTACATTCATTACGCTGTTTTACGTAATAGATACCCTTTTAATGGTGTATGACAGCGTAGTCAACATAAACTCCTCACATTGCAAGCATTGACATTGAGTTCAACAAATCACACTCATATCATTAGAATGCACATCTATTTTATAACCAAACAGTAATGGATATATTATAAATTCAGTCCCCTCACTCAATTATGTTGTACTGAATAAAAATATTTATAATCAGAATGGAGAGTATAATGTTCTGGGTGGAACTCGAGAATCAATTCAGCAATTGATCGGCTATTTTTCTTGGAAAATTATTCATGAGCCCGTTCTGACGAAATAAGTAACTTTAGAAGGTGAAAAATATTCAATAATTCTCCATCTATAATTAAGATATAGCTATATTTTAACCCGTGCCTTAGAAAATTTCCAAATAAGGAAGTAAAGAACACTTTCAATCAATCGTTTATTCAAAAGGAAACCCATTGCTTATTAAGACGAGTTGTGAAGGCGTTTTTTCTTTCATTATCCAAAAATTGTATAAATGAGAAATGTGGTCAACGAAAATTAAGCGAGAGTCATAAATAATAATTGGGAGTTTACTTTCGAGAAACATTCTTTGTAATATCTCCTTCTCATCCACTTATGTGAGTTATGGATACTGGCCATTATCTGCAAAACTTTTCCGAAATCGATTAACCTCTAAACACGTGATGAATCAGTCTAGAAAAAACCTATACTGTCGCGAAGAAGATAGGTTTTAAGAATATTATTGTTTTTTTCGTTCTTCTGACACAAAAAAAGTTTCTCTGCGGTAACGCAAATATTCTAATCTACGACGCCAGGAAAGTTTTGCTAGGCAGGCAACCCGCATGAATGACGACATGACCAACGGTAATATGATGACTTGGCAATTCGAAGTTGCAGAAGGATAAAATTGACCTATTTCCATCAACTCTTTCAAGGACCTCATAATATTTCTAAGAACTCATATCACGGCCTAAGCTCGCTAAATAATAAGGGCAAACACAGGAACGTGTAATGGGATTCTTCGATTCACGCATATAATTTGTTGGCAATTGAAACAAAATTCTGCAATCTCAAATATAATATTCTCAAGATGCACACATTAATTAATAAAAGATATTCTAAATTCTAATTAAGATCATTAAATATATATATATATATTTATGCATAGATGCATATTAAACTTAGATAAACATGTTTACCGATCAGAATATCATAGATGTGGCTAATGTACGAGTATGTTGGAACTATTATATGCCAACATAATGCTTCAAGGCATCAATACGAAGGAAAACCCTTCGTGTTTATTTTCAAAATGCTAATTATATGATGCTGAGATAACAATCAGCTGAATCAATTGATGCGGAATAAAACGGTGTATAAATATAAGTGTTTAAATCTTTTCTGAATTAACATCGGAAATAAAAAACTCCTTATCACAGGAAATGGGAGCAGTTATTTTGTGAACTGTTATACAATGATTATTATTAAAGTCGTCCCCAACCTAGGATAAATCCAAACATAATTTTATCAATATTAATGGTATGTTATCGACATTTGGTAATTTGACATCATAAACCGAACCATCATTTATGACATAAGGCAGTTTAAAAAATACCACTAGTAGGGCCGGAAATGTCTTCATTTTGATATTTAATATGGTTTTTTTCAAAAGCCTCGCACAACACAGGGAATTTTTAAAACCTTTTTAATCAATTACTGTATCATTAATTCATGCATGAAAAGTAATTTATCAACACAAGATATATGTCAAACTTCGTAAATCTTAATAAAAATGAATTAAAAAAATTGATCTGCGAATTATTTTATTGAATTCGGCTAATGATTCCAAAGAATTATAAATACTGAGAAAACACTCATTTAATTGGTTTGTCAACAACTGATCAAATATTTTATTTCTCACAAATTTGTGAATCATCATCGATGACATCATTTCGTCATCTCGAAGAGATATTCCTGCCCTCATCTTGTTTCGGGGAGATCCTAGTGTTTCGGCTGGCTAAGCCAAGATCCTAATCTTGGCTGTGTTTTTGTTTCGCATCATTTAGGGTGGATAACGAAGGGATTGCGGTTATTACTTTCTGAAATAATGCACGGTAACGTATTATCCCGGGGTGGCATAAATAGTTGACCACCATGTTATCTCACAGGACATGGGAGCAAGAATAGTTTACCAGATTGCCGTGAATAGATCGCACAGCAAAACAGTATGAATCTCGCCACAGTCAAAAGCCAGGGAAATCGCGTGCATTCTCTTTTTCGTCCTGGCTCAACTTCACCCACCGTTGCATGTACCCACTAGGTGTGTGCAACCGACGGTACGATAGTTGCATTTTGTTCTCAAAATGGGAGCCAGACCATTTCGTCCGATGGCAGTCGGCCCATTGCCAGGATCGTTAAAATCTTAGTGTGGAAAGCAAGAACTGCGCTTATAGCCAATATTGGGTTTGATTTTTTCTCGATAGAAAACTTTAGTAGATGTTAAAATATGGATATGCTTAACTTCCATGCTCAAACTTTGCATATGAAAAAAATAGACGATCATGAATGAGTATTTGTAGTATTAATCTTGATTGATGATATGAACTAACGAATAGGGCAATATAATATTGCGTGGTGAATTTACTGTCCTTACTAAATTTTGATATGTTTGTCAAAATATTAGCATTTGAGGTAAAATTGATTACCTACTATATTTTGTCACTTATCCTTGTTTAGTAATTGAAGGTATTGCAACAAAATGCCAAAAAGGGATGTTTATTTAAGATGTAAGATATTTCCAAAGAAACTGCGGGAGATGCCGCAACAGTCAAGGCGAATGATTTTTACACTCTGAAATTGTTGTATTGAAATGCACATTAGCGGATGACTCCGTTAAAAGTTACTGTTGCGGCATCTCCCGCAGTTTCTTTGGAATTTGTCAAAGTGAAAACACCATAAGTGTTTAAAGTTGGCTTTAACCTCGTGGACTGTGGCGCGTCGCGCACGAATACGAATGCCTGTGACATTGTATGTACGGCATTTCGTCACAACATTTAGTTCCTTTAAAAGCCCCAAAATTTCAGAGTTTAAGAGGACGCCTCGGTAGCTCAAGTGGCTAAAGCACTCGACCGGATATTGAGGGATTTGGGTTCGAATCCCAGTTAAGGCGAATGATTTTTACACTCTGAAATTGTTGCATTGAAATGTAAGATATTATTTAAATACACAAAGAATAAACACGAACAGGACTTGCGGAAAATGCAAAAGCCTAACACTTTTTTCCATGTTTAATTCCATCTTTTATTTCATTTATACTTTCTAACTCTATACTCTTCAGAGCTCCCTGTATTTTTGATTATTTCCGAGGCTCTTTTGGGAACAGAAAATATTTACTTCAAATAAACAAACAGGGACACATTTAATTTTGTATTTTGCTTGTTATTTTGTTATATTCTTAATGTCACTACACAACTAAAAATGGCCGCACGTTTTCCGACGCGAGCTTGAAGCACCTAATATAATTGGATTGCGGTTTCTGTTAATCACATTCTATTTCCAGCCTCTCTCAAATCAAAGCCCTTTCAATGAATTCGTGGCGCATGACACCGATTCAAAATACAAATGGAGCAGGCTCTAAGAGCATCAGATTGGCAACATTACAGTAATTGGTTGCTTCACACGTCGCTGTTTATTTTCGGAGGATTCAAGGAAAATATTCAGGGGAAGTGATAATGTAACCTAATGGGTCTCTGAATTGGATTCGCAACATCCTAAAAGCATGATTACTACCAGCGATCGCTTTCTGATATACGATAAAGAATAAATGTTAAAAAAAAACCACGAGAATTCTTCACACTTTCTCTTTGCATGGAATGGTGAGGAAAATCGTTAATAAGATTGCAATCACTGAGTGAAAGCAAGGAATATTAGATGCAAATGTTTACGTATCATTTCCAACAGAATTTTCTTATTTCAGGACCAGGTATTAGAAAACACCTGGCATGACAATGTCTCGTCAAAATTACGTTGTGAAATGAAAGCATTGTAATGGAAATGGATACAGAATTATTTTTACTCAATAACTATATTGTTTATATTAACAAAACAGACAAAATTATTAACCCAACGCATGTTTAAAGGCTTAGTCCTGAACATGTTTTAATCCTTTTTCCGACGATACCTCTACATCTTCAAGGTCACCGTAGACTCCTGGCTTAACTGTCTTGCAGCTAAAAGAGACCTTGGTCGAGACTATGTTTATTTATTTATACGTGGGTCATCCGGAAAGTAGTACCCGTTCGTGCCGCATGAAGTGCTGACGACGCGAGTAGCCGCTGGACGAGGTCAGATAGCTTCAGTGGCTTGTCTGCCTTCTCTGAGCCAAGTTGCGTGACGCTAGCATTGCCTGTGTTGTTTCTGTGATTGTTTACAATGTTTAAAAAAATTGAGAACGCCGCCAGTTGTGAAGTGAGGGCAGTGATTAAATTCCTCAATGCAAGAAACGTTCGCCCATGTGATATTCATCGCCAATTAAAGGAGGTGTATGGAGACAATGTAATGGACGAGTCGTCTGTTCGGCGGTGGTGTCGCAACTTCAACATGGGGAGGGGGAACACACACGACGATGAGCGTTCGGGGAGACCGTCTGTCATTACAGACCAACTGGTGAGCTCAGTTGACGAATTCGTGAGGAACGATCGGCGCGTCACAATTGATGACATCTGTGAGCATTTTCCCAATGTTTCTCGAACAATTGTTCATGAAATTGTTAAACACCATCTGCATTATGCAAAAATTTGTGCAAGATGGGTCCCTCGCGTATCTCAATGAGCTGGCGGCGAAGGACTATGCAGCAGGAATACAGAAACTTGTCACACGTTATGACAAATGCCTTAATTTGCTTGGAGATTATGTTGAGAAGTAGTTTAAAGTATCCTCTTTCAAATAAAATTTTTTATGTTTGTTAATATTTACTTTTGTGTCTTTATTTCACGAACGGGTACTACTTTCCGGATGACCCTCGTATATACCCTGAAAGCCACCGCCAGGGTGTGTGGCTGGGGTTGAATACCCACCAGAATAAGTTTACCCGAACATGACCCTACCGCGGTCAAACAATGTTATCATGATTCCTTATCATTCGTGGAAAAAATGACACTTTAAATCTATCTTTTCTACACTTAACCTCTCTAATTTTACAAGCATGATTTCTCCTACCGTAGTACGATGGGGGTATTAATACATTTTCAACATCACTGCTAAAGAGACCTCCTTCCAATTTATGCAGGGGCTTCTATCTGTATTTAAACCTTCGCTCCGAGAGTGATTCCCAGCTTATATGCTCTAATATTTTGGATACACTACTAAGTTTATCATAACTACGTTTCAAAAATCTAGCTCCTCTACGCTGCACGAGATCCAATTCGGCAATAAATCCAACTATACAAAGTAACTGAGCATTTTTGTGAAAAATATTTAAAGCTCACGAATGAGAATTTTAGCGAGTAAGCAAAGCTCAAAATCTTTCATTAATTAAAGTAATTTCATTCAAATAATAAGGGTTAAGTATGAAAAATACAAATGAAAGTGTATTTACTTTTTAAAGTTTACTATTTATGCATAGCAATAATTTTGACATTTCAAATCCAAAGTGCAAGCCATTCTTGCGTCCGCGAATGACAGGCATCTCCATTCCGGATCATACATTTTATCCCACCCCTTTAGTAATCAAACCAAGGGCTGGTGTAGTGACGTGAGGGTGGATTTTCACCCCTAAATGAGCCTCTGCCGTATAAAATTCACACAAATGTAGGGTGAGGGGGGGAAGGAAGCAGCCCTGAGGCACCTGCGTTTTCCCACAAAGTTCCGGCAACCTGAAAATTGCAATGCTCGGATTTTAGATTCGGCTGCTATAAGGTATTACCCTGGTTTTGAACCAGGGACTACATGATTCTTAGCATTTTTTTAATTTCACGTTCAAAACTTATCGTAAGATGATTTCTTTGATTTTTTTTATTATAACTCAATTAGCTAGGCGCTGATGTCGTCCTTCAACTTGGCCGTAATGGAGATGACGCTTGCCTCCGTCGACTCACAACTTACAGGGTTCGTCCGGAAAATAAGTGTACTGAGCTCAGGAAAAAAAAATTATTACACTTTTACATATCTTAAGCTAATATTCCTCAAAATAGGACCCTTGTGAGTCGATACACTTGTTCCAGCGGCGTTCCCATTCCTGGAACGCTCCCGCGAAGGCATCATCGGGAACCTCTCGAAGACACGTCGTCACGGCCTCTTTGACGGCGTCCAAAGTCCCGCATCGCGTTCCTTTCAAACTCCTCTTTATCTTCGGGAACAGAAAGAAGTCCGATGGTGCCAAGTCCGGGCTGTAGGGCGGGTGCGGCAGCGTTGCCACGCCGTGCTTGGCCAAGAAGTCCGACACGACAAGCGCGGTGTGAGACGGCGCATTGTCGTGATGCAGCCGCCAGATATTTTTGATCGCTGGCCGGACGCGGGCGACTCGTTTTTGAAGCCTGTCGAGCACTTGGACGTAAAATGCAGCATTTACAGTTTGTCGTTCAGGTACAAATTCGTAGTGGACGACTCCCCTTTTGTCAAAAAAGACAATGAGCATCGCCTTGATCCAAGATTTGCTCATGCGAGCTTTCTTTTGACGGGGTGATGATGGGGTGTGCCACTCCGCACTTTGTCTCTTTGACTCCGGGTCGTACTCAAAGATCCACGTCTCGTCACCCGAAACAACGTTCTCTAAAACATGTGGATCATTTTTGCAGTGATCCGCAAGTTTTGTCGCGATTTCCAAACGATTGAGTCTTTGATCATCACTGAGCACTTTCGGCACCAACTTTGCACAAATTTTTCGCATCTGTAATTGCTCCCTAATAATCTCGTGCACTATTGTTTTTGGCACATTACACTGCTCTGCTATCATCCGAACACTAAGACGACGATCAGAGTTCAGTACATCGCGAACTTTTCGCACATTTTCGTCGGTGAGTGTCGTTGATGGGCGTCCAGGCCGTGGTTCGTCGTCGACCTCTTCTCTGCCCTCCACGAACATCTTGTGCCACCGAAAGATCATGTTTCTGGACATGGCTGACTCCCCGTAAGCCTGGTTAATCATACCGACAGTTTCGGTAGACGATTTCCCAAGCTTTACCGCAAATTTGATGGAATAACGCTGCTTCGGCATCGCGTTCCGTGACGTGGGTCGAGCGTGGAGGTTCGCGTTAACAGAGCTCCTCACTACACCACAGCTCAGAGCCGACTGCCTTTTTCAGCGTCGCTTGCCAACATACCCCCCTCCAATCGCAGCCCGTCAGAGCGGTGCTGGGCGCGCCTGGAGCGGCGGGAAAAAATCAGTACACTTATTTTCCGGACGAACCCTGTATATGATATGGACCTGATTGTGGGAACGATAATCGATTACAGAGTCAATGAATCCTGTTATAATTCAGCGATTTACTTTGTAAATACTAAGATATTACTTGTCACATTTTCTTAAAGTTTTGATACTCTGTTGAGCATTAGACTTCTGGCATTTTTTTTGCTCTTTTCTATCTTGAGGTCTTGATTTTTCCACAAAAGATGGGGGATCATAATAACATTGTTCGAGCGCGGGAAGGTCATGTTCTGGTAAAATTATTCTGGTGTGCATTTACCCCCTGCCGCACTCCCTGGTGGTGGCTTGCTGGGTATATATAGATAAAATAAAATAAATTATTGACCTGAATAAGAGTTTCAAATACACGTGTTTAAAATGACCACTTAAGCTATGATTAACTCATTTATCCCCTCAATCTATGACAAACAGCAGGAACAAAAAAAAATTAGATGTTTACTGGCTTTACAGATGGAAATTACTGTGCTTTAAAACACAACTCTCACTAATTGCACCCAATCATGACTATCTACTCTTTCAATATATTAAATACCTGCCAGATTCATGAAGTGTTCGATTTCAGTTACTTTGTGTTTACTACTGAGGTGAACCTGTGCGTAAGTATGTGTAACAGAGTATGCATTGTCCACATTTTGGGTAGATTTCGCTGGTTAAGAGGGGAAACAGTTGATTAACTTGAGAAGTGTCCCTCCCTGGTTGGTAAAAACTCTAGTTCAAGCTGAAAGCATGCGAGATTCGGTCATAGTTAGTTAGTCATGTTAAGTCTCATACATTGGTATTTATAGTTGACAACTACTCTATGATGTATCAATTTAGCTAATAATCCGGACGCTTTGAAGATATATATTGTGTGTCACAATAAACGTGGAACTCATGAGAAACGACGGGCATATTTTGTCGCAGTAATGTTGAAAATGTATTATTACCACCATCCAATTACGGTAGGAGATTTCTTGTCACTAAAGTTCTTTAGTTTTGATTTTTACAATTTATTTATATATACCCTACAAGCCACCACCAGGGTGTATAGCAGGGAGAAAGATTAAGTGTAGAACTGATAGATTTAAGATGCCATTTTTTCTACGAACGATAAGGGATCAGAATAACATGGTTTGACCGTGGTAGGGCCATATTTGGGTCAAAATAAGTCTGGTGTGTAATCACCCCCTGCCTCACACCCCAGCGTGGCTTTCGGGGTACTAAAACATCTATATCTAATCAGTATTTCAGTCAGAAAAATCTGAATTTGAAAAATCTAGAAGCTTACTTGAAATCAATAAAGCCATATCACCAATTTTAATCCGATTCTAGTGAAAATTTTGCAATGAATAGCCCATTCAACTTTAATTGGGTGATCAAATTGCACAAGTCCCGAGATAAAGTTTTTGTAACTTATTAGTTTTTACCAAAACATTGAATGGTTTTCATTTGGCGTTCGCATTGGCCACTTGAAATGAGTTTTAAACATAACAAAATCTGGATTTTTTTAGGATACTATGGAAATAAAATTAAAAATTCACACCAAATACGACATAGGAGATGTTTACCAAGAGATTACTGATTTGAAAATTGAGAGTTCATTTTAATCAAAATTCTAATGAAGGTTTTGGAGAGAGAAGAAAATATTCTTCAAAATAATCATTAGTTTGATAAATATTTCACTATGGAGAATAAAAGGGTGACGGATATAAATAATTTAGGAGTAAACAATAACATTAGACACCCTTTTATGTGTGTCTGATCTTAAATCCAAACCGAGGTTTTTTTGTTTTTAAATCCTACTCGAAGATAAAAATCGCATCCAATATGTTGTATATATTGGAACAGTGCCCGAAATATGTAAATCCTTACCTTTATATGGGCGTGATATATAAATTTGTTTCATAAAGTTTTGGTATTAGTTTTACTTATAAATAGGAGACATAATTTAATGACGGGGAGACTCACCCCATTTAAACTGGTTGATACAAAGCAAGGAGAAGGTGAGCATTACCTGCCAAAGGGAAAAAGTGGAGAAAAACTCGGTTCTAGTATCCCAAGAAAAGTATCCATATGGTCCATATTCCGCGGCACTTCCGATAAGCTATGAACTGCGCCATTAGTTTCCCTACACTGACTCCAAATCACCGAATAAAACACTTCAACCTCTATGAAAGGCACAGATATGAGGCTGTGTGAGCTAGCGTATTCTTTTCCATTTTTTCATGTACATTTAGTGAATTCAAAGAGTAGTAAAGTGTTTTATTTAAAATTATTTCTGCATAAAAGATAATTGCTGTATTGCATATAATAGAAATAAATTTTTCTTTAGATTTTGATTCAACTTAAAAAAAGTAATTCACCTTAAAACTTTATTGAATTCCGTTGACCACTTCATTTTTTTTTATTAGTCTTAATGTCAATGCATTGATATCATCATCTAGTTAGAATTCTTAGTAGCTCTGAATATGAAATAATAATAGTTTAAAGCTATATTTGACATAGCACTAACGATTTCCAGTATTCAAACTCCTCAATTGTCCCTTGGATTGCCTGATTTGTTAATACCCGACTTAATACTATCTAACCGGCGTGCAACACGCCTCACTTTTAATTGTTAAGTTATTTTATTTAGATCGTGTTCGGTTCAAGATCATCGGGGATCGTCGGGATCTTTAGATAACTAAGTCCTTGGTGGACATTCAAGGTCACCTGCTGTCAATTCTCTGGAATAACTTTGCCAAGGTCTCCCTTTGAAGCAAGACGATGATTCCTGAAATAAAAGACCGACAGTTAAAAAAGAAACTTTGAACGGTATCCAGCCCTCTATAACTCAAGCCTTTGGTGTAGGATGAGAAATACACTAACCAACAGCGAACTCAGGCCGCGCTGGGTGGCTTAATGGGACGGAATTGGATTTTCTAGGACTACTTTAGGTATACAAAATCTCTCGAATATTCCGTTTGTCGATTAACCAGCCTTGAACTCCAACCTTTCGGCTCAAGTAAGACGTAATAACTTTGCGTGACCAAGTTCCGTTATGTGGCATTTCCACAAAACACTAATAATTATTATCCATTATTCCTTCGATCAAAAATATTACTGATTATAGTCCTCTATTCCTTTCTATCCAATAATAATCTCTCGTGCCTTCACTGTGATATCCAACTTACACCCATCTATGCCTGCCGAATTCTTTTATTAACCTATTTTCCTAGTGGAATATTTCGATTTGTTTCCCTTTATATGTCTTATGCTCCTACACGACACGACTTTTACCTCCTCTATCTATCTTTATATATCTTCAATCCTCATGCTACGCGCCTATTGAATCTACAAAATCCGGCTCCAGGAGCAGATTGTTCCGGGCCCCTTTCACACCCGGTTTCCTCAGAGTTATGGGTCATAGCCCAAGGTAAAGGACATCATAGAGAATCTTTTGGTATCCTACAGTTGATTGCATAAATGCTAAATAATGCCATCCACGATTGTTGCAGTTGCAACGTTTTTAGAATTGATAAATACGTATTTTTTTAGATAAAAAGAGCCATCGTCTAATGTCAGTATCGAATACTAACAACAAATAATCTATTTTGAACATTAAATGTATATTATTTTCATATTATTCGTCTAGGGGGGTGGGACAACGGAAAAAACTCCAAGCTATGCATTTCTGGATAACATATCATCCTCGTGAACAACATGCCGTACAGGGGAAAGAGATAGCTTTCGCCACGTGCGTGAATTTCAAATTTTATTTATTTATTTATTTATATCCTGCAAGCCACCTCCAGGGTGTGTGGCAGTGGGTGAATACACGCCAGAACAATTTTACCCGAACATGACCCTACTGTGGTCGACCAATTTTATTATAATCCCTTATCATTCGTGGAAAAAATGACACTTTAAATCTATCTTTTCTGCACTTAATCTCTTTAATTTTATTAGCATGATCTCTCCTACCGTAGTACGATGGGGATAATAATAAATTTTCAACATCGCTGCTAAAGAGACCTCCTTTCACTTTATGCAAGAGCTTCGATCTGTAATTTAATCTTCGCTCCGTGAGCGATTCCCAGCTTAGCTTCTCTAATATTTTGGATGCACTCCTAAATTTATCATAACAACATTTTACAAATCTAGCTCCTCTACGCTGCACGCGATCCTATTCGGCAATTAATCCAACTTCGCAAGGATCCTATATACTTCCAGCATATTCTAAATGAGGCCTAACTAGTGAGAGATGACATTTCTCTTTGACCTTTTCATCACATTTACCAAATTCACTTCCAATAAATCCTATGTTTTTGTTAGCTTGTCCTCATATTTTCCAGATGATGCGATCATGAGTGAGGGTAATGCTAAAGTATTCAATTTAGTCTACACATTCCATTCCGGTGAATATGTGGTGTACACATTCCGAAATAAGAGTATCATGAACAAAAAGAGCATTATGTCTCGTAGGCTCAACCCTTTCGGAAACCGTGCTCCTTTTTCATTAATAACCTCTGATTATTGAGGTGTCTCACGATCGAACCAGCAGCTATAAGCTTACTGCATTGGGAATATCGAAATAAGAGGAAACCAAATACCCTGGTGTCAACCCCACCCACGATCCCTCCCGGGCGAAACACACACGGGGAACACGCGGACAAGCTAATAAAAAAACCAGGATTCACTAGAAGAGCACTTGGCAAATTCGATGAAAAGGTCAAAGAGAAACGCCATCTGTCGCTGCTTAGGCCTCACATAGAACACGCTGCAAGCATATGGAACCCTCACGAAGTTGGACCAACTGCCGAACTGGACCGCGTGCAGTGCAGAGGAGCCAGATGTGCAAAACGTAGCCACGAATAACCCAGCAGCGCATCCCAAATACCAGAGCGGCCAGGCCGAGATTCACTCCTGGAGTGAAGGCCCAACCACATACCGAAGCTCCTGCCCAAACTGGAAGGAGGTCTCCCCAGCATCGAGGCTGAAAATGCACCGCCACCTCATATACGGCAGGGCTTCGATCCAGGTGGAATCTGCTACTCGCACCTATGGATCCATTGTATGGATCTAATTGTAAGACTGCCTTGGCTTGATAAAAACATTCGTTCTGAATGTAAGCTAACCTACTCTTCAAAAATTTTCATTATTGCGTCGTCTAAGCTTTCTTTGTTCTTCACATATTTGATATTCAATTTCCATGGGGCATGCACAGTGCACTTAAAATTAGAGCTTATTGTGCTTCATTGATTGGAAATCATTTAGGTCCCGAGGTATATTAAAACTTCATGTTGATGTTCCAGTTTTTCTTCCTTTCTCCCAACTCTTACCCTGATAGGTACAACACCAGGAGGATTTTTTGTCCATTTTTTACCCTATGAATTCACGCAAAATAATTTGACTGGCCGACCACTGACCATGGATAACCGACTGAAGGCCATGTCTATTTCAAGCGCGTAATACCTAGAGTATGCGCACTAACTAAAGATCTAAAGTATTTTTATGGGTTTTCAATGCCAGCCATGCATGAATGACGGAAATTCCTGATGTATTGAAATACTACCATTAAATCTGGAATTGAAGGAATTTCATAGAGTGAAATCAATTACTCTTGGAACATTTACTAATCAATAACCTCGGTGTCTAGACTTTATATTTTATAAATCTTGTATTTTGAAACAAATTAAAACAGTTAATATCGGAGCACCATTGACAAAATTAAAACATAATCAAATGGGCTTCCGAAGCCGTGAAATTGAAATATATCTGTGTAAATAATTTTCTCTTATTTAACATTTAAAATTAGTGGAGTTGATTCCATTTTTTATGTGGGTTTAAAAATTTGATGCAGCAGCTAATTTCCTAAGCGCACCATTTGACTTTGGTTGCTTTCAAAGAATTACGACGATGGCCTAACAGTGTAATGTCCCCTTAAACGGTTACTTCCGGGTGGCAACGGCGAGTAATTTTCATCGGGTGGCAGGCAATAGAGGCAAAAAATTTTTACCGGCCTAGAGTGAACGTTTTTAGTTGTATGCCCCTAAACTTAGATCGCTGGGCCGGATGATCTCCATTCTGAGGGATACGTCCGGCTATCATCCCACCCCCTCTTCAGAGTTTCGGATTCTCCGAAAGCAAGCGTTTTAGTCCACCCGCCGCGTCCAACGTTTCCGTCACTCTACCCCGTTTGAAGATCACGGCCGCACGCCCCTATCGTGTCACCGCCGACGGGGCACCACCATCGCGCCATAACACGACATCCCTACCCCACCTCACCACCAACCCCCTCCCCCCATACCTCCGCCCTTCCGAGAGAGTGGATCCCACCCTCCCTCACACGCGCGCGCTCATTCTATCCACCCTCTCCACCCCACATCATCACCCGCGCGCCGACGCAGCCGCCCCCATGAGTGATTTTCAAATGGGGTTCTCACCTGAACGATCAAAACGCGGTTTCCAGCAGCCAGCCGGCAGTGATTTGCTTCCGACCCTTTGCCCCTTCCCCTCCGCTGCACCCTGATCCCCCCTCCCCACTCATTTCACCGCGCATTCTCCTCCTCCCCCCCCTTCTGCCCCTAATCACTTTCCCTCCATTGACATTGCGTTCCCACGGTCTCTCCATCGATCCCCGGATCACTCGAGGGAATCCTAATGCTGCTATCCCGCCCACCACCTTCCTCCCCATCTCCCCCCACCCCCCGTCCGTGCCCGTCGCTTCATTAATGTCATTTGCCACACAGCTGTGGGGAGTGGAAGGGGTGGATTAGGGACCGGCGAGTTGGGAGTCGTGTGGAGTTGTGGGGATTCGGGGGGGGGGTTTAGAACCATAAATGCCCTCCGATCTTCCGCTCGCGGACGATTCGAAACCCGGAGATGCGAGCGAGCGAGCCGGCGCCTTATTCGCCGACCGAATGGGAAACACGTGAGCAATGCGAAGCACCGCCTTCTCCCCTTCCCCGCTCGCGGTCCCCGGCACTGCGTTCTGGGGGTACCTCGGGGGGACAAAACCACGGGAGGAGAAGGGGGAGATTGATCCCCGGCGGTCTCGCCGAGAGTGTTAGGTGACGGAGGAATTCCCGTAAAAAGGCGTCGTCAGTAGGATGACGGAGATTTTGGATCGTTAGCATCGCAAAAAGGCGACACTTGTCGGAGGCAATTTAAATGATATGTGCAAGCAGTCGGCTATTCCCATTCCTTCCGATTAACTCGAAGAGCAGTACAATGCAACAATTTCAGAGTGTAAAAATCATTCGCCTTCGAACTCGAATCCCTCGATGTCCGGCCGAGTGCTTTAGCGAGTCAAGCTATTTTGGCGTAGTATTACACTCTGAAATTTTGGGAACTTTAAAGGAACAAGATGTTGGGACGGAATGCCGTACATACTATGTCATGGACATCCGTAGTCGTGCGCGATGCGCCGCAGTTCACGAGGTTAAAGCCAACTATAACCACCTAGGCTGTTTTACCTTTTTGAAATTCCAAAAAACTGCGGGAGATGCCAATGCATATTAGCATACAAATTTCGGAGTGCAAGAGAACACCTCGATAGCTTATCTAGCCAAAGCACTCGACCGGACATCGAGGGATCCGGGTTTGAACCCCGGGCAAGGCGAACGATTTTTACACTCTAAAATTGTTGCATTGTAATGCATACTAGTGGATGACTCCGTCAAAATTACTATCGCGGCATCTCCCGCAGTTTCATCGAATTTGTCAAAGAGCAGATAATATTTCTCACCTATTATCTTTCCCAGGGCCAGATTTATACGCAAAATTAAGTGTTCAGTGCCAATTCACAAAAAACTACGTAGATGAACAAATTCAAATATAAACTAATAATTCACATGCTCGGGTAAAAACGTACGTCAAGCAACCTCCAAAAGGCTCTACAGCATCAATGTCATAATCCAAAAATGCGTAATGATATAGTTTAGTACCAAAATAAAATGTCACCCCCTGGAGTCTCCTTATGAAGGAATGCATAATGGTGTAATCTAAGCAAAAAAGTGTCCTGAAAATACAATTATTGAGATGGGTCGACTTGACACCACAGCGCTTAGCTTTGTCCTCCGTACTATTGAAATATGTACATTAAAATTTGCTGCGTGGAACTTGGTTAATACTAGTAGTCGGACTAAAGTAGATGAATTTCCTATATTTACTTTTAGTAAATAAATTAGTAATATTTACCGAATGCTTTTTAATATTATTCAGAGTTGAAATGCTACTTGAAAGGTCACGATTACCAGCGGGAGGCTGGTGGTGGATTAAAAGCAGTGTCTAGGCAATTAGGCGCTGACCCATGGTTCCATTTGCCGACAAAACTAGGTTTTTACCACTGAGTTCCAAGGAGCATTGAATTATACGAGGAACAAGAGGCAGATACAGGGAACAGACTTAGGTAAGTAATAAAATATTAAATAGAGGAAGGAAAACGTCATTTAGATAAAATTCTGGGGATTTTTTCAATCGACATTTGATCTAGTTAGTGTTCAAGTCCCGGTCAAAGAATATTTTTGCGCTTATGATCTGCTCGATTCCGTCTTCCCCACCTCTCCTATTTTCGTCCTTCATATGCGTTCCTTTCCCTTTTCCTTATTTCTATTTCCATGTGAATGAAAATTTGTTCACCATATGGCGGGATTTTGTGTTTGAATGTGTGTGTGTATATATATAATAATGCATATATATATATATATATATATATATATATGATAATGCACATTTATATAATAATGTATATATATAATGTATGAATATAATATATATATATATATATATATATATATATATATGATAATGCACATTTATATAATAATGTATATATATAATGTATGTATATAATATATATATAATACATAAATATATATTTTTTAAAACCATAAACACAGTAATCAACCCGAAGGTCGGTTTGGTAGGTGATGGTAGAGTTCACCCAGTACTAAGTGCGACGGCGTGTAAAATTCACACATCAGGGTAGGGGGGTCAGTTCCTTTCCCTGTGCCGGTTATGGTTTTCCAGGAAGATCTGGTATCCGAAAAATCACATAGCTTTGGTGAAGCTTCAGGTGCCCAGAGAGGCTTGCCCGGAATCGAACCCGGTCCCTCCGGTCAGTAGTCCAACACTCTACCCCTGGAATACCGCGACTCACATATAAATATACATATAAATCCATAAATAAACATATAAGTAAATATACATGGATATGTATGCATAAATATACAATATGTGTGTGTGATATGTGAGTAAAAACGTTATATCCCGGGTAATGTATTTAGAAATACTTGTTTGGCAAACTTACTCTGTCAGTGATTCTGTGATAAACACGTTTTTCCATCATCTGCAATGCCCTTCCATGGTATTTTCAGTCATAATAGCCCTCCAAATGCAATTTAACAAAGGGATGTACAACACCTCTCCCCAAGGCGAGACAAAACAGACAGGGAATTGGCCGCAAGAGCATTCGGGGCTGCCGCCAAACACTCGGGATTTCTAGCCTAACCCCCTTTGGTTGAAACGGTTAAATGTTTTCCCGGAGGGTAAACACATCTCGCTCGCCCGGTTACACTTTGCACGTACACACATTGTACATCGGTGGCCATCCACCATCGTCCATCGCTCTTTCCATTCCGGGTACAATTCCCATTCAGGCGCTATTTGCACGCCTGGCTCAATCAAGCATCCTCATTGGAGGGCCGTAGGGATGTTGACTCGTCCTCTATCACTCCGAATTTTTACGCAGAAACATTTATGGGAGCGGAAAAGAGGAAATATATTGCATTTATTGCGAAAAATTAGGATATTTAGAGTTTTGATATATGAAAACATTAAATTGTCCACCTCGAGCTGAGCAAACTCATTCGCCACCTTTTGACCTCCGATGAAAGCTTAGTGGCCACCGAAACGTGAGAAAAATTAAGCGACTGTAATTTTATGTGTTATCAATTTTTAAACAAGTTTCATCTGTAATTGCATATTAATTGTGTAATGAACGAATCTATATGTGGGTGTTTGCAGTACCAGTCGTACCAGGTAATGAGGCAGTGGAAAAAAAGGGGTAAAATAAAAGATATGCAGATATATTCACGGGTAGGGGACTTCACACGATAATAGTCTCAAAAGCTTACCCAAACTTGAGAACTCTCCCATTTTCGGTTGCATGCACTGGAAAAGTTTCAAAAAGAACCCGATTGTCCTGCAAAATTTCCAGAGTTAGAATCCCAAAGATGTACCTTTTTAAACGACCCATGCTACTTCATAGACCCATATTTTTAACAGTTCTACAGCATGATTTCAATGTACGTATCCTGTTATTAAATAGTGTTGCATATAAGTGCCTTCTTTCTGTGATTAAGATTTGTCGAGTTCATAAAAGAACTAATATTTGTGTAAAGGTGACATGATTTGGTTTTGCACGTGGTTTTATTTTAGTTAACGGGTGGTGACCCAACACCCCCCACCACACGCCCTTACGTTGGCTTGCGGGATATAGTGTAGGTGTAGACGATACGTGAAATCTTTTTGTTCACCTTTTTATTTTTCCCACACTCTTTTTACACAACCCCCATCCTAACCATTTAATATGAAAAGTATTTATGTGCATGATATATTAAATGTATGTATCATTTCTGGATACCAATCATGGCAGACGGCTGTTCAATAAAGTCTTCAATCTACTAACTAATCGTTTTTACATGCTATGCTAGCTCTCTTTGGTGCCTGTTATTATTTGATTAATGTTATCCTGCCCGATCAATTTCCCCACCAGCATTGTATTCCTCAAGGGATCTCGAAGTGTTTGATGGGGAGTCAATTTCCTTTACTGACTTTTCATCAGCCTTCGGTCTTATCCAATACATCTATGTCATTTGATTGGTTGGTTCATTTGAAATATGTCATTTTCATCTTTAATACTGCATTCCGACACACTCTTATCTGTTGCCGTTATTGGCCATACGTCACCATCATAGAGAAGCACGCTCCAGAATTAAGTGTTAATGGAATTCTTTCTTGTAGGTTTGTGTTACCAGCTTCAGTAGAAGGTTTCTGGTACAATACCTTATTCTATTGAGGTAGTATAATTATTATTATTATCTTTTCTGATTCTGTACCCAAAATTACAAAGCTCTTCCAAATCTTCTAGCTTTCTATCCGCCATTATAATTATTGTGTGCCTCTCCACTCTTCTACCACACACCGTTCATTATTTTTGTTAATCCTCCAATGTTATCCCTTTTTCATTTCTGCTGCTTAACAAATCACTTCAGACCCATCCATATCTCCACCTCTCTGTTGCTGCAAACGCGTTCTTAGAAAAACCCAACATATCAACCGATTTTTTTCTCTGAATAGAAAGGCGTTTTCTTTTCGGAAGCATTTTCTTCACTTTTACTCGTATTCCTCACCTGATGTAATCAAATGTAATGACCGATATGTTTCTTTACAACATTCTTGTTTATTCAGTGTTGACTCCAGACTTAATTGAAATCACCAGATCTTTATAAAAGTCATGGATTACTCTCCCATGATACTCCTATCCTCCTCAAAATAATAAGTAACTTTCCAGTTAGCTTTTATTAAGAGATGATTTTTTCAGATACACTCATCAAATGCATGCCCGTTGGTCTCTTTCCATTCAATTCCCTTTTGCTAGACTGAGGGTCAAAATTCATGTATTTCCTTCTACCTCTATTTTTCCAAAACGCAAAATTCTTCTTTCAGGAATACCTCTTCTTTAAGTTCCATTTCTCTGCAGATAATTCTTGTCGAGATCTTCGTCGCATGCGTCGTTAGGCTTATGCTTCGAAAGTTTTCTCATTTATGTGAATTTTTCGAGGAATTGAGATAATTGTGCTCTCTTTCACGAGATAATTGTGTCCATCGATATTTTTCCGGTTGGATACATACCAGAGATGATTATTTTTACAACTTTGTTAAAGTCTTCTCTTCAGGATTTTTAATAAGATCAGAAGCAGCATCGGTGACTCCGGGGGTCTTTTATTACGCCCAAGTTTTTGATTGCCGTATTGAATTCCGAACTCAGTGTGGCGTCTTCTTAAATGTCTTCATTAATTTATTTTCAATTAATTTTGCACTGAAATCTCTTCTATAGGGAAATTGTTAAAAATTGTAATATTTGTTTCATACCTTTTTATTCACCTGTAATTGAAATGTCCACGTTGTTCTCATTATCCGAATGATATCTCATGCTGTGTTCCTAGAAATGGTTTATCACCTTCCAACAGGAGGTTGAAGCTTTTCAATTTGCGGGGTTGTTTTGCGCTTCCTAAAATATAATTTTTCATCCATATTTATCTGACTCTTCTGGATTACCACTAATTTCAATTTCTTTTCATTTCCCTACACAAATGTCAAACTCTTGTGCTAGCGCCTTCTTCTCATTTCTGGCGGTTTTAACGTATATTTGGCGTCGTTCTAACTTCCTCTTGATGATTATCCTTTCACCCGAATATCATTTTACGGTTTCTATCAAGTTTTATGCTTTTACATCTTGACAACGACGTACCATAAACAACATGCTTTTCCAAAATTATCTTTCAATGCCTTCTGAGAGGTTTCCTTCAATTTCTACTTACCTTTTGTTCTTTAACGTTTCTGTCAGAATATATTTTTAACTTGAAGGTGGCATTTAATTAGTAATCACCTCCGTAAAGATGGGTTTTACAGGATTTGAATTTGTTTTTGAAAATCCGCTTCATTAAAATGTAATTGACTTTACATCTTTTTTTTGTCCCCTAGAAGTTTTAGGCGTTGGTATCATTAGCGGTGGTTTTTTAAGCATTACGTTTTCGACTACTAATTTATTTCTCCGTACAGAATTTCATTAGCATGTCTCATTTTTTCCTCGGAATCTATATTTTTTACCGATAGCTTTTTTCGTTCTTTTTCCTCGCCAAAAATTGCGTCCCAAACTCTAGGATTTTAATTATCTTCTCCGTTCTAATTTTTCTTGATTTCGTGATATTTCCACATACCTCATCTATTTTTACATCTTCGTAGTTCATTTTAGTCATGTGAATCTGAACCACTTTGGCTCCCATTGGCATAATTTACAACTTAACCACGTTCAGTTCATTACGCTGAAGGAAGCATTCCACGTGTGTCGTGGAACTCTCCTTGAGCATTATCGTCACTCGTGTATTTCCGCCCCTGGCCGCAGTGCGTAAAATCTTGCGGATCCCACCCCAAACTCATTTAGTGGAAATGAATGAAAGTAGTAATTCGGGGATTCACAAAATATCTTGGTGATAGATGCTGGGACAGGGACAAGTGAAAAACGAAAGATGAGACTATCAAATGAAAATTTTCATTCTAGAAAGCATTAAATAATGATAAAGAATAGGCTCACTGCAAAATTTTTCCCTGCACGTGTGATTCGTTTCTTTTTCTGCTTTTTATGCTTCCTTCTAACTTAGCATAGCATAGCAAGTAAAACATTAAATTATTCAGGGTAGGAGTGAATTTCTCGTATGAAATTTAGGAAAACAACTCCGAAAGAAATATTCAAGGATCAGTATTTACTGCAGTTAGAAGAAAAAACGCGCGTTGATTATGGTAATTTCACAAGTTAGGGCATGGATTAACAGGTCTTAGCATCACTCGTATAAGCTTCAATTTAGCTCAGGACATAAGTTAGAAATGCTATGAAATGTACGATGAGTACAAAAAAAATATGTATTCTTTTAAGCTATGTTTTTTCGGCGTTAGTTATTACACCTGAGAACTTACTTCTCTATTTGTTGGAAAGGGAATTATATTAAACATCGTACATAATAATTTAAATACTAAGCCATGGACCTGCGCCACGTCTAAAACAGATCATTTTGGAACTAGGCAATCGCACGTTGGCAATAAAACCAGCTTCGTAGGCGTTCACGAAATACGTGTAGTTGGTCATTAAAGACAAATTTCATTATTTATTGTTGTGATTATGATTAGTAAGGTATCTTAACCCTCCAACTCTGCTCAATATCATCTGAGATGAATATTTTCAAAGCTGCTATAAAAAGTTAAGTAATCTGCACGGTCTCACAGCTGAGATATCTTTAGAGGAGATTAATGACATCAAATTTCAGTTACTATCACTCATTAAAATCTTTACTGAGTAAGTTCTGATGCATAACATTCAATTCAACAAAATAAATTAACAATTTAAAGTACATACATTTTAAAATACGATCTACCTTTCTAACCTGAAAATGATATCTGCGGACTTCACCAAAAGCACCGTTGCGTTCCATATATTTTTGACTCAGTCAGTCACAGATGTATCTTCATCATTGCCAGGTGGACCATTTTGTGGATTCTTAAAACTCTTCGTCTCTTTTTATTGTTGTTGCAACTCGCTATCATTCATATAAGATAAAAAACTTTGTGAAGCATTTGCACAAATCGTAAAAATTAATTTAGCTGCGATGGTGTGAAAAATATTTACGCTTAACTGAAACGCAAATCATGTTTACTTAGAGATAACGAAGTATTCAATCTTTTGCACCCGTCTTCCTTTTATTTCCAAAGTTTTCCGGGGCAGAAGTTTCGAAGGGGGAGGGGAGGGTGCAGGGAATATGTTTTTTCGGAAACTTATCATTCAAATCTAATCTCCGAGCAAAAATTAATTCCAATCTTTTTTTAGCTCAACTTTTTATTTTCGTTTTTTCAGAAAAGATGTAATTGAAGATTAAACACTCAGAAGCGGAATTCAATTTCGCTCCTTTAGCATAACCAATGGCTTTTGAAGAGACCGTCCTTAAAACCGAAGCCGATAGCCTCTTTTCCCTTCTTTGCCCTTTTCATTAAAGGCCTCATCCCTAAGAAATTCCTCTTCCAGAAAACTCCCCTTCTACCGCTCCCCCGATTTCCCCTCCCGCCCCCACCCCACGCTCTATCGTCGCATCCCCATCCCTTCTCTTCTATCCCTCACCCCTTCCTCGTCACCCTTCACTTTAGTAGTCATTCCTCCCTCTTTCCTTATCACCCTTCCTCCCTTTGCCCTTAAAAAAAACTCTCCCTGCTTCCTCCACCCTCATCGTCCTCTTTTCAGGGAATCCCTCCAATTTATTTTCCCTTATTTTTTTTCCTTTCGTTTGAAGGGCACGGTCGCCTCTTTTTCCTCCCAGATACCCTTTCTCCCCTTCCCCTATTTTCCTCCCCGACCCTCACGCGACCCCAAAATGCCCTCCCCCTTCTTTTCGCTCCATACCCTCCTTTTCCTCCCCCTCCCCTTTCACGAACCCTTCATCGCTGCCTCACTTCATTGCAACCCGTTGGGCTTAAAATTCCCTTCAAGACGCTCCATGCCCTCGGCTCCGACCAATCCTCAAAGTCTCCTCTCCCTTTCCCTATAATTTATTATTCAACCAACCCCCTTTCGCCGTCGAGTTAGAGCCGATGGTTCTTGCCGCCGCCACCGTCAGCCTCTTCCATCCGATGCGACTTTCATTTGCAGCCGTCTAACCTCCTCGTCGTCCAGCAACCACCCACGCGAGTCTCCTCGACCCCCACGCCCTCTCCTCCCCCTCCCACATCAATCCCCTGGTCGTCCCCCGCCTCGAAAACCCTGTCCAGCCATCCGCGAACTTGCTCCCTGCCCCTCCTCAAACACTCATAAAAACACAACGATACGGCCATCGCTCGCGTAATACCCAACCCCGCTTTTTCGTCATTTCTCTTCCTTTCTTTTTTTTAATTTCAACGAAAACTCTCCCCCTCGTTTCTTTATTTGTTGCAATAAAAATCGAATTCAATCGTTTCGATCGAATTCTTACTTACTTGTTTCTCCGACGGATTTCCTCCACTCTTTGTTTATTTTATTTTGTACCGGGAGCCTTATGGCGGTGGTGGGGGAGGGATTGAGAGGGCTGTGCGAGGGGGAGAAAGGACTCGCTCCTTTTTTTGTACTTAAATCATCACCCGCTACGTTTTCCTCTTGCTTTTTTCCATCCATGGAAACATTATCTTAATTTTTTCCGACTCGCCATTTTCCTGAGGGACCTCCCATCACTCCTACGCACCCTTCCATCCCAAATTCTGTCATTGCTCCGTGTTCTTTTTTCCTCAATCTTTTGCCATAACGGAGCTTTGGAATTTATTTTATCGGGATCATCTGGCCTAACATCCAGGATCTCCCTCCGCCCACCGCCAGCTTAAAAATGTCGCCCCGCAGTATTACTGTTTGACAGGGGCGTGCGATTGTGCAATGCAGGATGCAAACTCAGTATTTCGATACACTTCTTGTCTATTCGATGTGCCCTGTCAAATATCGAGCGTGGGCAACGATCAAGGGTGACGATGAAAAGAAACAAAAGTCTGCATTTTTTTAATCGATACATTTATTTCAATTACAACCGATACTTACTTAATTGTCCTTGATGAACTATAACACATTATGTTTGACATAAATCACTTCTTCGCAGAATAAACATCTCTTTCAACTACAATAACTATTTTCAACCCGATGTTTCGTGGTATTGGCGTGCCGAAAGAGGTTCAAAGGTGTGCCGCAAGATTTATAAACTCAAATGTATTAGAAAATAGTATAAAAATAAAAAAATTGCTAATATATTCGATTGTCAATATCCATAGAATCGTCTCGCCATTCCATGAAATAAACGTCTCCTGACTAAAAAGCCATATTAAAATGAATTATTCCAAACCAGCTGGTATCTCGCCAAACCCTTCATTCCAGCCTTCCTAGTAAAATTCAAATCATTAAGTTAACCTTGCACGGTCATAAGAGAGCGGTTGTTAAAATAAATCACCGGGGATAAAACCCCATACATAACCAAGAGGACATGCCTTGGATAAAAAGGCGAAAACGTTTTTTATCATGGAGTTTACAATAGTTTGCGATGCGAAGAGAGGTCTGAATAAAAAATATGGTAACCATAGTTTCCCATGAATATAAAGTACAATCGTAGATACTAAATGTATATAAAAAGTACATACTTATGATAACTATAATTTAATAAATCGGCGCATGAGTGCCTTAATCTAGTTAAAGTTTGAAAGTCGCGGCTCCACACCATCTAGTCCTTTTGCTTTCTATCCTTTCTACTTCTCATCGTGCCGCCAAAAATATATATTATTTCATTTATTTTTATCGTTCAAACGGAATCGCTGGTGCGTATGCCGATTTTTACAATCGAACTAACGACAAATTGCTTGGATGGAGCCGAAATGCAATTTCAATGAATGCCACGCGGATGTGAAATGCAATGCCGTCCATTAATTCCTCGAAGTCAGGGCATCGACGATTTTTGCGATATTCAATTTACTATGTATCACAGACCTGCCCCTCGCCCACCATCGTCCTCTCCGCCCTTTCGTGCCCTCCATGCCCCTTCCCCGCCCGCCGACGTCCCTCGCCCTCATTCCAATTCCGTCTCAAGACAAAGATTTTCATATGCCGTCCTTCCTTAAATGCTCCCCCGTCCTCCGGTCCCATTCCCTCCCCCCACCTCCCTCCTGCCACTCCCTTTCACTCCGCTCTTCATTTTTATCTCTACTCCCCTCCCCCTCCTTTCCCACCCTCGAAGGCTTTCTCAGAATTCACCCCTTTCACTCACCCTCGATTTCATTCCCCACCGCTCCCCTCTCGCCTCTCTGCCTCAAATGAAGAAATAAAACTCTCCTCCTCATTTTTCATCTCCGCGCCGATCGTTTGGGTGGCGCTACGGGTACGTGCGTGGGTGCTTGTGTGTGAGTGGGCTTCAGTGGGGAGTTTGGGATGTGAGGGTGCGGGGGGGGGGGGGGAGGAAGCGGGATGGTAGTCAGGCTCTCTGCGCGTCCTTCCTTGTCCTTCGCGGACTCCGACTACTGCTGTCGTCCTTAGGCCTTCCATTACCTCGCCGTCGACCTTTGACACTCCTTTCGTAAACACTTGTCTTTGCCCGCTTTAATTTCGTCGCCTTTCTGCCCAGGGGAGGGAGCACTTAGAACGCGGTCCCCGAAAACTTTTCTTCGATTCCCACGTCATCACTAAGGAAAAATATTGCATATTCTAGAGAGAATAAACTTTTTCGGAATACGAATTCCTAAGAATGGATTAATTACGATGAAATACCCGTCTCCCCATCTGTGATATGCACACTTTTTTTAATGTGCAGGATGTTATAAGCCAAAATTACGAGTTCAGTTTCACCACAATGTTCAGTAGATCACTACCTGTTGCAGGTAGGCATTTGGAACACACCTAACGGCGGTTATGCATTGTTTTACATGCCTTCCTCTTGTTTGGGTGAATGGCATTAGTAATAACATTAAAATATGTTATCAGGCACAATTTCAAAATATTTAAGGAATTATAATTTGGTGTAACTTCATTATGACGCTTGGTTTCAATTTTATCCTGAATAATGCGTGGCAAGTTTACGTAGCTACTGCACATACAGGTATCTGTACGCAGGTATCCATTGCTTTAGGCAACAAATATTTGCATGATTTGCATGGTTTCTCAAATCCTCTTCATCGCATGTGTTTTACCCATGTGAATGTAAAAAAAAACCTTCCCAAATTTTAACTTCCCAAGTTTTACCACAATGTTATATAATGGGCTTATTAATATTCAATTCAATCATCACTTTCTATTTATCCATGTGTTTATGTTTTGTAATTAATAATATTCCACAATGTTCTGGTGGTGGTTTAATTGGAAAAGGATACGACCTCGTCTCAATTTTGCTCGAATAAAGTTGCTTATCCCTCCATCTGCTTAATAACTTACCCCCGGAATATATCTTTTACATCCTTTCCTTTTCAGCTGGCCTTCACTACTCTCTTAAAAAATTCACAATTTGAATCGTACTTCTCCGGAATATAATGTGCAAATCGAGGTATATACTTCGATCCCTCTCTGCGTTTTTCATCTTTATCTCTCAAAACGATCTTGACAAGATTATTATTAACGTATTTCATAAAATCCTTTCCCCTTCATTCAGGATATGATGTTCGCCAGGCGCTATTCGATTCCGCAAGCCTGGATCACGGTCGGACTGATAAAAATAAAATACCTCTTTGGTCGTAAGTACTAATGGTCGCATATTTTCAAGGGTAATAATGTAACGGCCTTGTTCTCTATTTTTTCCCAAATGGTTGGCCGTGTTACGCGTTCAAATTAAAGCAATATCTCATCCACTTTCCCCGTGGTCAAATCTCACTCGGCCTTCGTTGTTTATCGGATAACTAACTCCCCCTCCACCTCACCCTTTGTCACATATCTCTTAAAACACATTTCCCTTTTAATGGCACCCATAACTTAATTTAAGCCCTTTTAGTGGATCACTACATCCGTCTTGTGTCCTCTGCTTCCCACGACAAATTCCACTATTTTCGACCCTCATTTTATCACTTCGTCCATTTGCATCTCTTTGGCTCAAATCTCTCTCTCTATTCATGAATCAACTATGCTCGGCTAATATTTTCAAATGCCTTGCGCCCCTCGAATTTCATCGCTTATTTTTCTAGACAATGACCTCCACTATCTTGTTAGTATTTAATTGGTCGCGAGTGAAAGGATTGCTGAATTGAATTTTATTAGAACATTGAGACTCTGATATATGCCTTGTGCCAAGTTTAAAGTACAGCGTACCACCGTATTTGCATCGTAGAGCTTTTAATTTGTTGAACATGAAAAAACACCTTTATGCTTTCATCGACTCAACGTATTTGTTTCATTGTTTCATTCCCAATTATTTGATGCAGTAAGAACGAATGATTTTATAATGTACAAAAAAATAAGTAACTCATATAATTGTTACATGAAGTTAACTCAAAATTGTATGCCTTAATAATTAGCCTACAATTTTAACCTGTTAAATTTCATTTTCCATTTTCCAAAATGGATTCAATTGATTATATGTATCATGTATACTTTTGTCATATATATAGGTATATATATATATATATATATATATATATATATATATATATACACCTGTACAATATATACATATATAATAAAAGAGCATGGCTTCTGAAGCAATTACGGCAATTATAGGCTTATCATCGAAGGACACCTAAAATGTGCTCAAATTTTTAAGCCCTTGACAAACCTTTTCACCATACCCTTCATGTAATTAGAATTCATTAAGTAGTTCCTAGTAGCACAGCTAACATGATTAACGATATAGGTTTTGTTAAATGTTTGAATATTAAAAATAAATATTATCTGCCAGAGAAAGTAATGAGGAAGAAAAAAAATAAGCGTTTAAAATTACAACTTCCAAGATCTCCAGCTAAAACAATTATACCTATAGATAAAAAATAGATAGATTTGAGACAGCTTTTTTTCATTTATCTCAAATAAATTTCAACATATTTATTTTATCTTTCCCTAATTTCCAGTGGAAATTATTTTTTCAGCAATTATTTTCATTTGGCAGATCTGTTCAGGTAATAAGGGTTTCAGATGAAAGGTTCATCATTTGATGAAGGGTAATAAATAAACAAATTGGGGCTACTGAAACGTAGTAGTAGTAGTAGTATTTAGGGGAGGCGACCGACAGCTGAGGTGATTTGTGCCTTAGGGGATGGATAGGAAAGGATGAAGGGTGGAGAGAAACCCAGCGTCGGCATTACCCTACTCTTAACGAAAGGCGCCAAGGGGTCCGCAGCCTAACGTCCCATTCGACGGACGGCGTACTCAATCGAGATACCACTGAAAAATATTCAACACCGGGCCCTCTGGGTGGGTAGCCAGTGCGATAGCCACCGCAACCATCTCGATCCCCCACTGAAACGTTATCTTGTAAATAGTTACAAAGGAGAGACAAAAAAACCATGCAAGATTCACTCACTTTCCGGATACTTGACAAATTTCTTGAGTAAAATATGAGTATATTGGTTACCATGACAACGCATTTGTAATTATACCATGCTATATATACTTGCGATGTCACCTCAGTTTCGAATTTTGTCTATTACTCCAGTTTGATTTTGCTGTCACTTAATATTACAGCGTTTATTCAGAAGAAGCTATTTTAACTGGCTGTGATGAAATTGAAGACTTGAAAGAATTTGCCAAAAATATACTTGACGCAATCTTAGTTGTTATTAAATTTTCAAATTGGACAGGGAATTCTTATATAGTAATTTAAATATGTCACTGTGGCCTATTTTTTATCACTCCTGTTCCTCTGGGAAACCTCTTCCTTACCTAGGCAAATAACTTGAACAAGATGCACCTTCTCTTCTGCTCAAGCTGGGAGGAAAACTGCGGTATTTACATGGGTGACTCCTCTCTCAATGACTTTAAGGGATTAGCGGCCTTATCATATAAGCTGGAATACTCATATAATTTTCATGTGCTTAATCTATAATTCACAGTATTGAATAAATAATTAAACGTATTATCTGCCCCAACTCAAAGTTAACGTTCGGGTGTTTCAACATTTGGAACATCAAAATTATCAAGTACCCGTACAATGGGTTCGAAACGAGAGATGAATGCCCTCCAATAATCCCCTCACGTGGGAAGCTTACATGTTGGAAACTGCTTACTGGGCTAAGTTTCTTGCACTTCTCGCGAGTCGAGGATAGATTGCCTCTATTCTGGGAAAATTTATCCTAAGCCATGCTGAACCATTACATTTTGAGAAATCCCTGACACTAACAAGCACCTATTTTCACGAGTGATGAGGCTCGTAAAAACTTGTAGTGATGTCTTTATGATGATTTTACAGATTTTGTGTATGTGTGGGTTGATAAAAATTCCAATATTCATTCAGAATTAATTCTACTCGTATGATTATTATTGGATCGTAAAATAGGTCCTCTACATAAATTTTTGCATTGTAATGCACATTTAGCCGGAGACTCTTTTAAACGTTACTGTCGTGGCATCTCCCGCAGTTTTTGGGAATCCATCACCGAATCAGCAAAGGCAATGATGAATCCTATAGTTAGATCTTGTTATTCTAGATCCTAGCAGCTTTTGCCTATGGTAAAACTGTGCTCTAGAATATCTGCGCAAGGATTTCCTCGAAACTTCGAAAAATGGGTAACGTCATTATACACAATTCCTATACTTCCCTATCTTACCGTAGTCTCTCGAATGACCTCCAGTCGTCCGAGGCTTTCGAGTATCAAAATTTGTTTTTTTTTCGCTAGTCCTCTTTGCTTTAATCATGGTACTACTCTTAAGTTTAAATAATATTAGTACTTTATCTGGAATATGAACTTAGGGTTTTATTTACAAGGTTAGTGGAAGTAGAATCACTGTAGCCGCCCATCCACGGATAATGAGAAAACATAGGAAGGTGGGGAAGTAAGGCGGTAAACTGGTAAACGTAGATCCTCCCAGTGTTCGGAAAGAAATTCGTGCTTGCGTAGCTAACCTAACGAGTCTTTTTGCATAATTATTCATGCTCTGATATTATGCACAATATGAATCTATTTATTTTCTGGTGGAAATATTTTCTAAAATCACTCACATTGAGTTGTTAAGGGAGTGTTTTTACTATAAATTTTGCAAGAGAAATATTTTTTTGCCGTTTTGAAACGAGCGTTTCAACACAGTTTCATCATGAAGTATTCTACATGATCGGGTTATACGCAGCCATATACAGTTTCATCATATCGGAAATTACAGTCATCTTTGGGGGTTACTTAGATAGCCGTAATTAGATTATTAGTGACCGTAAAATTTACGAATTTGTAGTAAGACGAAATGCTCTCTGGAAATTCAACAAATGAACGCAATATTCTTATGAACCTGAATCGATTAGGTGCACAGTAGGATTCGTTTTCTATGGATAGGTCAAAATGTATTCAAAGGACTTTTAAATTTGCTGTTAGGTTGGGCTAAAAAGCATGAAGCCATAATAGTCATATAACTGGAACGGTCGGCATAAATTTGATTTCTGCAAAATGTCGTATTTTTTCCCGGAGGAATCCTCGGCTTTTGGGGCAGAAATTGAAGAGGACCAGGGGCCATTAAAGGTGATTGCGAGATAACGGCATAACCATGGAAGATGACAACCATTTGAAGCTAAATTTCTTTTGGTCCAAGGTGTTTCCAGGCGCCGACGGTACCGATACCGTAAATTCCAGAAATCTTCCGGAAACGTCTTTGGCGTCGTCTGAGAAAATCCGCCCATCTGTCCGTGATTGTCCATATTCTCTAATTCCGCCCCAGGGGCTGGTGCGAAGACGCTGGGTCTGCCGATTCAAACCGCCGTCCCTGAACCCCCACCATCTTCTCTCCTCCCCGGGGTCCTCCTTAGCGGGGAACAAATCCCCTCCCTCTACTGCCAACCCGTAGCCCATTGCCCCCCTCTTGGGATACCTCCACATTCCAGCCCCTCAAGGTTCATTTTCCCTCTCGGCTGCGTTCACACACTTCCCCACCTCCCTCCCGTCCCCTCCTATCGCCCTCCGCGCCGTGGATTCCCTCCTCCCCGAATCTCTCCCCGATTTTCCTTCCCGTTCCTCCTCATTTACGCGCAATCTTTTTCTCCATCGCTCGCTCGTCGGTATATTCCGGATGGGTGTGTCCGACCTATGCCGCACCACCCCCGCCATTCCTCCCCTCTCTCTCTCTCTCTCTCTCTCTCCCACAACCCCCCGTCCCCGCTAATTCCCTTAACCCTACCCCGGCACGTCCATCTCCGGGTTGATATTTCCCAATTTTAGATAATTGTAGACTTGTTTACGACAAGAGTCCGCGAAAGAACTTAACCTTTAAGGCCAAATGGGTTCCTAAATTCACCTATTCATTTTGTCGTTTACCCGACGAAGAGGTTGCGGACGAAATCAAGGGGAGTAAAAGGGAAAATCCACTCTCTCTGTAATTTCCGAACACTCAACAAAATTACCCTTTAACTCTTCAATCCCGTTCGGAGGACGTTGAATTTCTAATATAAGACACATATATTTAATTGCGTATTATATCACTTTCAGTTTGGCATTCGTTTGCCATTAGTATAATCCCGTGAAATAAATGTGAGACTAAAAAGGTCTTTCAGTATTAAAGAAGCTCCAATTCACGAAGTTCACATTCACTCCAAGACTGTTTACTAGGCGATTAAAATGTTCCTTTCCGGAAACGTATTCTCTAGTCCTCGCCGTTGCTGCCGCATTTGCTAATAATGAGAGTAAACTTTTCGCTAACATTTTAATTATTATCTTTTGATGACTAAATTCTGGATTAAACAATAAAGTTTTCTCACTCTTTTCTCCATTTCACTTTGAATGATCCTTTCTTTACTCCAGAAAAGAAAGAGCTTACTTTCTCTCATCCATTTCATTAATTAGCTGAATATACGCATGACTTCATTGTAAATTCACGTTTTGGCCTTCTCTTGTATCTCTTTTCAAGTTTACCAAGTGAAAACCTTTATTAGTTGAATTACTGTTTATAGTTTCAACGGTTATTTACTTTCAACAGGAAGTATTCTATTTCCATCTTCTCAGAAACACTGTGTTTTGGAAGTAATTGGTTGTCATTAAATCGCACCTTTATTCATGGATACCAACACGTGTATTTCATAGCTGAAACAATGATTTAAATGGCATACCTGATTTAATGCATGGTGAAATTGTTGGATAATGGTTTAAATTATGCATGATTTAGGAGGCTAGTAATAGTACACAACGTGGAAAATATATGGGTTTATATTAATCCAGTTATATACGAATTCAATTCATATATCTATTTTTGAGTCGAATTTTGTTAAAATTTGTGTGACCTTGTTAAAAAAAATACCACCGAAAAAGGGTTTGAAAAATATTTTTTTTTGTAATTTCGCCGAATTCGAAGAGCTACTCTTAGTTTTTTTTCATGCTGCTTTATCCTTTGTTTACATTAGGTCGCTGCGTGGTTCAATGACTTGAACAGCTTATGTCGCTCCGGAGGAAATCCCCCCGGAGCAAAATAAATTCACTACTCTATTATAATTCCCCTTTCCTCTACTTCCCTCACCTCCCTGCTGCTCATCCGAAATTCCTCACCCGCCCACCACCTCCTCCTCCCGAATCGTTCCTTCTCTTTCGTCCGCTTCCCTCCTCCCCCCCTTTCCTCACCTCCCATCATCCTCATCCCCTAGTCGCTCCTTAACACCTCCTCCTCTCCCCAAAACACCCTCCCCCATCTACTCCATCCCGCCTTTCTCGACCCCCCTCTCCGAAGTACACCTCCTTTCGTCTAATTATATATTTACTCCGACCTCTCATTAGTCGAAGTTATTCACCCATTCCGCCCTGGATTATTTGGCCACGACCCCACCCATCCACATAGCAACTCCCCGTGGCTGACAAGCCTTTATATTCTTCGTTTCGCGTGCCTCCGCACACATTTTAATTCGTTCGCCGCGCGCCCCAGCGTTGGTGCGTCTCACGCTCCCATTCACTCAGGGCCGCGTTTCCCTCAATCGCACAACCTTACGGAACACGGAAGGGGGGGGAGGATATGGGGAAGGGGGGAATCAAGCGATTCTGTAAAGGGATTAGAGGGAACCTGGGAGGGAGGATTGAAAGCGTCAAAGGTTTAGGGAGCACCATCAACATCGGAAACTATTCTCTGAGGCTCGCGCCGAAATGCCGTGAGCACCTGCTGGAGAATGAGTGTGGCATCAATAGTTCAAGTGCTGTCAGTAGGACGTAATTTTAATTCGGTTGTAAGGTACCCTGAAGGGATATCTTCACGCGGTTACGTTATCAAGAAACTGCTACGTTTCACGTAAGCGTTCATGAGCTCTTCGGCATCACACTTCCCAGAGCTTCCCTCTCAAAAGATCTTCTAGATCCACTACTGTCTCTGGGAGGCCAGGGGGAGAGCATTTTTATATACTAACAGAAATTGTTTTACGACCTTTTCTTTTTGTAAAGAGAGCTGAAAATGTTGTTAAATTAGAAACTATCCGTATTAATTTAGATCAATAGAGCAGCCAGCAGTAGATGATTTAAAAAATTCCCGATTTGATCAAGGTGTCAAACTCTTTCTAGCAAATATATTTGTTTTTGACCACATTAACCTAACTTAAAAAATAACCGACATATATTCGGAGGGCAACCGAAGGTTTTCAAAATTAGTTTTGAGTCTATAACCACCGCAGTTATCAAGTAGAAGGTCGGCTTTATAGGTGAAGGTATAGCTCACCTGATACTAAGCCCAACGGAGTGTGAAATTTACGTATCAGAGTGTGAGTGGTAACTTTTATTACCTGAGCTGGCCGTGGTTTCCCGGTAATGCCTGGTACCAAAAAAATCACAGAAATTGTGGTGTCCAGAATTACCCCTGTGAATCAAACTTGGGGCTTCCGGTCAGTTGTCCCTCTTTCTAGCCTCTTGAATATTACGTCCACTATTGATCGTACAGCAATATTAATTTTGAAAGTCAAAAATATTCCTCCAAGGGTGAGCATGATCCCCCCCTCCTTGGATCTGTCACTGCCCGAAAAGCTACCTTCTAGGCCTGGAGATTCCGGAAATATGAACCTCGACTTGGATCGAGAGTCCTTCTCGTTATCCATTTCTTCCATCTTCGTCGTTTTTGTCCTTGGAAATTCTTAGTTTCAAATTAATGTCGCCCAAAAATCATATGAAAAATTATCGTCTAGCGAGTGGAATCAGTGCACGCAAGAGATAGATTTGGCAAGCCAAATAATGAGTGCGTCAAAATTGCTTTAATTTCCTCAGGAGGTCTAATCATTGAAAAATTTAAGCCATCATTAAGGTGTACTTCGGCACGGAGCTCATGAGCGTACAATTTCTTGTAATCTCAGAGCCAAAGTCTGATCTATATTTTACCGAGATATTTCTTAAGTTTCAACGCATACATGGACGTAAGATGATTCGCTGTCATTGATTTTAGGAGCATGAATACAGTATTTCGACTTGGAAGTTCATCTGATGGATAAGGTAGTGCTTAATGGAAATGAGCATTTCAATGTAGCATTTAAAAATCGGACAAAAGGGCCCACCCCGTAGCTTTGGTAAGTCTGATTCTAAAGTATTCCATGGGTATGCGAGCAGAACAAATAATTTGAATGGAAAATGAATACTTATAAAGTTATTAATACAGTGAACTCAAATCTAGAACAATTGTGTTTTATACCAATGTTGAAATTACTTGTAGGAGCAGAACTTCGAAAGATATTTTGAGAGGCATTATTTCCCAAGTTTTGCGTTTAATATGGTGAGAGAGAATGAGAGGATTAGCGACTGGGAACATAGCTTCCATTCAAGGTCCTATAGAAATTAACTGTTTCTGTAGGTAAGCAATAGTAAAGCTCTGCGAGCCGACATCGAAAAGCCAAGGAAGAAAGAAAAACTAGGACCAGGAAGAAAGATGAACAATGATGAAATTATGAAAACGAGTAATCACGTATATTCAACACTTTCCATCCTCGAAGAAATAAAAATTCTTTCCCCGGACCTTTCATTTTTTAAATGAAATTCATAAATTAGATAGAACCAAGAAAAAATTAATAACATTGATAAAAATTACACCATTTGATTTCCAACTAAATAATCTGAAAATTTAACTATCCAATCCAATCCTTTATACTTTTCAAATTACTGTTTACTCAATAACTTTCATTCCGACCAAGAAAAAATTAATAACATTGATAAAAATTACACCATTTGATTTCCAACTAAATAATCTGAAAATTTAACTATCCAATCCAATCCTTTGTACTTTTCAAATAACTTTTTACTCAATAGCTTTCATTCCGACATTAGGCATACTAATTACAAAAAAATATTCCGTTGAAAGTTAATAAACTGTTGAACAGACATTTTCAAAACAAGAGCTTTGTATCAAAATGACTAGTGTACTGTTTACTACATTCTTTTTTCTTCTTCTTGAACTACGATTTATTTTTTTCTCACCAAGGGTTATGAAAATGGACGCCCAAATCTCCCCCAGACGTGTCGAATTTGTACACAAATGAAGGAAGAAAACTTCCCAGTGACATCTTCGGGTGCATCCTTAGCTGTTTTCGTCTCGAAATCCGTGCACACGAGATATTTTTTGCACCTTAAGTGTCCACGTTGAAATCGTTTGCCCATCTTTTTACAACTCGAGCTATACGAAGTGAATTTTACCCCCTACTCCCCTGTCCTCGTTAGTTTCTCCTCCTCCTTACTACTTACGCGATCCCCTCCCTCTTCTTTCCCTTCCTCCTCACCAGCATTCACCACCTTCCTCCATCTCTCTCCTCGTTTCTTTCTTCCCACATCTTTGCTCACCTCCTCCCCTCACCCCACCACGCCACTTCCGCTCCCCTCCTTTCATTCTCCCCTCCTCCATTCCGATCCCCTGCTCCCAGAGATGAATGAGCCCTCCAAGTATGGCGGTGCCAAGTTGAGCGTGCTGCAGGAATTAGGGTGCCTTTTGGTGCCTTCGGTTGGTGAGCGCTCCTCTCTCTCTCCCTCTCTATCTTTTGGAACGTTTTTGGGAAGGAAAGGGCGGAAAAAATTTTTTTAGACGTCTATCCCTTCCCTTCTCCTCTGCCTCCTTTCCTCTTCACCCACGAAAAGAAGCAATGTCTGCGGAGGCGGGAAGAGTTGTGCGTTGATGCAAAAATATCAAGGTCCTATTAGAGGGAATGGGAGGAAGGGGATGAGGGAGGGAGAGTAATAGGAGGAGAGGGATAGGGAGTGGGTGGGATGCGGAGGGAGTGAGGGAGAGGCGGTCTCTGGGAGTTAGTAGTGGGTAGTAGTCGAATTCCGTGCAGACTTCCCTGCGAAGCGAACAAAATCCCATCGCCTGTATTTTTCTCTTTGACGCGAGTTCCCCGAGTTTTCCACACCCCACTGGCATTAGTTCTCTATCAACATGACTGTAATTTTGCCTTTTGTCCTTCCGGTATTTCCCTCCTTTTTTTTTGATTTCGATGACTCAAAATTCTATCCCATTACCCCTTCCACCCTCCGCACCCTCCCGCCCCCTCGGAACGAGCAAATCCTCGTCGTTCACTGCACCGGAAAGGTCTTTGGCACAATCTTTTTTCGGACCTAAGTCTCTCTAATGCTTACAACTTCTAGTCGATGTGCTTTTGCTCGTGAGATTTATTTCCATTTCCAGTGCGTTGGGAAAGAAAAGGTGGAGCGTTCAACGATTGCTGGGGATTAATGCGTTGAAATCAACGGTTAACGCATTCGAACTGACTGTTTTTTTTGTGGCAGTAAATTCTTCACGCTCCTCATTTTTTTATTCTGAACTGAGTGAGGGCGGCGAGACTAGTGGTTTTATTTTGGGCAAGGGGTGAAGAAATCAGGCCTCTTTATTTAATTTAAAAAGCGAGTACCTAGGCCCGAATACTCGAATAACGTTAGGTCCATAGAAATTAACGACATCCTTTATGCGGAATAGTCTCACAAAGTAGATCAGTGTCCCGGAAAAGTTGACAGTTTTTCTCCAACATAAAATAGATCCAAGATTTTAGTCAAATGTAATTTTCTGTCAAATATTTATCCATTATTATTGCAAAATCTGACAACAAAATGTCTCCGGTGGCTAAGTAGAGTGAGCTAGCTATTTTCATTTTAGTGAGAACAGCTAGTGAGCTAGCTATTTTCATTTTAAACGTAGGACTAATTTTTTTAACATCTTTTTTTTCGTTTTCCCAAAGGAGATAAAATGTTCTCCTCAAACCAAAAAATTTGAGGGATGACATCAAAATTTTAGCATAATCCTTAAAAACGACACGGAAAAAAAATTACGAGTTTATCTTATACAATGCTCCTCACGCAGTCACCGTCGAAAAAGATGATTTTACACAGTAAATTGAACAAATAAAAGCGTTTTAAGCCTTAACATAAATGAAAGTTTGGTTTAACGACCCGTATGTTCCCTCTGGTAAAAATGACGAATGATAGAGCTTAGGATTTTGGAGAAAGACTTCGACTTACGCCGCCTACCCACGCCGACATTCACACAGACGTCTCCCTAAACTCGGTCCTGTGATCTTCTCTTCAATTTACCGCGTGCATAATTTTTTCACCGCCCGGGAGATTGCAAATTAGGATTCTTTCCTTAATTTTTCGAAATGAGACATCCTGTATTCAGGTATGCCTCTTGTATTATTCAAGCATAATTTTTCGGCTTTTCTCTTCCTCCATATAATTTCTTTCACCTCCCTATCTCTTCCTCTCTTTCTCTCTTCCACTTCATATTTCTTGTCTCTTTCTCGTGCCTGAACCATTTCGAAACTTAACTCTTTTTCCCGACTTTTCCTCCACCTCTTTCCCTCCGCCTCTTCTATTCCTCGACTCCTTTCCAACATTCACCATTCCGCATTTTCCCCTCAGTGCCACATTTTGGCCGGGAGGGAAGAAATTGCTTCGCAATATTTTCTCCCCATGAAAATCTCTATTACCCTTCTTTATCTTGAGCTTTTTTTTTCTTCCTCCTCCTCCCGTCCATGATTCCTTTCCCTTAATCTCATTTTCAACTTTCCAACCCACTGACGCCATGTTATTACTTTTTGAAGAATACTCCTCTGCCCTTGCCTTTATTCGGGCGATTATTCTTAGCAACCATTTCCTTGCGCAATCCTCCTCACACTTTCAATTCCTCCCGCCCATTACCTCCCACTTCCCACTCCCTTCTCACACCCCCCTCCCGCCAGCCGCCATCACCATTCCTCGCCCGAACAATCCTCTCATCCCGTCCCCTCCCATAATCCCGTCCTCGAGGGCCCTCTCACTCCCCTCATTCTCCACTTCTCCTCACTCACCGTTATTAGGCGTCTTTTGTTGTCATTTACACAGAAACCAATGTGTTTTCTAAAATGTTTTCTTCCTCACCATTCTCTCCCTCCGAGTTTCGGTCTTCAATAAAATATTCATTCTTAAGAGGGCTGTTTGGTAATTAACGTCCTTGTACGAAAATGTTATTCCCCGATCAGTCGGTGGCGGTTTTTGTGCTGAAGCGTCGTCCAACCGAATATAGTAAGGTAATTTAGTTCACTTTCAAGTGAGAGCCTTGATTACATCTCGATAATCATGAAAGGAATATATGTTTGCCTGAGATATTAATGAATTTGTTTATTACCGAAGTCTTCCTGTCTGCGGACCAGGCCACTTATATTTGCAAAAGAAACACTTTTCCCTCCCCCACCATCTCCTCTTACTTTCTTACATCCATACACCCACCCCACCTCCCCATTCCTTCTAGTAAATAAAGAAAGATTTTGGCCTGTATGTCACCTGATGATGACGCTGAGCGTCGAAACCTAGGTCGTGATTAAATTTTATGTGGAAAAACCAAGTGTTTCTTTTGCAAATATGAATCGTTTCCACAAAGTGACACCTGAAGTCATCTCCTTTAGGCCACTTCTAGTTTTCTCAAACGTCTTACAATTTGACCATCGGAGGTAAACACTCTTAAAATTGCATGGCTATGCCATTGACTTATTCAATTTTGAAACCTTTCCTCAAATTTCCTTCAAAAAAATATGCTTCGAGATTTGTACGCTTCGACGCAGCGCTTAACCTCGAGAATATGCTCGAATATTATTTCATGTGACGCTACCATGCTCTTTAATATTTTAATGTGAATCGGGCAAGGGCATATTAAAAATAAAAACAACTGGTGCCCGTTTTAAATTTTCTTTTTCGTCGGGGATAAAAACAAAACTTAAATCTCATTCTTAGGCAGTCGAGCGTTCATGTAACTGATATGGTCGAGAAGAAATGTTTTCTCTCTGCACGAGATATTTCTTTGCAAATGGACTGCACCTGGCACCGACCGAAACGGAATAGCTTATATTATTGCCACATCAGTGGGTCTAACTTCAGCGCTGTTGCTGAGGCGGGCATCGAAAGAAATCCATGCGAGGGAAATTAAACGTAGGAATAACAAGAAATGAGCAACTGTGACTGAATCAGCAAATTGCTACTTTCGCGAGGTCCCTGAACGTCGCAGATGCTTCTGATTGATATCGGGTTATGTTATGCTCATGATCATTGATTCTCAATAAGGATTGCAATGGAATTTGCGGATATTATTTTACTACTTTCATCGAAGAAAACATTCAGGAGGAATAGATAATGTCAAATTTTACATTTTCAAAATGAAATATCAGAGTGATTTTCAGTACACCTCAGATCTTTACGATTTTTACAATTTTTAGCCTGACTTTACCATAGATTTTTCATTTGCTAATGTAAAACTTGGCCCGCTCTTCTTCAATAATTGTGAAATATTAAGAATTACCTTCCTATATTGGCGAAAACATTTAAGGAGACGAGGTATATTTGCTGGGATTTTTGGACGACCCAACAGTACTTACAGGAAAAACTCTTATAAAAATAAAAATTACAATGGAGAAAGGGTTGAAAAAATAACCTCAGGACCAACAATATTATAACTGAGATGATGTTATTTCGTCAAAGTAGGGATGATAAACTTCAAGGGAGACTATGGAAAACACCCGAACAAGTGGAAATGTTTCGCTACTTAGACAGCAGGATGACTAGTGATGAAGTAAGCAAGAGGGGATATAGTAAGCAGGCTTGAAATGGTGAAAGCTTTTTTTCGATATTGCAATGAATAAACAGCTAGTGACGAAAAATAGCTTATGATTTTCTACGGACTTAAGTTGTGAACAATACAAGCAGCAATAAAAATAATATTGAAGGGGATGGAAACGTGGTGCTACGGAAACTGATGCAATTACAATGTATAGACAGAATAACAAATGAGAAGTACTTCGATGAATGACCGAAGAGAGGCGCCTATGGAATAATTTTAAGAGAGAAAGAGGGAAATTGATTGGATATTCCTATACAGAGGAGTAATAGTTAACAGATGAACATTACAAAGGAAGATGTGAAGAAGAACAGTTACATATGGAGGATGAGGTAAAAGAACGTGGTAATGGTGCAAGGAGATATAAGGGAATGAAGGGATAGTAAGGTAGTGGAGAAAATTTTGGGGAGCTGCTACAAATCAGCTCATATATTGACAACCCAAGATGATAATTTTTACATTGCAAAAATGGGCGCGGGAAAATTTTTAGTGTGTGCTTTTTATTAATTCGTAAGGTAATTTCAAGAAGTCTGTGGTCCGTCACAAGCGTGTTTACAAATGGGGAAAGGTGAAAAGTATTGTTCTATTGACACTCAGGGGCTAACAGACGCTTGGTCAACGATATTTTTACGTCACTTTAAGAAGTCAGAGTTCCTACCAATCATTGAATGTAAACATAGCAAAATGTTTTTCACGTTTTCCCAATTTGCGTCGTGCAGGTGATTTCATTAAAAAAATTTGAAATGATAGTACATGCATCATATAAAATTCACGTTTGGCAGTCAAATCCTTGGATATTTTTTTGCTACGTTTGCACCTCGCGTATTTACGAAGGAACTCATTGAAGACTCCTTTGCTTTTGATTTTGCCGATATTTTTAATTTTTCGGCATGGAACGAATCACAATTTTTTTAACCCTTAATACATTCTGGATGCGTTCTGCTCGACTATTTCATTTTCTCTTCCTCAGAGTGGACTCCACGAATGAAGCAAAACGTTCGTGACTGGAGTGAAATTAAATAAAGTCACCCCTGAGTCGAAGGATTAGATTGGCCAAAAATATTCACAACGTCTACGTCCAATTACAGACAAACTAATATTTCCCCCTTTCCATGTTTCCATGATCGGCCCTATTCACATCGATAACGGAGTTTTCCCACTCTTTTCTCTGTTTACCGTAAAACTTGGAAATCTCTGCCGTTCTGTCAAAATGCATTTCTACTGAAAAGTACATTTTTGCACCCACACTCACTAAGGAATAAAGTTAAAAATTAATATGCACACAAATTGAGTAGTTTCTTCAGGCGTGACGTGGTGGAATTCCAATGTACTAAAAAACGGAAAATGAACCATTGTGGGAAATTGTTACTATCCGTCCTTTATTAATATATACACAGTGTCACTAGTATCACCTCTATAATTATGTACGCAGTTATTCCTTCGGTAATTGATTTCGTATTGCAAGTTTTGCTATTCATTTGCACATTACAATTTGTTTATGAAAATATATGAATTTATTTTTCTTAAAAGTATTTCGTCGGGATATACTACTACGTATTTGTTTTTTTACGACTTAACATTTCGCTCTTCCTCCAGAGAAAGTTGTCAGGAGGGAATTAAAACATTTTCAGTACGAGGCAGGATAACTCGAGAAAATTATGCATAGAAAATATTAATCACGGCATTAAATTATTTATATCAATTGATTAAATGAAAGTTTCCAAAAAAACTTGATGGAATAAAAAAAACAAATATATTTCATGAACGTTTCATAATCAACTTGGACGGTAAAAGTCTGCCTCCATCATATTTTATAATTTCGGGAATCCAAAGGTGATTGAAAAGGTGAACGCAGAGCATTTTGATTGGCGATGGAATGTTAAAGGCTTTAATGGAGGGGAGAGTATTAAGAAGGCGATGTTGGAAATTGATACATATTTGGGCGGAATGAAGGAAGGCAGACAGAATGAGAAATTGAAGAACAATTTTACGTAGTTTCGATTGTTTAATGAATCTAAGAAATGTAGCGATATTATATATAAAATAATAAATAAAATAATAAAATTAAATTAAAAACCTTATCTCCTATTTTATTTTTTAAATCCAAATAATCCAGCTAAATAACACGAAAGAGTTTGAGAATGCGGGTCGCGTGTACGTCGGATAGAAGGAAACTGAATTGACAGAAGTGTTGGCGTTTACTGAGAAATTCTCCTCGAAAAATACTAATATCATGAAAGAATCCATATTGACGAAAGACGAAGGCCATTTGTGAATATAAAAATTTCTTCTATCTTTGAAAATTTTCATTTTACGGCGTCAAATGTCTAACAGATTGTTTGTTTTATTTCACATAGACACTTCCGTCATATTATTTTCTAGAGTTTTAGGGTAGATTTGAATATACTGCACTGAGAAAATCACTCTTCAAAACAATTTACGCTTTGCCTAGACTTCTAAAATCAATTTTTTGAGTCAATAAACTCCTAAAATTTCGTTAAATTCCGCCCAACCATTTTTATCTGAAGATTGCGCAGCCTAAATACTTATTTGTGCGTTTTGACGATTTGTTAACAAGGCTTGCAATGCGTTTAAATGCATAGGAATTAAAACCGTTTGGGTTAATAAAAGGTTTCATTGCTGTGACTTCACGTTACAAATGTATAAAATATAACTAAATTAGTGCATGTTATCGATGATGTTAATATTAAATTATATCTTTTTGACTTAAAATGAGTATTAATTCGTAATAAACTAGGTAATTAATTATTGCTTCTAAATAATTTTGATCTCGAAAATGCTTGTGATATCACATCACGATTTGCAGTGAAGTTATTTCAATTTTGAAAATTTGTATCAGTGTGGCATTAAAATAGAAACTAGGATGAAAAATCTTCAAAATAGTAAATTAAAGACCATTCTTTGTTGGCTAAAGTTAGCTAAATACATCGAAAAGATTTAAAAAAATTACTTATCCACTTAATTTATGGATTTCCTTATCACTAAGTTCAACGTGTCACGCTAATTAAAAGATTACCATGCTAATAATCATAACATCAATGATGTAATTCCCAATAAGGAAAAATGTTGTTCCTCCTGTCTAAATGGTCGGTTATTATATATTCATTTTAAGTGAAGCCATTATTATCGATTTCAAATATTTCTGACTCACTTTAAAATATTAACTTTCAGAATATTTGTTATCAAATTATAATGATCCTATGCTGATTCGGACGTAACTGAATTCCAATTCTAATAATTTATTCGTCTTCAAATATTTAGTTCCAAGGATATGGAAGAGCAGTGACTTTTTACAGTGACAAGAGTATCGAAGATCTTCAGGAAGAACCGCAGGACTACGATTAATCCATTATTACTACTGAGCGTAAAGCTACAGGATCTTTCAGGTCTTTCGTGAAATCCCATGAAGATAAAAACAAAGTTTCCTTTCATTAATATATGGCCACACCGGGGGATGAAAGTTAAAAAGAAACCTCGGTTAAGTTTACGCATTTCTTTCTGGAAGCAGTCGGAAACTTAGTGCTAAGTGGAATCGGGGGGTGGGGTGGATAAAATCGGTGATTTTAAATTTTGGTGTTATTAATCACGGGGGTAGAGGGTGAAATGGAGGAGGAACGAGTGAAAGGCCTAGAGGGGTGGCACGGACCGCTGTGGGAGGGGGAGTTTGCAGTAATGAAGACATATCGGCCAAGTTCCCTGCCCGCGGGAGAGAACCCGCTACCGTCCTGCCAGGAGTCGGGGCGGAAGGTGCCAGGGGGGCCTCTGGTTAAGCACCCTTGGGGTTCCACGCTGACCATTCGGCAATGGACGGAGAACGCGAGGGCGAAGAAACCCAGCGAAAAAACGCAAGCCCCCCCCCCATCTTAGACAATTCAATTCCGAATACATCGGCATTCAAAGTTGGGCGGTAAGGCAATAATGTTCAAGGTTCCGCGAATCACACTGAAGCCAGGAGTATTTTGGATGGATTTGGATTTGTTATTTATACCTATGATGTAAAAGAAAAGAATAATAAACAGAAAAACATAAAAAAAACTACAGCGCCTCGATAAAGAGGGATTTAAACTTTGTTATTATTTTGCCAATCTCTTACGAACCAACGTGGTAATCTTAATTTGAACTCATTGTCAATGTTATATAACATTGTTATTGGCTTAATAGGGTCATTTGGTTGACTGAGTTGCTATTATATATGATATCTGTAGCCTAGTTTATCCATTGTCATCTTCATTCTTAACCAAATCACATCCATTCACAATAAGTCTTAAATCAATAAGCACCATAATGCAGGTAATAATATCCGTAATTGCATTAAATTTCGTTTCCACATATACATACACGGAAATGTGCCACCACGACCCTTCAATTCAAATGACGATTTCATAACGGCTTATTCAAAGATATTAAAGTAGAAAAAAGCCACCGAGTGAGGTGCGCATCAGATATGAGTGTTTGAAAATCGACAATACAATACATATTCGAAAATGGCGAGACGAGGGCTGATTAAAGTGTGCAAAAGTTGCATCGTTGATGCCTGCGCCCTTCCCCGGATCTTCGGTGGGAGGCCCAGAGGACGTTCTTGGGAGGGGAGTATTGTCGCCATTCTTGAGAGGACGTATGTGCGTCCTCAGTAGCATGGCACCACTTATCCAAGGTGGGGGTCGTTCCCGTGACCAAAATACACCATTTGATATGAGTGGTGACGTGGATTACTGCAAGGTGAGGAGTAGTCATCACACATACGTAGTAACATGTGGGAAGAATCAAGTCTCAGCAAAGCCCCGGAGGAGAAATGGTGAATGAAAACATTCCAAATGTTCTAGGATATCTCAAATGTTTTCATCGAGGTTTTTACAGACTTGTGAGCGTCTACTATTAACAAATACGAGCAATCGAAATTTGCAATGTTCATTAAATACATAAAACCATAAACACAGTAATGAACCCGAAGGTCGGTTTGGTAGGTGATGGCAGAGTTCACCCAGTACTAAGCCCGACGGCGTGTGAAATTCACACATCAGGGTAGGGGGGCCAGTTCCTTTCCCTGTGCCGGTTTTGGTTTCCCAGTAAGATCTGATACCCGAAAAATAACACAGCTTGGATGGAGCTGCAGGTGCCCAGACAGGCTTGCCCGAGAATCGAACTCGGGCCGGCCAGTAGTCCCACGCTCTAACCCTATATTGAATACATTCCATGAGTTATAATTTTGTTATCTGTATTAACATGGGTTTCTTAATACCATCAACGATTGTCAGTTTGTTTGTTTCAGATAATTTTACTTTTGAACGTAAAACCACGATGCAGCAAAATATTTCATATATCGTCCATGGTGACCATCAAGTTCCCAACAAAAGAAACCTTTCGGCATTTTTTTAGTCCTGGTGATGCTGGAGGTTCTCGCTCAGGGTGTGCTGTTTACCCTTATGCACAAAATGTTGTAATTAAATTCAATCTACTGTGATAACCCTTGAAAAAACTCTTCTTCGCGTAAAAACAACTTCAACATAAAAAACTTGGACGCCCAGCGGCATTGACAATCTCGGAGCCCACCTTGCATAAACTCATGTCATGTGAAATCATTCCGTCACTACCGCCTGTGGGTGGCACCCAGTGAAAATTTTAACATTTCCTGTAGTCTTCTTAACGTTATTTCATCTTGTCTTTCAATGGCAGCAGCGGCGTTAACGTTTACTTCCGTTATAGCAGTGACTGAAATTCCGGGCCCACCTTCTATTTACATTAATTGTCTCCTTTTATAACATTTTAATTTATCGTGTCACTATTTTATATAAAAGATTTGGCTTTACATAAGCCTACTATGGCGTTGAATTAGCATTGGAAGACGATTTTTACTGACGAAAACAAATCTTTGATGCAATTTTGCGATACCTCTATCGTTTCAATAGATGAACTGAACATATCGTGTTTCAAATTCTTCAATTGCTTCTGATGTCCAATGCCAGAGTCAAATAAATGGTACACATACAACATATACGGTAAGAATTAGGCTAACGGAGCATAATGAGCGAGCAGTCAAAAATCAGTACACCTTTAAAAGCCGTTTTTCTCTCTCTTCCTGTTCTCATTCAAATAAAATTTCATAGCATGTAACTATTGTAACTATTGTCTAATCTTATTGCTGAGGTATACAGGGTCGGTACAATAAGTATCATGACTGGTTCGCTGTAGCCTCAATGGAGCGGTGGATGGGGGTCCGATCAGTCGGCTCGGTAGAGGGGTCCCCCACCACTCAGGCGCACTTTAGTTCAGTCGTCTCCGGGCATGCGTTGAGACAGCAGGTGGCTTTTTTTGACGCGTGATTGTTTGTGGTGTCGTGGCGGCAGCATGGAGCGCACCGTCGAGCTACGCTACGCTACGAAGTCTTGCGTTAAACTCGGGAAATCCGCGTCGGAGACCCTTGAACTCATTAGACAGGCTAATGGGAATGTTGCTTTAAGCCGCACTAGAGTTTTTGAATGGCACAAAATGTTTAAGGAAGACCGGGAGCACGTCGAAGACGAGTACCGCGTCGGACGCCCGACGACCGCTCGAACCGATGCTCAGGTGGCAAAAGTGAAAAAAGTTTTGGACTCTGACAGGCATTTGACCATTGCCCATATCAGTGAGGAGACCGGCCTTTCAGTCGGAACCGTCCACACCATTGTCACAGAGGATCTTGCGATTAGGAAAGTGTGCGCGAAGCTGGTGCCGAAAGTCTTGAGCGAGGAACAAAAACTGTGGCGGGTGGAAATTTCGCAAGAAATTTTGGACTGCGCCCAGGAAGATGAAGATTTTCTCGACAACGTTATTACCTCAAAGGAAAGATCAAAAGGAGCAAAAAGGATATCGGTTCGATTCCATCGAAGCGGTTCAAGCGGCCACGACATAGGCTCTCAACAGTATTCCGGAAACTGACTTCCGGCGGGCTTTTGACGAGTTGGAGACGCGCCGAACCAAGTGTATCGATGCAGGAGGGATGTATTTTGAAGATTATTAAGTAATTGTAATGATAACTGCAATACATTTTGATTTTACGAACCATTCCTGATGCTTATTGTACGGACCCTGTAGAATTGAAGCATAATTCGCGTCAAGTACTCTGTGCCAGCGCTTGATTTAGCTTCAACGCCATTTCACTTTTGAGGAATACGCTAATACGTGAAAAAGTGAAGTCTTTCTTCACAAAGTAAGATAAAATTTCGTTGAAAGTACACGCAGCAGAAATATGCAATATAATCCTAAATAACTGTCTCAATGTCGGCGACTAAATACAATCTGTGATAGTACGCGTCATTTCTCACCATAAAGACCTACTTCATCGGCCCTCAAAAATTCTCTTCGGATGAATCGACTGAGATAAAATGCGATTACGCCAAACGATGATGTTTAATTACCAGATGGTATATATTAAACTAATCATCTTAACAGCATAATTCTAAATAATTCACTTCATAATTAAGTGAAATAAGTTTGTCTTTTACTGACATATTGTCAAATGTTTTTACTCACGTTTCAAAAGTATGATAGACATTTTGACCAAACCATATAATACGAAAGGAGTCTGAAACCTTTCTGACCTAAAAAATAAATAAGATCTTTACTCTTTAAATTTATTTTTATTTTTCAACATGGTCCTCTTTTAAGTCGAAACCCTTTTTCCATCGATGCTCTAACGTTTCCAACCCTTACAAATAGTAGTTGACGGCTTTCTCTGCAAAATAGGCGTTTATACATGCGATAACCTCCTCTTCCGATGAAAATCTCTGTTCTCCAAGTAAAAAACTAAGGTTAGGAAACAAGAAAAGTCACTGTGGGCCATATTTAATGAATACGGAGGGTTGTCAACCAATTTAAGGTGTAATTCGTGACTTTTGCTATGGTGACCACCGAAGTGTGAGCAGGTGTATTCCCCTGATGGAAAAGCACTTTCGTCCTCTCACTTACAGCCCTGGCTGCGCTCTATGTCAAAAATCTCCAAATATCTTGGCTCTTCACAAATTCAACAATCCCCAGGTCCCTTAGGAAAGTAATTTTACGAATGGGTGGATACTTAATATGATGCCTTTTAATGTTTCGTTATGAAGTGGGCTTTTATGAATTGTGTCGCAATGCAAAAGATAATCACGTGATATATGTTAAAGAGATATCGGGGTTGCGGAAGTAGGTCTTTTGTTTCTAATGCATGTGTAACATTAGCTGTTGATGAGATGACGGTTCCTTTCATGCGAATAAATTATATGTTATATTTGGTAGGAAAAGATATTTCTTCCAATAAATTTAATGAATATTTTGTGTAATATGATGATCGTATTTTTAAATCAATAAATCATTTGTCATTGTAATACTGTGTTACATTATAAGTGAATTGATCATAATAAATACTGTATTCTGGCACCTATGACTTCACCCAAAATTAGAAGGAAAATTTCGTAATAATTAATGAGCAGCTTTTTATGCGGAATCATGTACTGCAGTTAGAAGAATGTTTAGGAATTGATTTTCTAATAATTGCATATTATTCCTAGATATTTTAAATTAGTGTACACATCTTTGTTTCCTCAATTTCATTCTCTCTTTCCCTTTGCCCTCGTTGGCTCAAGATCACTACTTTCCATTTCCCCAAAAAACCCCTGAATTTGTTATGTAAGCCTTTTTTATTTACTCTGCCATAACACAGTACCTGTCTTCCTATATGAACCCCAGGAGTTAAGATTTCCAAGCAAATAAGTGTAGCCTCCTTTCTTTTCCTCACGCGAAGGACGAAATTTTTTCCTTAATTTTAGGGCTATGTACGCTTAATAAAACTCCAGCTTTACGTGTGTTTTCCCAACTTATTCTGGGGGATATCTTGGAGTCGACACAGAATATACACGCAGTTTCCCCCTACCATTACGAAAGGTCCAATTTTTTTCCGAAAATCAACTTAAGCTCCTCACAGAGTTTATAACCTATGCATTGGGGGTATGTTGTTCAATGATTTTTGAGTTGATCCCATTTAGATACTACCTCTAAATTTATTTGAGCCCTTAAAGAAAACTAGCAAAGTATAATTGAATTATGGAGAAGGCAAGCAGAAGAAAGAGTCGGGAGGTCTTTCGGTGACTAATTAAAACGAATATTTAATTTTGAGTTATATTTTTTATGGAGAATTCATTGCTTTTTAATGAAGTTTCACCTTTTTTCTCAAACAAATTTTTTATATCGATTTATTGCTTGAATTAATTTAAGTTTACAGCCTAATTAAGAGAAGGAAAAAAGGTTCATAATCTTGGTGGTGGTGAATTAAGGTGGCTCTAAATAGATGGCGTTCTCCCTGATTAATTTCATGAGTTTAATTAAAAACTTTAGGGTGCGTGAATACAAAGGAGGTAACCATAGTTACATAATAATTTAACTATTATTATGAACATCCAAACATTTTTATATTCATCTATTTCTTCATCGCTATAGTGTCGAAACTTGTGGAATCAATTTCAGTAGCACGATATACTAACAGAATTTGAAAGAAAATGCTCCAAGTATATGCATAAACCAAAACGTGCATGAAATGTAGACATTTTTATAAGGGTTCCCCATAAACGCAACAAAAATAAGGCAAGTTTGTCAAAGCAGAATAGTTTTGATGTTTCTGTGATATAAGATCAACTACTGGGTGTAGGTTGTCATGGGAATCTTTAAATTACCAATAAAAAACTCTTAATAGAAGAGGCTTTTCATCGGTTTTGCATATATCAATCCAAATAAAATCATATCGTAATCATCGTTAAATTTGTGGCAATTTTTTATCTAAGTATAAATGAGAAGAAGCGTTATTGAACGTAATAATAACTTTGCTGATTCCTCAACGTTTCTAGGATCAATAAGAGCCAATACCTTGTGTCATACGTTAATTGACATCGAATAATATCAAATTTGGTGTTTTACTTTCTGATAGTTTGCAATATTTTGGAATTACATCATTTTATTAACACACCCGAATGATTTTAGCCTATTTGGAAGTTTAAGGAGGCACCGGATAATTAGAGTAAACAGCAATGAATATTGATAGAAAGTAGAGTTCCTTTAGGCATTGATACTGACATAGTTCAATGTGCTATTTCCGTTTAAATATTTCATGCAAGTCAAGCTTAGCTACTGGCATCCACTTCTATAGCAAATTTTAATTTGAACTAATTATTGAATATTATTTCAGCCATTTAATTCAAAATTCAAGCGAATCGTCAATATCAAGGACGAAATTGGAACGGTCTCTCTTTTTAAACCAGGTGGCGCAAGCATGGCAAAAATAATGACCTTGGGCCGATGAACCAACTTTAATTCGCAAACTCGAAAATACACCACGGTCGTCACTCTATCGGACGGGCCAACCGAGAGCCGTCCGTTCCAGGCTCATAAATGGAAAATTGCCGCGTCGATCGCGATGAATATCTCATGACAGAGGTATTACTCAACCTACCGAGAGGTGGTGCGGAAATATGACCTAGTGAATAATTGAGGGCGAGTTAATCAACCTCCTGATCCTTAAATGAAGTCCTAAAACAGCCGTGGGAGGGCTCCTCTCCGTGAACAATACCAGCAGCATCATCGTCAACGGTAGGGATAGTAACAATGGCAGTGGCCTCGGCTCCAACGTTGCCCAGCAGTCCCTTCCGCTTCATATTGCTCGGGCGTAAAGGTTGGAACTCTCTTATATTCCCTCGTGAATGCGTAGTGAGCTGGGACGGTTCTGGGAGTTGCGGGTGCGGGGGAGACAAAGGAGGGCAAGGGAAGGGGACAGTTAGGATGGGAATATGTAGATGGTTTCATCGACGGGAATTTCCGACAGCTGGAATGGCGTGGCAACGAGTTTGCGAACGATATTGAGACGGCACGTTAGCATTGCGTAGTTTGGTTGACGATATTTTTTTAATCATTTTTTTTGACCCAATGACGACTGAAAAGAAAAAAAATCTTTGGCGAGAAGAAGATGAGAATCCGAAACATTTATAATTCCAGAAAATTACGGTTCATAATATGCTTTATCTTTTTGTAGGAAAAGGAACATTGTCCTTTGGGATATTATGTATAAATTAATCCTACATTTAGAAGGAAAGAGTGGTTACTAAAGCGTAATGAGGGCCACTGTGGCCTAGATAGTTAAGTTTTCGACTGGAGGGACCAAGTTCGATTCCGGGGGGCATTCGATACCAGTTTCACACAAGCAGTGTAATTTTAAGGGGACCAGATGTTCCTGGAAAAACACAGACAGTACAGTGGAAGGAAGTATCCCCCTCCCCACACTGGATTGCTGGATATGATTCACCCTGGGGCTTAGCCCGAGATGAGCTCTGGCTTCGCCTATCTACCTTCGGGCTGATTAGTGAGGATATGGAAGTTAATATTTAAATAAGTATCCGGCATATGATAATTTCTCGATTCACAAGTTAAGAGATACTAGAATGGAGATTAAAAAAATGCTGACAAAGTTCATTAATTGGAACCGAGTTTCAGGTTAAATTTTAGAGGTATCAGAAATAATAATTATAACGAATTTTTTACTACATTTGTATTTGAAGCCTTCATATATCGGCAGAACGTGCATTTCAAATAAAAATTTGTAAAAGATGATTTGAGCTTTCCAACTGATAACTTCTTTTATCTCAATACTCAATCGCAGGCACAAAGAACAAAAGGACAAGTAAACCGGAAAAATGAAAATTATTTAGGTTTTGATAATATTGTATTCCATTATTATTAAATTGTTCAAAATAAATAGTTCAAAGTGGGTTTCTAATTTTAAAGATATTAAAAGTGCAATTTAAGCAAACGGAAATAAATTAGTGCGGTCAAATATGAGGCTAATATAATATTTTAGTACAAATTTGTGAAACACTTAAGTTTTTGATTCGCTAACTAACTTCCTCGTATTTAAAGGAATGGTATGACTAAGAGTGTGCTATGAGGATCGAAGCACTCTGTTTACGTTCCAGTTAAAAGTATTTACAAAAATGAGATTACCCTTGTGAATTATTTATCGCGAAATAGAGATAACACATTCCTTTCTATGCTCTTCGTGCATAGATACGCACGAATCATATTGACGAAGAAATCGGCATCTAATGCAATCTGGCACAGACATGCATCACCAGCGCACGTTTTGTGACACTATTAATTACGCACCTAGAATGTAGTAATTATGTTTTTACTCGAAAAACAGGGTGTTTAATATATTTTAAAGTGAAATTTTGAAACTTAATGAAAAACCTTTTATTTCTCGCTTCAAAAAGGAAATGAGGCCGTAAAACGGTTGGAGATGATGGTTATGAAGGGGGAGTGGCTTCTTAATGACGGAACCAAAGGGGGGCTGATTATATGATCCGAGGGTGGGGGGAAGAGAGAGGGAAGGAAGGTGGAGGAAGGAGGGGGGCCTCCGCCTTTGTTTTTCGGAATAAGGTTTACGACGTGCGCTTCGGAATATGTTCCGCGGGTGGGTGGGCGGGTAGCTGGGCCTCCGCGCTGACGAGGAGTTATGCGTAGGGGAGGTAGGTAGGGGCGATGGGTAAGGGGGGGCCGGGTGTGGTAGGGTGGGAGGGATGTAGGAGGGTTTTGCGATGGGCGGCGGCGACGGAGGGTCGAGATAAGGCGTTTCGCTCCGAGGCGGCGGCGTAAGGGGGCCAGGGGGTGCGGGAAGGGAGGGGTTTGGTCCCCGGGGAATCTTCGAGTTGTGCTCAGCTGAAAGGAGCCTTTTGCTCAAAAGAGAACGTCCCTGAAAATTTCCCCATTGAGCGGTGTACCCCGCTTCCCACCACTCACGCCTGACATTTTCCGTTTTATCCCGCTAACAATAGGCGAAATAGAATTCAGTGCGGGGTGGGGAAGGGAAACTGCGATCTCAAAACCAAACGCAAACAATTCGCTCTAAGAATCCCTATGGGGATGTCAAGAAGTGACTTGTATGTGTACTCGGAAGGAGAAACATTTGTTTTTGGGTTGGAATCTTCGAATTTGGAAATTATCACTTTGGACGTTCTTTCAAATTGCATTATTAGATATAATATTTTGAGTAAATACGAGTAATTTGAGAATAAAATAGAATACTTCCAACTATAAGCACTGCGAAAGGGCTAAATTTGAAATTGGCGCTCCTATCTGTCGTTATTCAATAAAAATGATGGGCGATTAATATATTGTATTCGACGGGAGTAAAGTTTCTTGATCCCAACTCGGAAGAAATATATAAAGACAAATATGTACGCGTTATCCAGCAAAATATTTCCTCGCTCTTGGAAGTATGCAAGGTTTATCACAAAAGTAGTGGGACTGAGACGATTAAAACAGATGTATTGCCAGAATTAATAAATTCACCCAAAAGTCTTCGAAGTAGTACCCTTGTGCGTCCCCACACCGTTGTCAGCGGGTTTTCCACGCCTCGTGCGCCTTTTGGAAGGCTCGCCCTTAAGTTCCCTCGTCACGGCCTGTTGTGACGCTTCCACCCAGTCGTGGTGTCGTCCTTTCAGAACGGATTTGAAGTGAGGGAATAGGAAAAAGTCTGTGAGCGCAATGTGGAAAAAATTTGGATTCTCACTCACATCGAGGTCGAGAAGCAGGTCTTGGCAGGTCCGTGTGCGAATTTCCTGTTGTTTGCTCGCGGCACCAACTTTGCACACACCTTTCTCTTGCCCATGTTTTCGGTTACAAGTCGATGCACATCATCTTTAGGAATGCCAAGCTCATCATGCGAACACTTAATCTTCGATCCTTGTCAAAAAAACCTCCACTCTTGCAAAATTTTCTTCCCTCTATGAGATATAAGGGCGTCCTGAACTTACGGCGTTTTCATCTTCTCTACCCTCCCTTGTGCCACTCAAAAACACCCGATCTATCCTTGGCGTAAACACCATGCTACCTCGAGCATACCATGAGTCTCTTTCCCAGTTGCACGTAAAATTTGATGGCGTAGCGCTCTTCCAATAACCGGTTCATGACAGAACGTAACGAGTTTACGTTATAGAGGTTTCGCAAACGAAAGATCTGCACACCGCAAAGGCTGGGAGCCAACTACCACCGGCCTCCAGCCTTAACTGAGGCTTCCCTCCCTCGAACACAGCCGGAGAATTCGCCGCCCATCCGTCCGTCTAACCGGGTAAAAATAAGTCCTACTACCTATGGGACAGACCTTGTGTGTAGAAGAAAGACTGAATGCATGAGAATGAGCATTTTGATTGGTGATGGAATGCTGAAGACTGATTAATAGAATGCCGTTAACCAAACGAGCAAGGGAAGGAGACGAATATACGGAACTGAAGGACAGTTTATCGTAAGGTGTGGTGTCAGGTTTTATTTTGTTAAGCGATGCTAAGAAATATAGGGGTCTTCAGTCTGTATCCAATAAAAACCTGCCCTAAACCATAGACTACCAAGTAATAATAATAATTCTGCAAAAGATTTGTATTATGGTTATTTGCATTGAAATTTACTCAATTTACTTATTTTACTAAATTTGTATTCAGATAAATGGCATGGAGTTTTAGTGTTTATAAATAATGAAATATGTACAAAGAGGTTAAAATCTGAGCTAAACCTCATATTGTACCAAAATCAAGCTTTGAAAATCATTGATATGAAAGTCAAGTAGAAAAAATATGAGCTATAAAGAAGTAAACCCGTCCCTTTTCCCTAATACATGATTTCATGATATAACTTTGTCTTCTCACAAAAAATGTGATCCGGTGGAAAAAATATTTGTATTAAATGGCGTGAGAACTAATATTAAAGGTTTTGAGTTCACGGCAGCAATTTGAGATTGAATGGAGGAGGAATTGTGTTTGCGTAAAAAATATATATTTTTAATCAATAAAATCAATAACTTCCTAAAACCTAAAGCCCTGTCATCTACATCTACATCTACTTAATACCCCGCAAGCCGCCGCAAGGGTGTGTGGCGGGGGGTGTTAGGACACCACCCGTAATTTAGAAAAGAAAAAGAAAAAAAACCGCATGCAATCTCAATCACATACATCATCATGCTTTCATATTCTTTGTTATTTTTTACGTTACAGTATACGTATTTAAACATTATGCGCTGATAAAATATTCATATAATTACATTATATCTAGATTTGATAGGCCAGAATGATTATGCGACAAGGGTTTTATAAACCAAAATGCAAGCATACATTTATAAGTGGATTCCCGAAAATGGAAAATGTAACTCGCCTTTTCCTATCTGAAGGAAATGGTTTTGAGTTAAAATGAACCATCGAGTTATAAGTATGATACAATAGATAAGGTGGATATTTTATACAAATATTAAGAAAGAGCGCGTAAACTATGCGATTCATGAAAGCATAGGGTTGAATTCATTGGGTAGGTACTTAGATTATTGGAAGTACATGGGTGTTGGCATAGTTCAAAGTCCACAGTTTATTTCTTGGAAGGCCAACTCTCGTCCCTCCCAGTCCCCGAAGGTAAAAGGGGAAGGAAGGTGCTGGGGAAGGTCTCCGCGGGGATTTCGAGCCGAGGGAAGTAACAAAAGGGTAGATTTCGGGGCTGGAGGGAATAAGGCTGCCGGACGGAAACAGGTTTGGAATACCTAGCTACCGAATATTCCGCGGATATTGTAGGGAAATAAGGAAGAGGTGAGGTCGGGAGAAGCGTCAGAGAGAGTAGTCACGTGAGACCGGAAGTATGGAGAGTACCGGGAGGAAGGGAGCGGAGGAGGAAGAGGAGAAGGATAAGTTGTTGCTTGGCAAAGATTGGCAGATAGTGGATTTTGGGTACACGCGGAATACTGCGTGGATGAGAAGAGGGGCGATGGGAGGTTTGGATCGCGGGAGCGAAGGGTTTTAGTTTAGGCTGCGGGGAGTGGGAAGGTTGAATCAGGAAGTAAGGGGAGAGATGACTGGGAGGGGAATCGCGACGCTGGCGAGGGAAGTACTGGAGGAAATAATGCGGCTGGGATGGAGATATGGGAGGCGGAGGAGAGAGAGAGAGGGTGAGCTGTTCTCCGCTGATACGGCTCCGTTTATGGAAATGTAGACGAGGACTGATGGCATCCTTACGGTTCAGGTGGAATGTGCAAGGCGGGGGAGGGAGGAGAGTCCCTTTGGGGAGTTGTGCCACGAAATCATACCAGCACTGAACGCGGGCGGGTTCTCCATCGCTAGTGAGAGAAAGCGACCCAATAATCTCTGAAAATTCCCGCGGCCCCCCCCCCTGATCAAAAATTCTATCAATAATGGTGCACATACCTGGGGTGAAATTGGAACAGGGGAGGGACCGATGTGAAATGAAGGAACCACGTCGACGGCGGCATTTCCGTTATTCTACGTCATTGATTCTCGGACTCAAAACTCGAGCATAAATAATACCTCTTGTCATGATAAAGAAACCTACACATAGTCGGCTTGAGTATTTCAGTGCGTGCGAGGAGGGTGCAACGACTAGTTCCTCGTTTATGCATCGCACAATTCGTGATTACCCACAATACGTGTTTAGACACTCCGGCAATCGTAACTGAATAGCCTTATTGCCATACACAGCAATGTTTACGAATGGAGTTGTCGTATTACGTCATTTAATGTTGATGTCTCCGGGCTCCCTATTGCACGTTTCTGCCCCGACTCCTAGGGATTAGCGTATTGTACGATATGTGTATAGATAAATGTAACTCTATCACTAACGAATATTTGTGATTGCATAAGTTTTACGAACAATATAACAGGTACAAAAAGTATGGGGATGAATAAAAATAAACATTGAGGAAGGAGGTAGGAAATGTTCTGAACTAAGGGAAGGTTATTTTAAATATGTATTTAAAAAAATTATAAATAATGAATATCTTATTATTCAGGGATTACAGTTTTAGCATTGCGTAGTGTTTGGGTTAATTGAAAACCTAGTCTAAATTGGTACATATCCATACTAAAAAGACTTTGTACTTTTATGTACTTTGCATGTACTATGTACTAATTTTATGTACTATGCTACTTTTTGTATTTTTAGTATGGATATTAAATACTTCCACGAAGTGAAGCCTGAAATATTATAATATAAATAGGTACAATTAGATTACTAAATATAATAATTCCCTGAAGACAATTGGGGGGGCAAAGTGAATACTATTCTTCTCATAATTATGAATCTCGGAGTCGAACGAATATTTGAGTAGTACTTCAGCATAAAACCAGTTGGTTATTGGTGAGAATACTAAACGTTTGAGAGCAAGGCAAAGAAATTGTTATGTATTTAAGTTCCACCCTGAATCTATGAATATGTTGCTTACGCGAGAACTTTAAGTAGTGCGATAAAGGGTATAATAGCTGTAAATGCTTCCTTCGCCTACCATGAAATTGATCTAAATAGTTTTGGTTTATCTGAGACACTCAAACATGCTGAGACGAGTTAAGTTTTCACACCAAATTTACTTTAATCTTGCCCAATCGCTTCATCTGGTTGTCCATTCGAGATTGATGGAAAGTGAGATTGAAGAGTGGAAATACGGAATAACGCGATTGACTACAGGCGACAGAAGAAATCTTCAAACACATTGGCAAAAACTTAAACAGCTTTTCTATGTTTGTGGAAAATAATGCCCAACCATCCGTCACCTAGAGTGGACCTTGTGATTTTCTGAATTACCAGGCATGGGAAAAGCATTTTTGATTTCCAATGAAAATTGGAGTAGGAAGAAAAATTACGAAGAAATGAAAAACGGAATAATGAAGGGCACGGAGAGAAGAAGTCTCTCTATTTTGAGAAGAGGACGCCTAATGCCGTCCGCAGTCTACAACGGTGTGCCACATTCCCTATCTATGACTTTAATGGTGGAGACTATGAGGTGCATATCCACGTGATAGAAGAATTTCCCCCTACTATTTTTCAATTCTGTATGACCTGTCTTATTATTTTGGAGTCCTGTCATACAAATGGTTATGCTTCTTTTTTATTCCCTCTTTTTGTAAAACAAATAACTATCTTATGAAGTAAATCAACCAATTTTTTGAACTGAGTCTCCCTCACACATGTTTTGAAATTTACGCGTTATTTGATTGATTTTTTCTGAATATTTTTTCCTTTCCCCTGCCTCCCCCACAACCTCCCTTATCACATATCCTTCTCACCTGGTGCTTGCACCCCCTGCCACATACCTTTTCGGAAGACCGCGGGTTATATACATATGTCGATTTCGAAGTTCGAACAATACTTAGTTATACATTGCCGTTGTGGAAAAAAAATACCTTTAAATAGGCAAAATATCTTAAATTAAGTGAGGAATAGTAAAAATTAGAGTAGTTAGTTAAACAATTTTAGTGGGCCACGGTAGTCCAGCGGTAGAGCGTTGGACTGATGACTGGAGGGCCCGGGTTCGATTCCCGGGCAAGCCTCTCTGAGCACCTGCAACTCAACCCAAGCTATGTGATTTTTCGGGTACCAGATCTTTCTGGGAAACCATAACCGGCACAGAGAAAGGAACTGGGCCCCCTACCATGATGTGGGAATTTCACACGCCGTATAGGGCTTAGTACTGGGTGAAATCTACCGTCACCTACCAAACCGACCTTCGGGTTTATTACTGTGTTTATGTTACACAATTTTATCTGCGAGTTATTCATTGGCGAACAGAGGACAGTTTTCCTCTGACGAACGGACCACCTTGCACTGCTTCCCTTGACCACCTTACACGTGTTTTCCAGGGATATTAAGTAGATATTTTCTTTCCCTTTTCTCACCCCTTAAACACCTTCTCACTCCCTCATCCCTTACCCTTTCAACCCAATGCTTCCACCCTCTACCACACATCTTTTTGGTGAATAGCGGGGTATTTTTGTAGATGAGGATATAGAGGGTTGTGGTTTGGAATCCTAAGACACCTGTGAATACCTTATTTCGAATTTTAAGCAGCATTATCATTTTTTGTGATATCTGAGCTTCATGGAAAACCATGGAGTCACTTGGTACAGTGAAAAAACTGTGTATAATATTCTATGCACCCTACATATTATGTTGATGTGACGCCGGCTCTCAACCTTATAAACGAATTATATTATCTTAGATTAAGTTATCGACGAAAGACATAGGGACTGTGAAATGAATTAGAAAAAATTAGCAATTATAATTACACAAGTCTTCAGTGTTCACCTTGCAAATTCGAAGCCATATGTCTTTGAGCAGTTTACATTTAAATCTCTGCAGTATATTTTTGGAATGAAATATCCGGTCAACACACTGTTGCTAGAATATCTGGTATTTGTTTTATCTACTGTCTAATATTAAAGCTTGTTTTTGACAACTGTTTTGCATCGGGTAGGATGCATGATATTTTTTTCACATAGACTCAAAGGCAGTGTAAATATTTTTACTGGGTCCACCCTCGCTTCGATGTGGGGAGCGGCTGAGTGAGGACGAGCAGAAAAATATTGTTGACCGGGACCCGAACCCACTCCCGACTGCCCAGATAGCACGTCTCATAATCCACCATAAGTTACAAAAATTCGAAAAGGATTTCCGTATGACCACGGTGTCGCCTGCGCAAGGGATTGAGCCCCCGCCTTATCCATACAAGGTATGTACGTTACATACACGAGGATCCGCGTAAAGCAACTGCGGTTGCCCGGGCTACTCTTTTTACGACGCATCCAACCGATGAACTTTGCGACACCACCCGTACCTGGAGCGGCTCCATTCGAGAGATGTGTATCCATGGGAATTGGAGGAAGTCTTCCCTCCACCCCCTACTCCCACCACTCCCCTCCACTATCTCCCTTCCTCTTCCTGGAGAGAGAGGGATGAGGCATCATGTTAGCCACAGCCCGAGTGATGGAAAATTCTAGTAGGTCTAGGTGGACGAAGGGTGTGGGGGAAGGGATCATAGTGAGAGACCCCGGGGCAGCTGCACCCACCACCGAACCCCATCTCCTCCCTTTCCCCGCACCTTCTGTCCTCTGGGCGTCGAAAGAATCTCCCCCTTCTCCCTGGACCGGCTAGGCTCTCCTTCGCATTCCAGCCGCATCCCCCGCTCCAGACGAGAGGGCGAGGAGACGGGAGGGAGGGTGGGTGGGTGGGCAAGAGGATTCCTCGCTCCTTCGTTTCAATCCACACGGTCCCTCGCCCAATCCCCGCCGAGGGAGGAAGACGAGACCGAACTCAACCCGGCCGGTGGAGTCGAGCCATCATAATTAGCGCCTTGGCCACACTTCTGAGGGCCCTGCCGCTCGACAAACCTCGTTATTGTGTTTACACGGGAGCTTGGCCACGGGAAAAAGGCGTGAGTGCTATAGTCAAACCTTCTGTCCGTAGCCCCCTGGCCCCTTTCTCCCCCAACACCGCCTTTCCTCCCCCTCGTACCCTCCTTCTCCAACCCCGCCTCCTTCCTTCCTCATCAACTTGCGTCCACCGCTCCCTCACTCCTCCGCTTCCCTCTCTAACCCACAGGCCATCCGCTTCACGCATCACGCCCCACTTCCGACCTCCGGGCGCCCGATCACCTTTCACGCCCTCAATTTGTAAACTCTCTCCCACCTTTTCTCTCTATCTCTCCCCCCGACCCCCCAAACGCCTCTCCAGCGCATAACAAATTTAAATTACGCGCTGGTGTCCGTATCAATTTTAGCTTGTCCCGCCCGGTGCCCGTCATCAAACTCCGGCGAATTAATTCTATCGAAAAATTCGGTTTACATTCCCGGGACATCAAAGGCGTCGGCAGCAATATGTTTCAAAGAGGGGTTTTTGCGTTTTTATTAATTTCAACTCCTTCTCATGCTATAAGTAATTCATGTTCTGTCAAAAATGAAAAATTGAATGCATTACCTTTTTGGTGGCGTCGTTCTAATTTAGTGCTCCCAAAGGCGTGAGAATGAGAATAGTGAAGAGTAAGATATCTAGCGCCGTGTAATCAGTTGATCAATAGGACATAATTAGAACAATATCATTTTGTTTTGAGTCGGTGGAGAAATGGTTCTTTCTAACTATCATCCCAGGAACTAAGACGAGAAAAAGATCGGGCAGTGCGAAGTTGTTAGCAATGCTTTACCTTGTGCAGACGACTGTTTAATTATAATAACAATGGATAGAACTTTAAAAAAATGGCAGATATTACTCGGCCAAAGGCTATGGATGTTTTTGAGCATAAAATAAGTCTTATCATGGATTATTTATCAATGTGTGTTATGAAGAGAGCTCATTGAACCTTGGCAATTTCGTGCTATTAATTTCGATATTGAAACCTTAAAATAGGTGATCGGAGGTTCTCCAAACTCCGAATCGTTATAGGACATAACTGTGGTTTTATGAATTCCTATTGTGCCCTGGAATTTTTCTAGGGTACTAATAAACGTGCAACAGAGGTTGGAGCAACACGTCATATAGCGATTCAATTAGCTCGGCCTGCTGCCAGCTGTGTTATGAAGACGAAATGAAAATTGAGTGAGAATTAAAATAAAATATATATACATACACATATATGGATGATGTATAAGCACTCACAAGAGCAGTATAACATTTGGACGGCACAATATATATATATATATATATATATATATATATATATATATATATATATATATATATATATATATTGGAAAACATAATTTAAATCATATATATTAATGACTATGATTATCCTTGATATGATTATAAGTATGGTTACCAATTACACCAATTGCTAAAACCGCAATCAACAAGCTCAAAATATGTTATTACAAGGTTATAAAACACAATTTGATATGAATGTAGCGTTAATAGGCAGAAAACATTGTTGGTTCTTTAAATATTTTTTCTTGCTTTGCTCTTAAAAATCTTGTATCATTATTTGTTGGTGAAGGGCTATAAGAGAATGAATTACGTGGCCGCCGAAATCGACTAAGCCATGAGTATAGGACTGGATGAACATGCATTTTCTGCACGTCAAGAGGGAATTCTAACAACCTCCTGGATGGTTTGCTAACACGAGAAGAACATGGGTACTTAAAATGATAAAGAGGCCTTTTGGCCTAAACAAACAAAGATTCGTCGTTAATGAGTACCACGTACATTTTACGATGCTGAAAGTTAAATTTCAATACCTATAGATTGGGGTTCCCACACCCACTGAAAACACACTTCCAATCAACAACTCTTTCCTCGTCGGTTTCGAACGCCTTGCCTGTAGTCGTGCAGCTGAGACCTTTAGTTGTGTACCAATGGTTGCTACTTTCGGAGTGAAACCTGAGAGGAGTCAGAGCATCTGCGTTAGCGCAGATGGTTAGCAGGATGAGAGTTGGACTCTGATGACAAAGGGGGTTGGGCGGGGGTGTGAATTTGACGGTGCACAGGGTAAGGCAGGGACATCGAGAGAAAGAGGGATAGGTGGGGTTAGGGAAAGAGTGTTGGAAGGCTAAAACTTTCGTTTGGAGTTTATACCCCTGATGGAGGGAGAAGAAGGAAGGCCTCCACAGATTTGAGGTCAGTGTGCAGACGAGGGCTAAACGCGTAAGGAAGCGATGGAGTCCGGTTCTCCGAAAGGGATTTTGTTAGCGCCTTCTGGATTGTTTCCTCATAAAACAGGACACTTGTTTGGACGTGCGTTTTCCGCGGTGATGCGCGCTTCGTCTCTTGCTTTCAAAAGAAGCGTTTTAGTGCTAACCGAATGCCATCCATTCCGTCGCCGTTTATTCGGCCCCTGTGCGGTCACGATGTGCACTTAACGCTCTGTTTGCCGCGGTTAAAAGTGTTTCCCTTGTGCTTGTACTGGCGTTGATTCACGCCCATTAATGGCGTCTCTGTTGGCGCCGGGAAACGTCCGCTCTTTCCTGTAGTACAAGACGGAAGAGTTGATTGCTGAGCTTGATGGTCGGAATCATTTCATTGATAACAAAACCTGGGACGAAATCTGTTTATTCCCTTCCCCATAATGGGAGAAGAGAAGTGAAATAAAGTTGCAAAGGAGTGGTAGGGTCCATGATTTAACGAGTCCTAAAGTTGTGTACAGCTATAATAATAACGCTTAAAAAACCTCAAGGTTGAATGTTCAAGATACGGGTTATATAAAGCACCGAAAGTAAAAATAAAATAACTATTTACTTCAAAATTCGTACTCTACATTTATAAAGATGATTCACGTTATGTTGTCAGTTTTCTTATCTTTCCCTTGACCTCCACTTCTTATATCGAAGATTAGACTTCAGTTCTGGTTGTCAGTAGAAATACTTATCCCTTCTACCTCTATTACTAATTTTTAAACTTGAAATTTATAAATTGGCCCAGTTGCGAATCACTCATTGAACGGAGGTTAGGTTACAGTATATTCCTCTTGTATCGTTTGGAAGGTGGTCTCTTCGGCGATGAAAATGTACCCATTATTAGCCCAATTGTAATATGATAGGAGAGATCGTGAATATTAGAGTAGAGATATTAATTTTATGACCGACTAAATTGAGATGTCATTTGTATCGCGAAAGGTAAGCGATCAGAATGACTGCTAACCTCCGAAATTTCTGCTTTAGATGAAAAAAATAATTTTTTTTGCAATTCTAAGTGACCTAGGATGTTTTCATTATTTTATCTATTCCTTATTTTATTGTCATTCTTGTTTCTAGCAGCTCGTCTTGCATCCACAGAGGAGTACGTTGCTCATAGATTTCGTAGTTTATATAGCTTTAGGTATCACTACTTCTATTGTTTGAAATATTGTGCATTTATATTAGTAACTAACATTTAAACAAAAGTTATGCTGATATTATATTCCTGGTAGGGAATCACCCCCTGCCACACACACATTAGTGGTGGCTGGCAGGGTAGCATGCTGATGAAGATTAAGTAAACCAATATTCTTATTATACGATCGAAAATAAAATTTTAGGCCCACTAACATTAGTGCCCTATTCTTGCATGGAACAGTCACACACGAGACATTTGTGTCAGTGAACCGTTTGCTATCGTTTGCTCACCGGACGGAATCCCCGAGAGAAGCATTTCGAACGCAAACACCGTAACTGTCCATCGTCTTTAATGAACCTTGAAATCTCCACGCGTCAGACCCAAATGAAAACTGCTGCCCATTTTCCTGCTAGACATTCATTTCGCACATGCGCTGGGAACGACGGCTTTCGATGTCCCTTGGTGTTTATGGCACGGGATCGTTTTAAGTTTGTTTTATTTTTTCCCTTTTAGCCATCGGATTACACTAGTTGGGCAGGGGTGCGAGGGGATCGTTAGATGGGTGGTGATACATCTGAACCGCACGAAACTTCCTTGGGATGAGGAGGGGGTGCTGCTCAACCGTTGGGGAGAGACTGCATGATGCAGGGATCAGCGGAGGGTGCCGAGGGAGGGTGCAAGGGGAGGGAGAGAGAGGAGAACGGAAGGCGTGGCTCTGGGACGACGGGAATGTTCCTCCCAAGCCCACCTGTCTTGCAGTCCGCGACGGTCCGGACTCCAGGCCACGAGGCACGGGGACGTGAAAGGTGAGGGGGGAGGGAGGAGAGTAGAAGGGTGGACGAAGGAGGGAGCTGGACCCAGGGGGGGCATTGTGCCAGTAGGATCCCCGCTGGGTGACTCCAAACCCCCACCCCTTAGTTTACGAGGCATCTCCTCCCTCCCCAACCGGTCCGCCACCCCATCCCTCCCTCCGCTTCCCTCCCCCCGCCCTCCACACCGAGACCCCCGTCGGTTAGCCCTGTGGCCTGCGCGCGTCAATTGTTGCGTCATTTTTGGGAACGCCTGAATTATTAAGCCTTGGGGTCCGGAGAGAGGGAAGGGTATATGGAAATGAAGATGGAGCGTATGCATGGAAGTGGATATGGGATTTTGGTTGGGTAAGGTGTTGCGAAGAATAGGTAAGAGAAAAATAGGCGGAGAGTAAATATTATGTCGTATATGTTGGTACAAACATATACGACATATGTATGTATATAGAAATATATATTATATGTGTATTAATTTATTTATATAAGCGCACCATCACCCTTTACCAGGTTTGGGCGAGTGGAACGGGTGATGAGGGTTGGTCGGCGGCATAAATTTTGAGTGTAGTTTACTCGGGGCGGTGACTCAGGGAGCAACGCCAAGGACGTCGCACCTGCTCCAGGGCCGAACAAAAGAGCCGTGCTCTCGGAAATATGTGTCACAGCAGGGCATCAAAGCCTGCAAAGATGTATGCGACATGGGCATGGCATTCGGGTAAATGTATTTCTCGGCTGCTGACTTGGTCAAGGACAACGAGCGTGACACTTGACGGCTCGAAAATTTCATAACAAGGGTAAAGCATGTGGGATATTTCAAAGGGAGCTTTAGCCATAAATTCTACTACTCTTCTGCTCTCACGCTTTCTGTTTACCGGAAGATCCGGCGCAGAAGAAGTTGTTCGAAAACTATTGAGAAAACCCCGAGATCAAGAAGTTAAGGGGCATTTGGGGAAAAATACTGGCATCGATCGAGACAGCAGTTCTGATGGTGGGAGTTGGCATTTAATTTATGTCCGCACGCCAAAAGTATGTTGTATGTCTATGAATATATTATAGAGGCTCCCCCAAGTTCCCCTTCTTAGTCATCAGTTCTGAATGACCTGCCTTGGTATGGTGGTCTGTCATGTAGATGGTTTCGGTTCATTTCGATTCACTCATTTTTCGTATAGCAAAGAACTATTTTCTTGAGTGATTCTGGCACTTTTTTTGAACTACATTTTCCATCAGATATAAATATTCATGTTTTTTGGTGGTTTTTAGTGAATATGAGATAAGGGAGGGGGAGGGTCTTAGAAGATAGCAGCAATTGCAGGATTATATGTTTAATTTTTTGTGTTCCGGGGAAGAAAGTGATGATAAGATTAGGGCATTTTGGACGGTTTGGTTTGGGGAGAGGAGTGTATTGGGTTGACGGTTTGAGAACTTTACTGTTCAGTAGTTTTTCAGGATACCCACATTTTCTGAGAGAGTCATGTAACTGGTCCATGTATTTCTGTTGGGATGTCTCACTTAGTATCAACTCCCAACACGACGCCTTCTACACCTCGAAAACATCATATATCTCCTCTTCTGTCACTTCTGCCCTACCTTCTACGTGGGGGAATGCACGCCCGCACTTTGCCTCCGCATGAATAACCCCCATGATTCCATCAAATCTCCCGCCTTCCTTAATTATCCCATCCCTACTCACACTGTTTCCCACAACCACTCTTTTGATGACTGAATCTCCGTTTCGGTGATTGAAGCACTTCCAAAATCTGCAATTATCATAGAGGTGAGAACCCGAGATGGCACATATCTGGGTGTCCTAGCCATTTAAACACCTCTGACTGAACCACACCCACTGAATGCATCATACAGCTGCCTACATATCCCTTCTCGACCCCCTGTGCATTTCCTATTGGTTCCTTACCTCTCCTTCCCTCACTCTACCCCGCATTTGTCCTCTCCGCTCTTCCCCTAGAACGCCATTCTGATGACGACGGTGGAGCCGTCGAAACGTCAAAACTACATATGTGAGTGTCCTTTGTGCTTCTATGTTTTAAAAATCTACATATGTGTTTGTATATATATATATATATAATGATAAAACTTAGCACTAGTGGACACAGACAAAAACACAGAAACACAAAAAAGAGACTCACTATTTTTCGAATTTTCGGTGGTCGTGACCACCTTTATCAAGGGAGAGAGGGACAGAACTGAAGGGAATACGAGGGCTGGAGCGATGGATGGAAGGGGAAGGTGGGGAGAGAATTCCGAAGGGACGGGTTTGGAGGGGCAGCATTAGAAGGGTGGGGAAAATGTAGAAGGTGATGGGGGTGGAAGGGGGATGAAAATATAATTGGAGCAGGGTAATTAATGCCTAATATTGATTCCTGGCCAATTCCAGGACTCCAAGAGCCAGATGAAGGATTGCTCTAATGTTTTCAGTTTCAGTGGAGGATCAGAGGGTGGGAGGGATGCTATGATGGATACACTATAGCATTTATCAAAGGGAGTGTTGTGTTCGGAGGCGTGTTTGGGGATAGGGAGCATATCAATTAGGGAAGAGTTTTTGCATGAGGCTCGGTGGTTGTTGATTCTGATATTGAGGGGTGTGGTGCACTGCCCAATATAATAGGCAGGGTAAATTTGGCACTTCAGAAGGTACACTACATTGCTAGATGTGCAAGTAGAGGAGGGAATTGGTGGGAGAGAGTTAAAAAGCGGGTGGGAGAGGGATGGGATTTTGGTTTTGAAAATGCACATTCTAAATATATATATATATATATATATATATATATATATATATATATATATATATATATATATATATATATATATACACACACACACACACACACACACTCATATACACACACATCTATATACTCTCTACCCATTTCTCCAATATCTTCAAGTAATACGTAAAAAATACTAAATTTTTACAGCTTTCCCACTTATTCCCCATATATATTTCACCCAAATGAAGTCATGGGTAAGGGTAAAACCCAAGTATTTATTCAATTTACGAGTCTTAGTGACTGATTCGCTTCAACGGAAGAAATGCAATCGCGAACAAGAACTTACTTATAAGTGACCTTTCAAGGTTCAATCGTTGGGGTTTTAACATATCCAATCAACAACAAATATAGAAAACAGAATCAAGCGCAATAGAGTAAAGATATGAAAAGAGAACTCGGAACGCCAGGAATTCGGAAGACCTTTGAGCTGTAAATGAATTATACTAATGGAGAATTTTGTTTCCTAAATTAAAGGATCGGAGTTAAATTATTAATAAATTTTATTAACTGTAGTAGTTACATGAGATTCAGATCATTTTGGCAATTAATTGTATCATTTCAACTGACATATTTTGTTTAAAAAATTTGGTGACCTAAACACCTACAGAGGTATTCCTTTTTCAGTAAATTCCACGGTCGGTTGGTTTTGTCTGAGTTCTGGCCATTTATATTTTCATATGATGTCCATTCTTCATGATCACGCATAGAAAATTATTCAACTCTATTCATTTGTTTCCCATTTTGTTTTGATTTAATGCAGGAGCAACTTAAACTTTCAAAAAGGCACAAATCATTCTAGTTTAAAGCTGGAACGTATGAAAGTGGTAGAAGATACCATAGGGATAAAGAATTACTGAACGAGTAATCATTTTGATCACCCACATTCCGGAACTACAACAATAGGAAACATAATTTATGATGCAACTTATATCAAAAGGGCATCTGGAACTCCCATCAGTGCACCCAAAATGGTGCGGCTTGCAGAATAAGATGTATACATATTATATGTTAATAGGATTGAATAGGACACGAATTGCGTCGATTATGAGTTGACCTTTTAATGAATAGCATAGATACTACCAAAAAATAAGTGCAGAAAAAGGTTTCAGGAGAGGAATATAAACTCCATTTTTTTTAAAACACGGGTGGGAAATTCTGTGCCTTGGAAAACTCATATATTTTAAAACTGCTTTGGGAAAAAACTGAGTGAGCTTTGGTGCAGCCATCTCCAGCACTGGGACATAAAACCCCACATTGCCTTCACTGGAGCTTGGATCTCGGCGCTGCTGCCCTCTCCGGCGCGATCCGAAAAACCGCACACTCGGCTGACTGGGCACTGCCCTCACCTTATGAGTACTCTTTTCACGGCCCATTCAACCTTGAGCCATTTTATTCTGGTCACAGTCGGAATACGCGCTCATAATACATATATCTTGACCTGGATCACTTAGATTCAAGCATAAGATCTCTTTCCGGCATTTCACCCGGGATACGAAAAATTATTTTTCGTGAAATACTGGAAGTGGTCCATTATAATAATCCACAAACATTGGTCCATTGTTATAATCCACTCCCGTCACCATCTATCTGTCTGAGCTTTTAGTGGATCCATTCCCTTGACGGTTTTTAAATTTCCCTTTTCAGTGGTCTCCTTTCATATCTGGTCGTAGCTGTGCGGCCGCGTTGCTCACCAGATCGTAGGGAGGGGGTTCGATGCTGGCACGTTCCCAACAAAGAGAATGAGAAAATTCGCCTTCATCGTTAACGCTATCCGCTGTGGAGTTTCCTTCTTAGCCTCAGATAGAATTCTTGGGACGCTTCCTCGCCCCGCTGATATTAATTAGAATTTCGCTGAATATTGCCATCCCAAGTGGCGACCGGGTAACGTCCTCACCCGCAAATCAAGAGATCTCAGGTTTGAGTCTCGCCTAGGTGGATTTTCCTCCATTTAGGGTCTCAATGATTGCCTTCATTTTAATGTGCACGGGTTAGGTGAAAGAAGGGACTATGAAGTCTCAATCTCGTCCCAATAAATTCATTAAATGTATAAATAATCAAACTTATTCACGCTCAAGTGCGGGGGATAAAGATGCAGTGAGGTATTCAGTGCAAGGGTGAAAAAAAACTGCTTCCGTCCGTTCTGCTTCTCACATTGTATGTATTTTGAATTTTGCTATGTCTTAAAATTTTTCTTCCTGGTAATGATCTTGCTCGATTGGAATCGAGAAATAATTCCCAGCAGTTACCCACCGCGATTCGATCAAGTGCACACCTTTGTACGGGTGAAACGTACACGGGGAATATGCGGGAAGCTAAGAAAAAAATATGATTTATTACAAGAGTATTGTGGAGATGTGACAAGAAGGTCAAAGAGCAACGTTATCTTTCTAATTAAGCCTCCTTCATAATATGCTGATAATACATACTCATATATGGGGTATTCGTGAAGTTGAATTGATTGCTAAATTAGATCGCGCCAGCATAAAGGTGTTAGATATTTTAAACGCTGTCATGACAAACTGAGTGGCATAACTAGATTATTAGAAGGAGTAGGCTGGTAATCGCTCACGGACGGACAGTTAAATTACGGATTAAATCTCTTCGCTAAAATGGAAGTAAGTCTTTTGAGCGATGGTGTTGAATATGTATTATTAGCCAAAACGTACTGCGGTAAGAGAGATCATGTGCATAAAATTAGAGAGATTAAGTCTAGAAAAGATAGATTGGAGATGTCATTTTTCTCACATACAATATGGGATCAGAATAAAATGAAGTTTGTCCAAACTCAGTGGGAGGGAAAGGTATTTTGGGTCAAGGGTAACGTATTAGAAAAACTGCATTCTTTTGCGATAGGGGGAAAAGTATTTTTATTTTTTTCGTTCCAAAAAGCCTAATATGCTGCTATTATCTAATCTAACCTTATTATTTTCCATTTGCATATTAACAGCTCTTATCTTAAACTTGGAGGAGTATATATCACTAATACATCATAGTGTATGTACCTGAGTCATCATGATCAGAATTATTTTAAACATATCATCTAATGAAAAATTCAATTTTTGATGTTGCATGCCTAGTATTGAATTCCCCCAGCCACACATCCTAGAGGATGCTTGCCGAGTACTATGTAAATGTACACGTAGAAAAAGCTCCGAAATTTTAAATTGAGCGAGGTAGGGGGAAGATACTGGCGGGATGCATCAGTCTCTACAACAGAATAGCCCAAGGTAAGAAAGCGTTCACCAGGAAGAAGCAAGTATCGTGCCCAAGGAAGATACGCTAGCAAGTAGGGAAGCTCCGTATTAAAGCCTACCTGTGGAGCGTAATATGGCTTTCTCAGGATCAGAGGCCATCGCTATTGAAAATTCGGATCAGGAAAGCATTGAAACCTTCGGCCGCAGGAACGTACCCTGCCGTAAGCAGCACTGATTTTGGAAAAGGAGATCATGAAAAACATATATAAGTGTTAATGTCTATAATGTCCTGATATTGGGGTAAGGGATACCCAAATGGATTCTGTATTGTTTCAAGAAAGTCTTCGACAAAATCCCTGACAAGAAATTAACACAAAAATTATGTAATTGTGGCGTAAACGATAACGTTACTGAATGGATTACGGGTTTCCAATCCAATCGCAAACAAAAAGTGGTCGTCGACGAGTTGAATTCATTAGAGGCAGACGTAACATCAGGAGTGATGCAGGAGAGTGTTTAGGGCTCCTACTCATCCTCAAATACGTATATGAAAGACCTTAGCTCCCTCTTTAGGAACAGCCTTTGATAAAAATTAATTAAAATATGGTAGACGATACATTAATCAACAGAGAAATAAGGACACCAGCAGATAACCTTCTAATTTCTAGTGATTAAGACCAAATAACGAAGTGGAGTTAGTAATGGCATAAGGCAATGAATACGAGAGTATATGAAAAACTGAAGTAATCGCATAAAAGAAATGATAAAAAAGGTATAAATTATAACATAGAAAGGATCGAGTTAAGCGTTTCCTATTAGGTCAAAAACTTTGGTGTAAAACTGACTTGAAAGCTCTCATGGGTTACACTGGAAGTACTATGCGATTCAGCCTTGAAGATGCCGGGTTTCATTTGACTAGCTGTAGGAAAATAAGATGAAAAACTATGAATCAGGTGCTACTTTGCTTTAGTTAGACCGCATTTAGAATACGCGGGAGATCCTTGGGAGAAAACTTTGATCAATGATTTCAATAAGGCTCAGAGAAAATTCACTAAATTAGTTAAATATTGTTACGTTTAATACAAAAACATCATAGATATGCTGGAGAATTTGGCTGTGACATTCTTAAAAAGACCGGGAAAGACAGACATTTTAGAGTAATAGGGCACATGATCTCCCTACAGCATGATTTGATTGTACGTATCCTGTTATTGAATATTGTTGCATTTAATTACTATTTATCGTGTAATTAATGTTTTTCAAGTGAATTAACAAACTAATAATATGCGTAGAAATGACATGATTTGGTTTTGCAAGTGTTTTAACTCTATTTTACGGGTGGTTACCTAACACCCCCCGCCACACGCCCTTGCGGCGGCTTGCGGGGTATTGTGTAGATTTATATGAAGATGAGTTTCCTCGCGACACAGCGGACATTAACGTGGTACGAAATTATATTGATTGATTTCACTAAGAGATAAAATAAGAGAGACAAATACTGCCGCAGACCGATTCAAATGCCCGTTCTTCTTTCTCATGGCACGAAAACCAAAAATACTAACTCAAGACCGCAAATAATTAAATTAACTTGAACATTTTAATTTGATGAATTGATCAGTGGTAGCAATTATTTCATGCTATATATAGGAATGTATGCGTGTGTTTGTACACGAGTGTGTTGGTATATGAGTTGACATGTATTTGAGTGAATGTATCAACTAATATTTCTGAATGAATGGCTGTTGTCCTAACACCCTCCGCCACGCGCAATTGTGGCGGCTAGCGGGTATTTTGTAAATGCAGATGTAGATGAAAAATCTCATTAACATCCACATGACTCCCTGCAAGGCACCGGAAAGACATGTTCCAGGGGATACCCCGAAACCAAGAATGCACAGACTGGTAGTTACATTACACTTCTGCTTTTTATTATTTGCAGTACGCTATTATCGGTTTAGGGTAGTTTTTAATGGGCTTTGGAACAGCACACCCTTGTCCTACCAACTCCAAACTTACACGGCACGTAATCCTTAAACCGAATGTGATAAATATGAGAGAAAAAAGAAAATTTTAAAAACTCTCACCCTTATAAAACATGTATTGGGTATTAACAAGGGATAGAACCGGTAACCTAAGAGAAAAGAAAATGGAGGAAAAAATGAAATATAAATCTAAAGTCTAAATTCTATTTATTCCCTAATTGATGTGAAATGACGCTAAACTGTATGTTTCATATTGTACTAAATTACCCCGAGATGGTTAACTTATTCGTTTGTAAACATAGTGTCTAGGTACCCATCTTGACAAACGATAAAATGAAATAGTACGAAGCATACTTATGTATGTGTGCACGCTTCCCCCTATAGTATTATTATGTAAAACGCAATATGGGTGAATATGAGAGAAGTACCACGTGAATCGAAAACGCCTGGCTATGCAAGGGATTTATTAGAATCTCTAAATAAGGGAAGATACGAGGAGAAAGACCTATAGATAAGTTCGCAGACCGTATTAAGAAGTATGTAAGATGGATGAGATAAGAGGATACGAGCATTAGAAGAATGAAAAACGACAGAAAACCTATTTGTGTTGACATCTTTTGTTCATGAGTTTTCAAGGGGTAGTAGTATTACCTGGAGGTCGTTCATGGAGCTTCTGTCCGAAAGGGTAGACTCATCTGAAAAATGTGAAAAGATTTGAAAAAATAAAATTTCTAGTCCCTCACGGTGTTCAGAAACTCTCTCTCTCTCTCTTTCTCTCTCTTTCTCTCCACCTCCGAAATACTTTTATCCAAAATTATTTCGGAATAAAATATTTCACCCGTCTTCTGCGGAGAAGAGGATTATTTTACCGTAGTAGGCAGCGCATGCCAAAAATTTTAATCTTGCTTCCTTCAGGACAAGAAAAAATGTAAAACGAGGACTCAACCCTGAGAAAAAAAAGTTTCTCTTCATGCGGATTTGAAATTTCCAACTGCTCGGACTCGGCCTGGCTGAGGAGTGCAGAATAATGAACATTTCCCCGTGCGGGTGGGCGGACGTGAATGGAACAATGCAGGGCGCTTTATCTGCGAGGATACTGCAAGAACTAGCGATGGGGTGAGAAAAAAAAGCCGTAAGATACCATCGCGGACACGGTCCCAAAGATACTTTTAGAAACTATTCCCCGTCCCAGGAAATTCGGATCCCTTCGCCGTCTTTGCACGAAGGAGATGACCGTTTAAAGACGGGACTCCTTTACTTAAACCTCACGCACTCTCCCTCTCTATCTCCTTCCTCGCACGGTTTTATCTTCCGAGACTTCCCCTCCCATAACGAACCGCAACCCCTTTCCGCAACCTCCCGTCCCTTTTACCACGTTTCCTCCTTTCTTCTCCTCTTGGTCGGAGCATTGGCCTTCCCAATCCACCGCCTCCACACTTCCACTTTTTTGCCTAGTTCAAATTCTCTCCTTACGTTCACCCTATCCTTCCCCCGCACCGATCTCCCAGGCCTTTGTTTTTTCTGACTACTCCTCTTTATCTCTCTCCCTCTTCTCCCTCTCTCTCGTTACCTCTTCCTCGTTTTCCTCCCACCAGGCCCAAATCCTTATCAAATTCTACACATACCGTAAGCAGGAATGCGCTGCTGCTGGGATCTTTCCCATCTCACTATTTTCAGCTCAATGGCCATCTTATTTGATAGAAATGTGACCAGGAACACTCTTCTCTCTCGCACGATGACGATACAAAAACATATCTTCGCCGGGAAGAATTTACTTTAAATGACATGGAGCAACTGACTTCCAGCGATTTTTTCGACTGCCTCACGCCTTTGGAACTTCCTCCTAACTGTCATTAAAAATGCTTCGTCTTAGCAACTTTCTTGAATATTTATTTTCCTTATTCTATGCTTCATGTACCTAAAATGTTTTGATGGTACTAGGTATTTATGTTCATATCTATATTCCTTATAGCCATCATGAATCTGTGGAAGGGTGGTTTGTGGCAGCTCTTCAAACTATCCTGCTATTTTTTCACTCTTTCCTAGCTATTTGCACCAACATTTTCCATTACTTACTTCTCATAGTTTAACCTGGACTTTTCTCTAAATTTATTCCCCTGCATCTTTCCTTTAGTTGTTATATTTATTAAGCTATCTTGCCTAAGTATATGTCCAGTTAGTTTTTTTCCTCTTGTTAGTGTCTTCATAAGCGTCATTCTTCTTCCGCACTTAGAAGTACTTATTCATTTGATTTACTGTGATGCAGCATACCAAGACCTTTCAGGCGAACTGAAAACCAAACTCCAGAGGACCCATAGTTCCTTTGTGTAGTTCATGCGTGATCTTAGAAAATACGATCATATTTCCGACTCATTTAATAGAATATCCTGGTTAAAGCTAGAAGGCCGCAGGCATTTACATATTCTTTCAACTTTCTACAGAATACTTGCACTTCACACACCTAAATATCTATACAAAAATTTCCTCTTCGTCAGCTCAATCCACAACAGAAATACTAGGGGTAACAATAAAATTTTCGTCCCACGCCATCGCACGGAAATCTATCACATATCTCTTCATGTTACTGCATGCCGTCTTTGGAACTCTCTCCCAGATGACATAAAAAACTCTCCATCCACAACAATATTTAAGAGAGCACTTCACAAGTTCATTTTCCTCAGGTACATAACTTAACCAGTATACCCTCCCTCATTCCACTCAGCTGCTATACAGATCACTGTGTCTACTTTTTTTCTGCTTTTTTTGTTTTGTCATATCAAGCAGTAGGAGTTTGCATCATTATTTTTAGTAATATTACGCTTCTCATTACTCCGCATGTGTTGTCAATATATTTAATTTCTCCATTTCAATTTCAGTAATTTAATAATATGTGAAAAATGTAAAAATGATTGTTACGATGGACATGTATCTTTCCTTTAATTAATAGGGTTTTCGCAGGTTTTTCACCCCCCCCCTTCTCTTCGTGGGTGTTTTTCCTGCGTAGGTTTTTACTAGTTGAGCAATGCCACGGTCTCCCTAGCTTTTCCCACAAACCTCATTTTTTGCTTAGACTTTTATTTTATTGTTTTCTATCTTCACTGTCATTTACTTTGAGTATGTGTATGTGTAGGTGTATCCTTGATTTGTAAATGCATATGTATGTTTGGGTGTATTTGTCTATGTATATTCATGTGTACATATGAATGTAACTATAAGTTTAATGCATAATATAATATGTATACGACGATGGGTTAAATGGAAGAAGGGACCATTAGGTCCCAATTTCGCCCAAATAAAGACCTCTATCTATCTATCTATCTATCTATTAATTTGATATGCCGTCATTGCATTTTATTTTCATCATTCTTTGATAGCATCATATTTCCATTGCATTATTTTCTCTGCCAATTATATATTCAACGTTTAACATCCGTAAAAAAACTCAAATCATAAGGTGTAACTTTTTGCTTCCGTAAGGAAGAATGGTTGCACTAGTTGTCCCTAATATTCCTTATGTAAAGATGCATTTGGTAAAATTTTATTAATATTAAAGAATAGATACATAAGGAGTTAAGAAGGCCGTATTAGGAAGGTAGTTTTGTTTTATATCACGTTTTCGGCACATCTTATTATTTCTTGGTATTTGGTATGCTCCTGGGAATTTCACCCCCAGAGTACAACATGCATTTTTTTCAATTTTGCCCTTGCTTCACTCCAATGTCCCTCCTTCTATGTAACGGTCTCATTCCGCTCTCCCACACCACAAACGAACAACCCCCTCTAGTCCTCAGTTCTCTATCTACCCAAATCCATCCTCACGTCCCATCACGCCTTCAACTCATTCACTCATTCATTCGCATCCCTCCGTCCCCACTCACCACGTGAGTGAACCCTTCACTTTCTCTCCACTCATCCAGAACCCCCACCCCCTCCCTCCAAAAGCTCCCAATGTCCCCACCCTCATCTCAGCATTTAATCCCTTGGTTGGCGGGCAAATCTAAAATGGCAAAATGCCGTCCGAAGCCCACAAAAACGCGTGACCCATGAAAGTGTTTTTCATCAGTGACGCTACATTTGCTCTGGCTCGGCGATGGTGCCCCCCCTCCATCCCCCTCTCGATTCTCCCTCCGCCGCGGGGTGGCAGTCGGGCTGCTTCATTCGTCGGCGGGATACTAGGGGGGGGGGGGTCGGGAAAGGAGAAAAAGGGTGTCGGAAAGGGGAGAGAAAGGTTCTACCTCCTCCGCGCTCTCTATCCCATGCGCCCCTCCTTTCCCTCCCGGGGCCTTCCGATGCAGTGACGCATCGATTTTCTCTCTCTGTGCCCGTTCCAATTCGCATCGCGATTCCGAGCCGAAAGAGAGATCACAATGGTCATAGGAGAACGCGAATCCGATGTAAACACGCTACTGTAATGGATGTTCGGAGGACGAGGCGGATGCGATGTCGGAATAGATGCATGTAACAAAGAAAAATGTAGCAAAACGACTTTTTACAGAATTTTTCAAGCGATCTCATCATATTGTCACTCTATATTATAAAAGGAGCGGAAATGTTTATCAAAAGAAATAAAGCACAGTAAAATACTCCTGGGGAAATAATTCCCTTCAGTCTAACCAAACAGTCATAGCTTTGGAGGGTAAAGTAATTGAAAGTCAAACAAGCATCAAGGCTAACAAGGGAAAGGAAAACTACGTATTTTTGCGAAATTGTAATTAAAAAGCCAGTGTTTATCAAGGTATTTATGGTAAAATGTCGGCGAGGTTACTAGTTTCAAGTTTCGTAATTGAGAGTCTTCATCTTGAATGCAGCATTACTATTTGTAATTTTATGGGAAGAATGGTTTCATTTCTAAACTTAACAGAACACAAACTAGAAGCGGCCCAGTATGTTTATAATTGATTATAAAAAAGTGAGGTCATTCGTTTATTAGAAAACCTAGGTTGAGAGACAAAGAAACTTCAAACACAATGTAACCTACTGGATTTTACAAATCGTATGGGTCTAATATTAACTAAGAGTGATTAACTCTCTGATCACTTTACATCTGTGCCGAGATATCAGTGGCAACTAAGGGAAATAATCTAACTCGGACTAAACCTAAACGAGGAAATGTTTCCTCATTTATGGCACTAGCAATAAAAGACACGAGATTAAGAAAACCATTCAAACTAACAGAGATGACATTTTATCCAATTATAAGTTCTAGGTTCAATAGGAAACATTCCCAAATATATTGTGGGCGGCATAACATTCCCCACTATACGTCCGTTTGTTTGCTTGAAAGATAAAGTACAAAGACTGTGAAGAAATTGTGAAGCTTCAATTACACATTGTGATGCCCCTGCATAGTCACTCCTGTGATGTTCCACGAGTTTAAGAGGCGAAATGCTCACATCAAAACGTCACATACCGCGGACGCTTTTCAGTTTTTCTACCAACATTCTCATTCCTCTCGCTCTCTTTCTATTTCACCAACGCTATCTTTTACTCCTCCTACTTTCGGAAAATTTCATTTACTTTCTTTGACCGCTATGCGGGGTCGCACCCAAAAGTGGTAGGACTGATTTTCTCTGGCGCGAACGGAGCGGTGGAGGGGGGTCTGCCTAGCAGGGTAAGGTGGAGGGGGCTCTTAGCAACAGCCCGACACCAACCTCAGTTGCCTGCGGTCTGTCGTTGAGTGAGTGAGGACACCGTTTTTAGTGAAGCTAGTTTTTTGTCCGCGTCGAAAAACAAAATGAATCTGAATTTAGAGCAACGTTATTCCGTGAAGTTTTGGGCAAAACTCGGGAAGACGGCAACTGAGACCCTCGATATGATCAAGCAGGCTTATGGGGACACTGCCTTAAGCCGTTCCACAGTATTTGAGTGGCACAAGTTGTTTAAAGAGGGTAGGGAGCTCGTTGAAGACGGCCATAGCTCCGGACGGCCGTCGACGGCAAGAACCGACACAGACCGACGCTTAACCAGTGAAGAAATATCAGACCAGTTGGGTCAGTCTGCATCCAACGTCCAAGCATTATTTCACAGGATTTGGCCATGCGCAAGGTGTGCGCCAAGATGGTGCCGAAAATTCTGAGTGTCGACCGACAGCTCCTGGCCAAATACGGCGTTGCCACGTTGCCGCACTCGCCCTATTCTCCCGATCTGGCACCTCCGGACTTCGTCTTCTTCCCCCTGATGAAAAGACAGCTCAAGGGACGACGTTTTGACTCGATAAAGGCCGTTTAAGAGGCGTCGACGAGGGTCATCAACGGCATCCCCAAAGAAAATTTCCAGCGGGCGTACGCGGAATGGGAGCGACGTTATACTAAGTGTGTAGCAGCTCAAGGAGCATACTTTGAATATTATTACGTCGATGTAAGTATATCGTCAATAAAATTCTTGTAAAAAAATAGTCCTAGCACCTTTGGGTGCGACCCTGTATATGTACACAAGCGATGCGATATCATGATGTACCGCCCAGAATTATGTTATAGTTCTGTTTAGTAGGAACTGTATTAAAATATTTAAAAAAATAGTTATATTATGACCATGTTACACTCTGATCCGAGCAATAATTTTTCAACTGTAAACTTTTTATCGCAAACGACACTAAATATTTTCATAAAACTCAGCCTGAGGTGATTAAAATAAACGTATCCTAAGATTTTCGTTCCTAAGGAATTAATTCAGTCGTCTTGCCAATTGAAAAACTCAATCAGTGATTGAACATGGGGATGCGAAAGAAAAGTAGTTTTTTTAAGTATTAAATCCATTTTTAAGAGCCGTAACCCAACGATTTTTGGGCATGAGAAATATTGAAATTGGTTTCGCCTTTGGAAAAATAATCTCCGGAGGTGAAATCTTGGGTGCGAAGGAACAGTAATTCTGTGTATCCATGCCCCTTTTTTTTAACGATTGCGGCGTTGTGAATTTTCATATAACTTTCATAGGGATAAACCAAGGTGCTTTTGGGCATGAGAATTTTATTGAGCTCCGCCTCATCCTTGGGAAATTTCATCTATGGACCAAGACTGCCGCAAAATACATAGCATAAAATGTTTAAGCCATATTTACCTTCATTTCATAATACAAACACCCTGCCCTATGCGTTATAGGTTTTATCCTTGAGAGATTTTTTTCATTGTTATGAAATGTTCTTTTAGAAAGTGCGAATAAATAAGTTCTTGTTTTATATAAAATTTAATTTTAAAAAGTTTTAAATCAACTAAATTTAGGTTTGAAATATATTAAAATATTTTTATTCAAAGAAAAAATTCAATAGTAATGTTTAAACAAAATTTCCCTATGCTGAAAAAAGATCGTAAAACATAACCTGAAAGAGAGTCTAATTAGGTGAATATACCATATTTAGATTTGAGAAAACAAATGATATAAGTCCTTTACTTGAGAAAAAACCTGAAATCATTCGCATTGATTAATTGCAACAAGAGAAAAACGATATATGGAGAATATTCGTCGTTAGTACACGGACGCTCGCCTTGGCAGCTTTGATGGCGAAAGTTATGGAATTAAAGTTTATCATCACATTCACATCATCATTTATATATAATCATAATTTACAAATTTGATTGTGTAATTGTCGCCACTGTCACTGACAAAGGAGGGATCCTTGTTAAACCCTGTGTGTGTGTGTGTAAATGCGATTCACAAAGGTCTAACACACCGGAGTGATTGAGTGATTGCTTGCTTACGTAAATCCGTTCTGTTTCGTTACATTTGTTTTATAATTTGGCATTCATCTTTGTGATTGGCGGGTCACTGACATATGAAGGATCCTTGTAAACCCTGAGTGCGTACGTGAATGCATTTATGAAACTGCTGTAACTCATTAACTCACCCTAGTGATCGAGTGGTTGTAAGTTTGTTTTAATTTTTATTATTTTTCCTTTTTGGTGTTTGATTCAGGTATACGCGGGTCACTCTTTCTTAAACACACCCAAGTGACCTAGTGTGTGTTCTCTATCCTACCCCTTACTTGTAACTTTGTTTTATTCCCCCATTCCATTTTCAAATTAGTGCCAATCAGGTTTAGCGTCTCGGCTATCCCGTTTACATCGAATCACCATTTGCCAGATAATGATAACAACTAAAATAAAAGCTGCAGTTTGCACTTTTACTGAGTCACTCGACAGGGGTCCGCTAAAAACATGATCCAGAACTGAAATAACGCTCGCAGGTGATTGGCACTTGGCGCGTATTGAGATTCAGACCCCCCATCACCGAGCCTGCGCTGTGCGAGCGCGCTGTGACGTACAGTCACGTCAGGAAACAATTATCCCCGAAACTTTTTATACAAACGTTTTACATTTTGCTTAAATTTGATCCAATAAAAAATGCTACCGGTGATCTTGAGGCGTTTGAGCAATTCTTAAATATTTATATGGATTGTATGATTATGATGTTGCACTTCCTCTGTCGACCCAAATACATAATATATGGAAAGAACAAATGTATAGATAAAATTATTGACAATAAATGCGATATAATGCGCTTTAGTTTTTCAACTCTACGCTGGTAATTTAAATCATAGTGTCGATGTGTCGAAAGGAATCTTTGCGATATTCAATGCAGTCGCAGTGCGAAAGTCAATATCTAACACCGAACTCCACTAAATTTCCACCTCATCTTCTACTTCCTCCTCCAACTCATCACTTACTTCATCAACTCATTCCATCCACTTTCCTCGCGTTATACGTCTTCCTGGGAGTCTTTCAATATCTCGTTCTCCAGGCGCACCCATTTATGGACATCCTTTTCCATTACCCCTTTCCACCCTCTTCGTCTCTCAATCACCCCCTCCCGATGTTCATTCCTCCATCTCTGCGCAGGGAGGGTGATAGGTGCTCCTATTTTCACATCAACGGGATTCTAGCGTCCTCAACTCTTCCGATTTAAAGATTTTGGAGCATTGATTAATTAATTAATAGAGGCAATCTGGATAATGATGCGGCTCGCGGTGTTAAGTCAAAGGATTTCAAACCTCTCCCGACTCCTGGATTTTCAAGCTGCTCGGCGAATATGGATTTTGCCCGGGACCATCCGCCACAAATCTTAACATTTACATTTCTGTGTGACGTGGAAATATTTTACCATGAAGACAGAATTTAACCCAATGCAATCGTATGTGATCAATTCGTTGTAATATTTAGCTCGCATTTCTCAGCAGTATCATTGTATTTTTTTCAAAATTCTTAAACTGAAATATTTTTAACGCGATGTGTACATGCTATTTGTATATCATGTATTCATTCTCAAGTTATTAACATTGGAAAATAATGGTTTCAACTAATTTATTTTTCTGTTTCTATGTGTGTGTGTGCCCAGGAGTAGAGCGTTGGACTAATAATCCTAGAGCCCGAGTTCTATTCCCGGACACGCCTATCTGAGTACGCTCAGCTAAACCAGAGCTGTTTTCTTTTCCGGGTATCATGCTTTCCTGGGAAATCATAGGCGGCTCAAGGAAAGGAGCCGGACACCCCCCCTTAACCTGATGTGTGAGTTTAACTCACCGTTAGGCTTAGAATTGGATGATCCCTACAATCACCTATCAAACCGAACTTCAGGTTGATAACTGCTAATAATTAATGCATACGATTCCGTCGTGTATGCATTTATGTTTTATTTATTATTATTGAAGTTAGTGATGCTGGAACAAAGGAAGGGTATATTCATGCATTAGATTATTATTACAAAATTATTTCATTAAAAATTTATGGCTGAGAAATAATGAAGTAAGTCTTCATCTTCTAAAAAAAATACTGCACACTATTGGGTGTGTTTTCATATAACCTCAGATCATAAAAAAATCAGTTAAAGCCGAAAATAATAGCCTCTCTTACTATTTTTTGGGTTTAAGTGTATCCTTTATTTTTTGACTGCAATATTAAACATTGACCAAGCATGTGCTCCTTGAGGTTAAATATCCCCATGAAATTTAGTGCAATGAAATCTTTTATGACCGTGGGGTCATAGAAGGCTTAAGCATATTTACGAGTGATACAAGTGTCCTCTAGGAACAAAATTACTTGAGAACTCCACTCGGAGCGACTCCTACGCCGTGAAAACCTCGAGGAAAAAAATGTGCAAACCCTGCCAGCTGCAATTTCAGAGGAAAGTCACCGTGTACCCTCTCTGCAGGAAAAAAAGTATCATCAAAGAGGTAGTTCAAAATCTAGAGTGGTCGAGGAGACGACCTCGGAGGACGAAAAAGGTCACCGTTTTCTACATTCCTTCCATTCCACCCTATTTCGACTACCTGCTCTCCTAGACGCCATCCTCTTCCAATTCGCCTTTAACGCTCACGCCTTTTCCCAACACCTCACCCCCACGCTTGTTCTTTTCAACTCCCTTTTCCTCCCAATATTTTCTCATATTCACCCCTCCAAAAAACCCCTTCTCCTCCCTCCTACCCTCCTTCCCACCTCCCTACTCCCCCCCACGATGCCACCGCCTTCTCATCACCCCCCTTCCTCCGACATATCTGCCGCCTCCCCCTCGCTTTCTCCCCCATTTCACCTTACATCCACTCACCCGGTTCTCATCATCAGAAATGATTTCCATATCGGCCTCGACTCCTCTAAATGCCCCCGTCTCCTCGCTCCCTCTCTCCAACCTCCAACACCACCCCCAGCATCCTTAAATCCCCATTTCCTCCATCTCACTCCCTCGCTTTCCTCATACTCCATCCTCTCCATTCCGACCACCCTCTTTCCTCTCCAAATCCCCTCTTCCCCTCCGATCCGTTCCTATTCCCGCACCCACCCCATACCCTCTCGCCACCAAGCAGATCACGATTTTTCGGAAAGGAAAAATTTTCGTTTGAGGGCGGAATTAGTAGGCGGGAGCACCTTCCCTTTCTGCCCGATCAACGCCCCCAAAATGATTTAATGGGTCGCAACAAAGGCACGTTCGGGTCGGCATCTCTTATTCAAGCGACGGCGGTGATTAGCAATAAAAAAAATATGAGAGGAGGAGGAGAGTGGGAAAGGTTTTTGTATCGAGATGAAATGATAAGGGACCCTTTTGCACTCGAATTTCGTTCCAAAGTTTTCATTTTAATGCTCGGGCTCTTATGAAGCTTCGTCAGGTAAAATATTGACGGAGGGAATTTGAGAGATGCCAAATGGAAAGTGATGAATCCCGAGGGTGATGGTTGTTTGCCTATAATACGGCTTTATTCAGTTGTGACCCATTGATCAGTGCGAATGAGAATGAAAAGCAGCATATAATGAGGCGTTTTACGAGTTCACATTGGAGTGATTTGAACTCAGCAAGGACTATTATCATAACTTAATTTGTAAATTTGTTAAGGAAGGAGATAACTGCGATAAAGCTGTAATTGCGTTCTAAAACCCCTGCATTGGATATACTGTGTCTTAATTTGCCTATGAATGAATCGACGCATACTATTAACAAGAAAACAGTTATCATATGCGACACCTCCAAACTGAATAGTTACGAAAAGACAAATCCATTAATTTCAAACACTTACCATAGGGTAACCTGTAATAATTTTTAATTTATAAACTAAACAACTCGATTTAATTACCATACAACCCAAATTAATTTGGAATCATACAATTTTTCATGCCTTACACATTGTGAACTCACACGCATACACACACATGTATATTTCATATATATATATATATAAACACCATAAACACAGTAATCAACCCGAAGGTCGGTTTAGTAGGTGATGGTAGAGATCACCCAGGACTAAGCCCTATACGGCGTGTGAAAATTCACACATCAGGGTAGGGGGGCCAGTTCCTTTCCCTGATATACTACCTTGATCAAAAAGTTCCCGGAATAACCACCGTGTGGCGCTCCCATCGTTCCGATTTGAGTTCTGTTTTTTTTGTTAAATTGGTACATCTGTTGTTGATATTCCCTTTAAATCTTAGTGTCATAACTTGACATTTGCAAAAGTTACGTAGCCAAGAGTACATCTATCTCTGTGTGTGTTGGCGATTTTTTACAATTGCAGAAATGGATTTAAATTTGCAACAACGAACTTGTATTAAATTTTGCGTAAAAAACGGATTTAGTGGCGCACGGACGTTGGAAATGTTGGAAAAGTGTTTCGGCAACGATTCTCTAAAAAAAACGGTCGTTTACCAGTGGCACGAGCGGTTCAGAAGTGGTCGTGAATCAATGGAAGATGATGAACGCAGTGGCAGACCATCGACATCGAAAGTCGGTGAAAAAATTGATAAAGTAAAAGAAATGTTGGTCAATAACCGCAAATTAACCATCAGAGAAATAGCGGAGGACTTGAACATTGCCTATGGATCCGCCCAAGACATTGTGGTTAATGATTTGGGTTTCCGTCGTGTAGCAGCAAAGTTGGTGCCAAAAGACCTCAATTTCATGCAAAAAAGAGACCGTGTTGACGTCGCAAAAGACATGATTTGCGAGGCTGAATCCGATCCCACATTCATCAAAAGGATCATTACTGGAGACGAGACGTGGGTTTATGAGTACGACACGCAATCCAGACATCAGGCAAGTGAATGGCGTTCACCAAATGAGCCGAGACCAAAAAAACCACGTCGTGTTCAGTCAAAAAAGAAGGCAATGCTGACGGTTTTCATGGATTACAACGGTGTAGTGCATCATGAATTTTTGCCAGAAGGCCAGACAGTAAACAAAGAGTATTATTTGGGCGTTATGAGACGTTTGCGTGAAGCAATTCGCCGAAAGAGACCAGAAATGTGGGCAGAAAACTCGTGGATTTTGCACCATGATAACGCACCGTCGCACAGTGCTATCATTATTCGTAATTTTTTGACGAAAAATGCAACAAATACCATCCAACAGCCACCGAATTCACCTGATTTGGCTCCCTGTGACTTCTTTCTGTTCAATCGAGTTAAAAAACCATTACGGGGAACGCGTTTTAGCAGCCGAGAGGAAGTAATGGAAAAATCGCAGGAAGCACTGATGGACATACCGAAAACCGAATATAAAAAATGTTTCGAGGATTGGATCAAGCGCTGGCATACGTGTGTTGCAGTCGATGGGGATTACTTTGAAGGGGACAATATAGATTTAGATGAATAAACTTGTATTTTTAATTTTCTGAATAAATTCCGGGAAATTTTTGATCAAGGTAGTATATATATATATATATATATATATATATATATATATATATATATATATATATATAAACATACATACATATATATATATATACACACACACACACACGCACACACACGCACGCACACACTAATATATATACACACGTGTGTGTGTGTATATTTTCATGGAAAATATATTTTGCGTATGTGCGTATTTATTCATACGAGTTTTAACGCAATTAAATACTAGATTTGTTTTTAAAAGCAATAAATAATTCATTAATGTAATTCAAGTCTCTGCGGAGTAGGTTTAAGAGATTCTCTGAGTCAGCCTAAAGGCAGGATACGGAAACAATGAGATCTATTTTACTTTAGAGCTGTAGTAAAGGAGTTGGAGGTTAAATAATAGATACTTTCACTCCATAATCTACCACATGCCGTGTGCGTAGTCTTGGCCCGTTCCACGTGACCTCTTTACGCGGGACCTCTTTTTTTTCTCTTCCGGGGAGAAAATCTTTGTCTCCTACGGATCCATTTCTCAGACTTTACTTTTACGATTCTACCCATTCCCAATGACTGCCGCCTCCCTCGATAAATATGCCTCTATCTCTCTCCACCTCCCTCCCACCGACCCCCGTATCCTTCTCCTTCCCTCATCCGGACACCCCTGCCCCCATCGTTTCACTACTCCCCCCCCTATTCCGGTTTCCTCACTTCCCTTCCACACCTGGGAGAAGGGGAGGAATGGAGGGAGGAGATTCGGGGGTCGAATCAACGTCGAACCGACATCTCAATGGCCGGAGTCCCCGTTCTCTATCAACCCCCCCCACCTCACCCCTATAAACTCTCCCTGATCCCCGCCCCGCCCTGTGTCTGAGGCGAGCGTCACGCCTACTGCCGAAAATTCCGCTTTCCCATCCCCGCCTTCAACTCCATTCCCGCCTCCCCACACCCTCTCGACCTCCGACATTCGATGAGCATCCACCCTCCTCCAACTTCACTCCCGTCCCGTTCTCTTCGGGGGTTTTAAGGGTAGGTGCGAGAATTTTCCTTCCCGGACAAGTTCTGCACTCCCAACTCCCTAACGGCACCCTATGCCATCCTCCCCCTCGCCTCCCCAACTCCTTTCTCCTTCGACCAAGGCTAATATCCTCCAAAAATCTCTTCCTTCTTCCTCATCCCGCCCCCCTTTCTCCAGAAATTCTTCCCGTGGTATTGGTATTCTGTGTCGTGATCATTAATAAATCGCGAAATATTTTTCATAAATATTCGTATTCCCTCTCGTTAATGGAAATGCTTACCCCTAATTCATTAGGTTTTTTCGCGAACGCCTTTCACAAAAATTACTCATTGTGATATAGTTTTTATATATTATATTGATGCTTTGTGTTCGGAAGACCCTTGCTCCGATTTGTCGTTTGCGTAAAAAAAAGAAAAGATTTTAATTCCAATCCAGAGCAGCAGAATCAGCTGTATTTCTATGTTTGTCCTACATTGATACGACACTTTACATTGGGATCTATTTTTAAAGGAAAGGATTCAAATGGATATTTTTAATTGTGGATGCATTGCAAGAGGAAAGCTGTTCATCTGGGTCTTTTGTTTATTAATTTATGGTGCGTTTTAATGTATTTACATTTGTAAAGGTGTGAATCTCCCGGTATTTTGAAAGTGAGTTACGTAATGCCCATTCCACGTTCTAATATATAAGGGCATTTATCTAACGATTTATCTGTTTTTCGATACAACCCCTCCACCCAAATTCCCGTTCAAACCCCACCCCCCATATTCTCCACCATCACCGCCTTTCCCCCATCCTCCAATCCTCTCGGCCCCATTATTGGGAGCCCCTTTCCCATCCTTACTTTTCACATTCGACTTTTCCCACCCCTTCCTTCTCTCCGAATATCTTGCCTTCAGCTTCTCCAGGCTCATCTTGTCCCATTACCATCCCCACTCCGCCCATACTTTAAAACCCCTTCTCAAATAGACTTCACCTTATTTCCCTCCTTCCGCTCTCACCCTTCTCCCCACAGATTTCTCTCTTCTTCCCCCTCCCTTCTTTATTCAGCCCTGCTATTTTCTCTTCCTCCATCCTTCCATCGCCCTTCCAATACTTCTTCGTTTCCATTTATATATATATATATATATAGTTGTATATGTACGTGTATATATATATGTATAGTTGTATATGTACGAGTATATATATATGTGTATGTATATATATATATATATATATATATATATATATATATATATATATATATATATATATATATATATATTTGTCCCACTCTCTCTGTTTTCCCTCCTCATCCACCTTCCCGTCTTATCCATTTTCGCCATCTCCTTTTCCACCATTTGTTCAATCCCTGCGTCACAGAAAAGATCTTCTTTGCAGCTGGAGAGCAACACTCCCGGTTGGATGATTCGAGAGCCGGAAAGTCTCCCAAAAATGAAATAAACTTACCTGCAATTGTGCTACGTATACATTCCAAAATGAGCATTGGGAAAAAATGTAAAAAAATCAACTATAAATCCATCCAATATTAATATCTAAAAGACAGTTCCGAAAACCCAATTATGCCTTCATGTGATCATGTTAAAAATGCACTTAACCAGCCGAAGGGAGGTTTTGATAGGAGGGCAAGCATCTCACTCCAAGCTCAGGTTTTTGTCGCACGGAATTGAAACATTCAGAGTACGGGGTCCAAATTTGGCCAAAACAGTTATCCGCAAAGTTCGAAAACCAGAGTGCCCGTCACTTAGCTTTCCAGCCACTTTGGTTTTAGATGGGGTTGTGACGCGGGATTGAACCTTCGATCCTTTAATCAGTAGCGTAATGGTCAGCCTACTAGACTTCCATGCCCCCTTTATGTCTACATACTACATAGCGATATCTACATGGTGATACTACACCAGGCATGCATCACAGTTAAGAGTTGAGTATTTGCTTGTCAACAATAAATTGCAAAAAATAATTCAATTAAAGCAAATAGTCTTACTAACAGCTACATTTGATACTGTATTTATAAGTAAAATACTTCTCCGTGCATGCGACACGAGTTATTATTAACAAAAATAAAAACAAATTAAGATTTAGATAAAATAATGACAACGTATTAGGTTAATTAAAATTAAAAATACATTTTTATTTAGCGGTAGTGTGCGGGTATTCTTTTTCTTTATATCTCGCGTGAAAATTACATCTTAAATTTGTTGGCCTACGCTTGTTCTACTTTATCTCATTTCTATGGCTCACCGACCGCAGTATTATGAGGTTAGTAATTCATTTTCAGTATCATCAATAAATATACTTGCTTTTAATTTATGTGAAAGATTTATCTGTACTTTAATATTCCCTCCGAGAATAATAAGTAATCTAGATCCTCTAAAAATCTAGATTCACTAAAACTTTATCATAAAAACATTTTTAAATCTAGCTCCTCTTTGCTGCCAATCATCTACGTAATTCGCCAATTTAACTGACTTGGTGGGGAACCGATATATTCGCATATATCCTAAAAGAGGCGTTACTAAGGAAAGAGAGAGTTGCTATTTTACCCTCTAGTCACATTTACCTAGTACTCTTATAAAACATTACATAGTCATACTCATACATAAATACATTAGCGTTTAAAGCAAAAGAGAATGGTGTACGTTATGGGACGCCACGAAGAAGTGAAGTCCGATTCACGTTCCCCACGCCGAAAGTTCTCCACTCCCATCTCGCCGTAAGCAGGGAGTGTGGGAGGGATATCGACGACGCCTCTGAATGCATCCGGGTGAATGGATTCCATGGCGTTGTCTTCGGGATTTCGCGTTCCGGAGAGGCGATCAGAAGGCGACGAGGAGGATGCGAATGAGGTTTTGGATGTTGTCACGACTCGGCGAAGCAAAAAGATTTCACGAAATTCTCGTGTCGAGTTAGAATCAACCCGAGCAAGCCGTGGGCTGTCTTCTCTCTCGACTGGGTGCTGCAATGCACGAAGAACAACGCTCACTGACGTGACGACTTCCCGCGGAAAGTTTGCGGCGAGGCATATTTGACGTCGATGAATTCTCTTTAGGGATACAAAAGGTAAGCGCCATTACTTTTTCTACGAGAACTGATGCATTAAAACACGATACTTGCCAAGAGAAGACCAAGCTATAACGTTACCGTCTTCCGTCTGACTTTGTTGTGAAGAATATGTATGATTTTTGTCGCATTTTGGAAACATAAAGAAGAGGGATTTTTTTCACTCATTCTTCTATTATAATTAGTGCTTCAGTGGAATCAGAAATATTAATTTTGGATGACGCCGACAATATTAACCTGCGGAGTTAATTGTTTGGGAGTGAAAGAAACTTTAAAAAGAGTTGACGACTGGAGCAAAAACCATTTTCGGGCAACTATGGGAATGATAAAGCTGTGGGTATTATACGCAAAACTAAAGGAGAATCATTTTACATATGATCTTTATCTTTCTATTTTTAAAATATCAAACATCTACCGAGAGATTTAACGAAAACCTTATTATTTTAGTAATCATTTCACGGAACGCAAATGCGTCTCGGAGCATGTTAGTCCCAACGTGTGTGCTTTACAAAAACTATTTAATCGGCCATTCTTCATTATCAGTATCAATCCTGGGATTATTCCTAAGCCGTACTCCAGTTGGTTCTCCCAGAAGAAAACCACTTAATCCTCCATGTTTCTTCGTCTTTAAGCGTCTAATCTCGGATCTTCCCCTGTGATTCTTTCCGTTCGTTTATCCCCAACCTCCTTCAGCAGACCATCGATTCTCGTTCCAAACGATTCTATCCTTTATCAATTTCAGCCTTTTTTTTTCTCTTTAGCGTGATTCATGTTGACATCCGAAGTGAACTCCTTTTACATAATAAAATGCGATTTTTCTAATCTTTTCCTATTTTCTATCCCTTTGGCGAAATAGAAAGGGCATTAAGGGAATTGAACTATAATAAAGCACTGGGGATAGACGACATTCCCGCGGAACTACTTAAAGGTTTAGAAGAACTTGTAGGAAGAGTTTTTTGTGAACTAATTCATAACTGTACTAATTCATTCATTAGGGCGGAATTAGGTCAGATTAGTGTTTGTTACTGTTCCAAAAAAATTGAAATTAAGTCATATATGAGAACTGCAGGCCTATATGTTTGCTTTCATCCGCAGTTAAAGCGGTTCTCATCACTGGGAGGATGGAGAGCAGGGCAAATTATATATTAGGAGATGAATAGTTCAGCCAGGTAGAGGCACGAGTGATGAAATATGAGCACTATGGGACTACTATGAGGCTATCTTTTGTCCAGAAAAAATACTCAGGAACAAAGAGTAAAATCAGGATGCATTTGTCTTTTACGAATATTTATCGAAAGAGTCCGATAGAGTGACTTGGGTAGAGTTTATAAATGCATTACAGAAAATATGAGTACGAGTCTCTTCGGAAACAGTTGAAGATGAGGGAGCAGAAACCCCCAGAGTGTCCTGATAGTCGGCATGAACTTCCTTTGCTTTCATAACTTTCTTTACTAAGTGTTTAGCACAACTCGAATCTCAAATTTTTCCATCTTCACAGTTGACTATACAGGAACAGCAACAGAATGGCGTCAGCACCAAAAATGTCTTCCCAGAGTACTGACGCGTTACTTGTTTACTCATAAAGGATTTCCTCTTACTATACGGGAAACACGTAGCGGTAGCGCTGACATCTAGTGGTGATTTCGAGAACCTTTCAAACTATTCTCGTGTGTTGGATTTGTTTGCAGCCTGTGCATGTCCCAAACTGCTCAGTATGGAGAGTCGAGTTGAGCAGTGTTAGGAAGGCAGAAGTGTTCATGATCAACTGTGCTTTCCAACGTAGCGAAAATGGTTACAGATGTATGGGAAGAACTGGGGATAGTAATGAAAGTGGAAAGGGGAATCCTTAAAATCAGTTCGAGTTGCTGATGGTCATGGCTCAGTTTACCAGTCAGCCTAAGGGAATGCAAGCGTTGCTGAGCGAATTGAAAAGTCAGTGCGATAGGCATGGGATGACAATAAATGTTAAAATAACGTAGGTTATTTGGTTTTCGAGAAGGAGAAAGGTTAAGTAAAATATAAAAATAGGAATTTATATAGGGACAGGCGAAACAGTTTACCTATCTGGAAAATTTTCTGGACCAAAATAGTCAAAATAGAATGGGCATGAGAAGAAGAATTACGTCAGGCAAAGAACCTTTCACAATAAATGAATTGATGGCAGGAACGTTGAGTAAGGATTTTAAGAAAAGACTCGCCAAAACTTTAATATGAGGCGTGGTTTTGTATCGCGCGAAAATATGGTCATTGAAACACGATGATAGGCGTAAATTGGATGCATTTGACATGCGGGGGTGGAGAAAAAGAGAATATTTTTGCATAACTGTGTGCCATAACAAAGAAGATTAAATTCATACTTTCATTTAAACTTTTTTTTACAAAAATTGAAAAAAATAAGGATGCAAACAGATTTTAACAGCCAAATTATTATGTTTAGTCACTAATTTTTACATTTTCATTATATTTTACTTATTTTTTATCATTATATTTTCTATCATAATAAAATTTTGTACGAAATAAAATTAAAAGAAAATGTCATTTACCTAATGATGTGAGAAACTTTGCTGCTTCCTCTTCCTTTTTTTTATCCCTCTCTCATTTCCCCTTCTTATGTTCCCTTGTCTTTTCCTCCCGATCTACCTCAGTTATGCCCCTTCTTGTATCACTTGCTTTGTTTCCGGCCATCCTTCGTACCATTTTGAATGCCAACCGTCTAAATCAATAGTCTCTTTCTCCTTCATGAGATTTTACAGCCCTGCCTGTTCTAACCCAGTTATTACTTTATTAATTCACGTATATTCTTTCCCAAGCGCTTTTGGCGTCCCTGCTGCTTACTTTCCTTTTTGTATTTCCTTACCAGGTATTTCGATTTGCTCAGTGTCGCACTCTGAACAAGTTTCTTCATTACATTTGCATATTAAATTGAGAACCATTAATATTTGCTCGCAGTAAAGTAAAAGATAGAGATAACTGCTATAACTAGCCGACATCCCGGATCTACATATTCTCATTCAAGAGTCATCGAGTTAATCAGTAATTTTGTAACTTACACAACTTTTTTCTTCAGGAACTGTCATATCAATTAAATATAAGTAGGATCAGAATAATTTTAAGGGCTAATTTATCTTGAATCACAAACTAAAAATAATGTTCTTTGAAAATATGTAGATAGGTAATATTAAAATCGTGAAATTTCATTAATAATACTTCAAGATGTCATAGCTCATCTGAAGTTTTGTGCACTTGACATTTTCATTGTATGATTCACACATATTCCTGTGTCGTTTCCGCTCGTGCTTTTCGTCTGAAACCTAGTTTACCCAATTTTCTCTGTTAGTTTTCCATCACTAACTTCTAAAAACACTCAATTACCAGAGTATCCATTGTCTCTGCGTGCCCGCAAGCAGGGCTCTGATACAATCCTAAAACTTTGAATTAAACGAGCAGCAACGAACGCGTGTTTGCGCGAGGGCCCTTTGATCATTGAGCAGAACCTTGACTTTAATGCTGCCCTTCCGTTCCATCAAGCTTCATACGATTAGAACGCCCCCTTTACTGCTAGTGAATTGAATTTTGTCTAGGTTGATTTTTTCATTGAAGTTCCGAAATCAGATGGCAAAATAGAGAGCCTTCATTTATTCCGCTTACGAGCAGATAAGCATTTGCCCAATGTGTAGCTACCGAGATGACTCCAATTCTCACAAATATCTGTGACCACACGTTCATCAAACACAAATATACACATGCAATAGGTTGAAAATAAACGTACTTAGCGAATGGTAATTTCTATCCAATGGGTAATTTCCTATCGTTAATTAACCACAGCTTAGATTCATTGCCTTGGAATTTTTCCCTCGCAATGCCCTCGCTCAATATTGGAATATACATTGAATTATTTTACATAGCCTAACCTTTAGCTCCATAAAACGTTATGTCCTGTTACGCTCCATGAATTTTATGAGTGCGTGCTTTGAACCTCGGCAAAATGGGTTCGAGTTTGTGGAAAATAGTCACCTGGCTGAATTACAAAAAATAATTTAAGTGATTTTTTTCAACTACGTTCGCATAAAGGGTTACCGACAAAGTGAATTTTGAGGGTAACGGATATATTTGGTTGTTCTGCTTCAAACATTTGTATTTAAAGAGGTAGTCAGTTCAGTTTGTGCAGCAATAACCTCAGTTTTTCATCTTTGAATGGTGATAGCAAAAAGTGAATAGCGAGACCTTTTCGAAGAAGATTGTAAGTACTTATAGTCCCAACACCATGGATTAATGATTACTCTCCTCACCACCTCACCTCATTAGTTTTTTTATGAGTTTCAGGGGTTCTCACTGAATAATGATAGCTGATTACGCTTGTAAAAATTCATCAATTAATTCTCGTGCGTGGACAAAAAATGTTTTTGAAAAATTAATAAAAGTTAAAAGAATTCACTTTTATATTATGATGGTCCCAGACACCTTTAACGGAGTACGATACTCTGATGAAAGTGGCTGGGACCACCGAAATAAAAGTGAGTTTTTAATTTTTTTGTGTTGTTACTTTTTTTGATGAACATTTTATCTGCTTCCTATTCCATTTGTCAAAATAAGCATGAAGTGTTTTTGGGTGACCAGTGGATCATTTGTTATGAGCAAATTATCAATATATCTCATAGCCTACACACTGATGTCTAAATGACCCATTTACGACAGGGTTAATCAGTTTACCAACAACTACACGAACCCATTACAAGTAATCAATGCTAAATTATTGAGAAAATATTAATAATTCAGTTATTAGCGGTAAATGCATACAGTAAAACACTACTGGAATATGATATAAGAATAAGAATTACAAGTCACCCAGTATGCGGTCTTCTTAAGATTTACTATTTGGTGCGGTTACTCTCCGACTTACCCGTGGAAAGAACTTTAATATATGCTTGCAAATAATGAAATTCTTATAAAAAGCACATGGTATTCTCCGAAGTACATCACTATTTTGAAAAATCTTAGACGGTTTTGCACCAGCATGCACGATACTTATATAATAAAACTGCTTATAAATACGAGCCTCATATATTATATTATTATACTCGTATATTATGGATTATATTATATTCGTATATAATACATTATATTATTATTACTCGTATATTATGGTTTTAATTTTTTTCGTATAACACCGTTAACATTTTATTTATGAGGAATAATACTATGAATGGCGAATTAAATAGAGCAAAAACAATTAAACATTCTAAGTTTGGTCATGTTTGACCTTCAAATAATAATAATATGATTGTTTTTCCAGAGAGGCTGAATGACAATTTGAATAATTGGTGGTTTGCAGCGTAACTTTACGGAATCAATTCATATTGGAAATGAAAAATAGTAACTTTGTGATTCCACCGTAAAAATTTTCAGTGGAATCACAAAGTCACTATTTTTCATTTCCAACACTATGAGTATCAAATCTACAAAATTAAGTCTTGATTTAATATGTGATTTAAAAAATCTTATGCCCCTTACGTTCATCTACATCTGGGGAATGTTTCGTTACTTTAAAAAATGACAACAGAAACCTAAAACACGATTTTCTTCCTTCCATCAAAGAAAGAATAATAATGAAGTTTTCAAATATGTTACCAGTAATGATAATGCAAGGAAATCGTGGCAGAATATGTTTGCTGGCAGAAGAGAAGGATCTTGTAGGAGAGAGCAAGAACCATGTTGGGTATATTGTCGTAGTATAGGAGCGGTTATTTAGTTGAACAGCTAAATAATTATTTCAATTAAAGTCAAATCGATTTCGTTTGTAACACCGGGAAGATGTACCCTACTCTTTACTGTACAAATAAATAATCTCGTATTTTGAAATGTATTCATTGCAGTCAATTCATGTTACCGCAATTGATGCGATGCACACGCAGAAAATTTCCTTTTCCAGATAACATTTCAATAAGTTTTCTTTCCTCCCTGGAATTGAGATCTGACAATCGTTGATGCTCTCTTGCACATTCTTTCGTATTTCTACAAACTTTTCTTATCAGAGAGGAGGTGGTAATTACCAAGGTTTGGCCAATCGAGGTATCTCACTTAAATCCCAAAACTCCCAATACACCTTCCCCAATATGCCGTAGAAATCGACCTCTTCATCTTGGCAACCTTCTATGATTATCAACGCAGCCCGATGAGCTCACATTCAACTCACTGTATACTGTTTCCGCACACACTGAGCCAAAATGAACCCAGAGCTGAGTGGATTTCCGCTCCGAGTAATTATTATATAAATAGCAATTTATTTATTAATATTTACAATTCTCACCTCAACCCCACATAATTTTTTTCATCGCCATCAAGATTTAAGCCCCCAACACCTTAAGACCATATTGCTGTTTATTCTAAATTAATTTATGAAACCCAACTGTATATTAGTACTTTTTACAAAGTTCAATATTTACCTTGTTGGCCCTTAGTCATAAATCATCTGCCAACAACGCATAATACGATAAGTGGATTAATTGCTTTAGGAGTTCCGTCCAGGGTTTTGCCTGGTTTTTCACACCTCGAGCAAATGATGGACCAAGTCGTTGACGGGCTTGCTTGTTGCCAAGCTTAGGGCTCAGCTAATGTTGTTGCCGTAACTATTTAAGCAAATCTTAGCTAAAGAGTCATGCATTGAGTAGTCGATGCGCAACACGATGGAATGGGAACATACTAACGACCAAAAATATACATTTTTTCTAGCTAAATTTACTTTTCATTGCCACCTGGAATTTTATGTGCTACATCAGCTATATTTACTTTTTGTATTTATTCTGTAGCTGGTGATTATGTAATACATCTTAACCTGGTCCACATAAACATAGGTTGTTTTCCAGTGGAAAAATGTTCCCATTTGGCCATTAATAAAAGAGGCATGTTTCCTATATCAGAGTTTCGTTTACGCACGGCCGTCTTCAATTTTTAATCTTTGTGTGAAAAAAATTATGCCAAGATTTGTGGAACGGAATTATAACTATGAATTTTAAAAATCGAGGCGTGAAACAATCATTCACGGGGTTGAAACGTTTTATTCATAATGGCCATTCAGTAAAATAAATGTTAACTCACAAATTCAATGCCCTCCGTGTATTCGAGAATCGAGTATATTCTTAGAATACGGCGGAGATTAGCGGGAATGCTGAACACATGGCATTTATCTCCCTTCTACGAGATTTTGCTTGTTAATTCCGCCAATCTCTTTTAGACTCCCTCGTTACATTTTTTCTCTTCCCAGCAGAATAACCTTCCTCTTCCATAGAAGCCACAGCTTCTTTAAAGCTCTAACGGGGCAAATTATTTTTGATGACATATTTTAATTGGCTTCATTCATTTTTTTGTTATTCCTGTCCTGAATTCATGGTAGCATGGGATTTGTTCTGACACTCGGGATTTCCCTCTTCACTTCTCCAATGGATATGAATTAATTTGAGAAGCTGTGATAAAGAGCGCCCCACGTCCACAGCACACCATAGAACTCTGAAGGATTAAAGCGCATTTAACATGTATTAACGCGCCTGCGAACGGAAAAAGGGATTATTTGGAGACAAGATTATAGTCGCGCAAATTTTTCGTTCGCATTTCTTGACGCATACACGAGTTTGAGTGAGTTGTGCCACTCTGTATGCCCGAGACTTTCAGTTGAATGCCACACAACTGTTACACGGCAGCTAACCGAATCATGAATAATACAATGGTTTGAATGGTAATGAAAGATACATATACATTTATAATGTAAACATGTTTAATACGTTTTAGTTCCACACAAAAGAGCCCAAGTATTAGGAATTTGAACGCTATGTGATTTTTGAATTTCACATTTTGAAACGATGTAGTTAAAATATATATTATTTTTCCACCACCAACAAAATATTATTCCCAAAAAGTGTCTTTTGCGCACTATGGATTTTTTGCAAACGGGTCTTAGACACATAATAGAGGGAAAGGAACAGGAGTGTCAGAATGTCATCGCACGAAAATGTTGAAGGAAGAAGTCTGAAATAACGAGATTGATATTAGTGCATGACTCTTTATGTTTTTAATCGTCAGGCGAAGCGGATGACAGAAAAGAATAATCTTCGCTTCCATATGTTCGACAGTAAATCCATTTAGTTTTGTCGTTACTCATCAAGCAGTCTACATAGTAGCGGATCCTCCGCATTGTGTGCACTATCACAATTTTGATTTGATGAATTTAATCTGGCAATGAGTCTTTAACTATATAGAAGCTCTACTCAGTTGCTATATGATGAGTTGTTCGCGAAAACATTTTTTTCTTAATGCAACACATCAGGAGCCATACGAATTTTCCATGTTATGCTTCAATCTCGATTTGTTTTTTTAATAGAAATCATCCTTTAATGCTCGTCACGTAGTCTATGTGAAGAGATAATGAGAAAAATAATACTTTACTTCTTTTCGTTACATTTTCTAGCCTTCGGTTATACTAAAATTGTGTTATCACCAGGGCCTGCACTCGAGTCTGTTCCGGGAACTGGGAAATTCCGCGATTATTCAATCCTGTGATTCAATCCCAATTTCCGAAAGGAACGCTCGTAGAAATCCCGAGGATGTATTCCTATTCGACGAGGTCTTCAATTTCGGCCGAGTAAATATGATATTTAGTAAAATAGTTCAGTAAACAGCAAAGAAGTATTTTAATGCGCGATTCTAAAATACGATTCGAAAATTATCTTATAATGTCGCTGAAATACTATCCGCTACCTATTACTTTGCTTGTACATCTCAAGAGATCCTTTGAGTTAAATTAATTTTTCAAATCTGATATTTTAATATAATCAGAATACGATATAGGTCAAATCATGAGCGACAATACAACTCAACGGCAAAGGAAAATTGGAAAGCGAGGAAGAAAAACATTGACAATCATAAACCGCATTAGATGTATATGGGCGTGAAATTATATGGTTTGAAATAATTACTTTCGTTATCTATACCGTTACATCCATGAATTATAACACCACAATAAACAATCCGGAGATTAGTCTAATGGGTGTGGATAGACCTCACCTAACACTCGTTATACTATGATGCGTAAAATTCACTTAGTTGGGGGTCGGTTCCCTGACTTTTTTTGTGTAAATACTAGCCACACATCCACTAAAATAATTATAATTTCCAAAAATCTAAATAGAATAGTTTTACGAGAAAATTAAATATTTCGGATTATAATACTAGAATCAGTTAAATTTAACAAAACTATTCTGACATCTACACGCATGAACTGATCTGCAAGCTGTCGCTAGAGTGTGCTGTAGGCGGTGATAGTGATTACACACCAGGCATTGAGCATTAAAACTGAAGGTAAATACAAATTTTCTCGATAATTTTTGCCAATGATGAATAAATCTTGTAATGTTTTCGTATTTATGAATGGAAACGTCAATATTAAAAAAAATAATACGTTGCACATCTCTGTAATGACTCTGACATGCACTTGGGAGGTCAAAACACGCAAATTATTAACTCCTTGGGTGGACATTAAGTTGCATCCACTACGCGAGCAGAATTGTGTACAGGTGAGGGAATGTAGAGTGCCGGAGTGCGCCAGGACGTAAATGAGGTCGCCAAGCAATGTAGGTCGATGGAACTGCGATGACGCAATCAATTAAATCACGAACCAAACGCATTCCGAAGGATCTTTTGTCCCGAGGACAGCTGGAATCCGAGCCTGCGTAGGGGACAAAATGTGTCATATATTTCATTCGCCATTAGGTTTTGATCCCTTCATAAAATGCAGGCCGTCTCTCGTACGCGGGAAAGAGCGTTTCTCTTTTTTCCATACAACGAGCAACAGAACTGGAGAAAAATTCGGGGCTGATTTTATAAAAAAGTAACAGATTTCCGACTTCGTGGCAGGGCATAAAGCTTGGTCGGGCTTGGGGCATTTTTTTCCGGGTTATTTATGGCGATACGCCATTCGTTTTGACTAGACTCCATCTTTTCACACTTCATCAGTGAGCCCAGTGTTCTTTTAAATGGAGAGCTGGGCGAGAAAATGAGATACTGCTGCAGTCACACGCTTCTCGTTATATATATATTTTTTTAGAAATCTCGAAGCAGTTCATTCCTCACAATGTTTTAAAAATCTTATACGAGGACTTGTTGTTGTTGGATCGTGAGTGATTTCAGTCATGGCTTGTTAAGATGGTCTACTCTAGGGCTCACCACCCCACTCCTCATCCCAACCCCCCCGCCCCCTAGGCCTCCTGCTACGAATATTTTCGCTGATAAGTTTTTTATTCTCACCATTGCAATCAAGTTTTCCATTCTCCATTTTCACACAATTTTTTGTATCTAGCTCTGTTCCCTTAGGTTGATATTAATACGAGGACAATAAAACTTGTTTTTCTCTCACTGTCGTGATTTGAGTCTGACTGTGATTAGGTAAAGGTATCAGAGCCTTCATCATTCTATACAATGTAGTCATATGACACTATTTCAAAGGCTGAAAGAATATTTCCGTGGATAATGGACATGCATAAGTACATGAATATCGACGAGGCAGTGAAAATTTTAGAGTATTAATTAACAGTTTTAACGGAGCCTTACATTTATCATTTTCGCTTGATTCCTATCTCAAAAGCCATTTATCACTTCAATTTTAGTTGTGATTGAGAGGGGAAGTTGCTAAGCCAAGGATTTTTATTTTTACCTGGTTTAACATTAAAAATATATTTAAAATCGAGAATTTAACAAAATATTCAATTTGGAGGTGGTATAATAATAAACAAATGATACAATTTTTCCACTAGATATTGATTTATTACACGACCGGCTTCGATGTACTGCATCCTCAGGTGAAGGTGATGTAGAGTACATCGAAACCGGTCATTTAATGAATCAATATATAGAGGAAACGTGTTATTTATTCATTCGTTCGTCTGGTTTAAATCAACCAACTACGCCCGAAACTACATAATTTGTCCGGAGCTAAGATATTACGTAAATGGCCTTGATATGTTAACCTAAGCAAGGGAGGCTTGGGAAAGGAATATACTTGAACGGAATGAAGGGAGGAAGGAAATATGCAGAATTAAAAAAGGCTGTATTGTAGTAACCGCTGTCGGTTTGTGTATTGTTAGGAGAGGCAGAACCAGATACCTTAAATGTTAGAATGCTGACCGTACTGTATTAATTTAATTTATTATTATAATGACCTCTATGTATTTAAATTTACTATCTTTTTTAGCGCTAAATTATTTAAAGGATGGGAAAAAATTCATAAAAATCTAAAACAAATGAAATTTTTCTCACGTCAAATGGAACGATGCAGAAAACTGCGAATCACTTAAAAAAATATGGACTTGTTTTTGTCAAATTTGTTTTTTTTCCCTTTTTTCCCATTAGCCGATGCAGGCGTTGAAAATTTCACACTAGCTTAATTTCGAGACTGATGATGTCGACTTTGCAGCAAGGTTGTTAAGACTCGTAAGGAATGCGTAATTGGGTGTTAAGGTAACGACAAGCCACTTTGATAGGCTGCCGAGAGCTTTTTGACCACATTACCCATTTACCATACGCCGAAACTGCCCTCCTACGCAGGTATTTGAAAAATGGACCCCACCGGGCGGAGGAGAGAGTGAGTGGTAAGAGAGGGGGAGGGGATATGCCGGGGATGGAGTGAGTGGTTTGCCGTTCAAGCTAATCCCGGAGGAAAGGGTGAAAGTTGGGACGTGGCCGTGTTTCCAGGGATCGAAAAGATAGGAATTCAGTAATGGGGGAGGGGGTTGGGAGGAGGGATTGGCAGGGTGGGTTTGGGTGAAGGAAGGAGCGTGGGTGAATAGTGGAGATGGGGTGAGGAGGAGGGGATTGGTCCGTGTAATGCGAGAGGGAACTGTTGAGTTTTCTCGGAGATCTCCTTTCCCTAGGCGATTAATGGCCGACATGGCGAAGCTGACTATCACTCCTATGGCTGTTTGCCACACTTCCCTCCCGTCACACCCCTCCCCCCGAATTCCACATCCTTTGCTCACTCCCCATATCCCTTAAACTTTCTTCCTCCCCTCAGTGTCTTATGTCTCCACGACTATCCCCGTTCTGCCCCCCTTACCTTCCTACTACTTCGTGGAAGAAAATCTTCTCCACATTCTCTCTCATTCCACTTTACCCCTCACCAACCACGCCCTTGCTCTATCCTTTCCTCAGCCCGTTTGTAAGACCGCCTGATCCCTTTCACATTTTCTTTATTTTTTTTGGGTTGCTTGTACGGGCTAATTTTCCGATCCGTTTCACTTTCGATCCTTTCCAGAAACCCATATCCTTTCGTGCCTGCTTTCGTTTCGTGTATTTATGTAGCATTTGTTCGAAGACGGACCCTGCTGGTACGCTCTTGCGTCAGACTTTTATTTGGAAAAAAATATTTATTTTCTTAAAAATGTGTGCATAATTTCAAACTAAATGGACACCATAGGCATTTTCAAAATGTTTTCTCTCGTTGTAATTAGACATTTCTGAAAAATAAGTCCTCTATGTAATATATTACATTACTCGGTTAAACTCATTTATGCTTTCAACTTTCAAGACGAAGAAGTGTGACGCCAGAGTGATGTTATGAATCAAAAGATAGTTCTCAAACGACTGTTAAAGATATTAAGAGATCAGGAATAATTAAATGGGATAATGTACGAATGGTATAGAAGCGTGATGTTTTATTTCAATATCAATGATGACCATAAGTAAGAAGAGCATTATTGATATTGTATTATAACAGTATTGCATGTGCACAGGATGTGTAATACTTCTTGATACATACGTATATAAGGCAATAGAAGTGTGATTTCCTATGATGTAAAAATGGTGAAATGACAAAGGACCGATGGTTTAACACTTTCAAATTTTGAAAATGTAAAGAAAGCATTTAAATTAGAATTTTTTTATTAATTTACTCTAAAATATATAACAGCGCATAATATTGCAACTATTATGGTAGTGAATAACAAATATTTTAAGATAAGTCAAGGCAATGACAACTAATTTCACTGGTATTTTTCCATATGGAACTATTTTAATGGGCATTGAACTAAAATTACTTTTTAATACGTACTTGATTTACAGATTATTAATTAACATATTTCCTCCGGGGAACTCACCCGGGTTTTATACAAGGAGCAGACGAAACGAGGAGCAAGGCAGAAAATGACTTCACCATACCTCGAATCCTCGAATTCGATAATCAACTTCCTGCCTCACATTTACATTGATTGGACCTACTTATACAACCCTTTTCACTCACTGCAATAAAACACTGCACGAAGACTAAATAGACATCGATTGTAAAAAACAAAAACTACTGCTTAATGTGGGAAAATTTTGAATCGGCTTGGATCATGACGGAAATTATACGCTATGGAGCACTGGATTATTTTACTATATATGGCTTTGTTTCACATGTGTGCTCCCCGTAATTCACAGAAATCCAGCATTGGAGGTTTTGGACAAATTTCGTAATTACGAGAGTTACCAGTCATTGGAATCATTTGTGGGGAATCCCGTCGTGACAAAACTCGTGTTCATCAAACGTCCTTGATACAATTGTGGCATGCGAACGCCACCCGCTCCCCATTTTAACCCGAGCTAGATTAGATGAGTCGTCGTTACAGAGGTATGGTGTGCTCCCCGTATGTCCACCTCCCTTACCCACTCCCCACCCCCCTCTTTACCCTCCGCCAAACACAACTGCGAGGCACATTTTGTAATTATGCTCTGAGGCGTGAAACAAGTAAAAAAAAAATATATTCCTCCCCGCTCAACAGTAACTGAAGACAAACCGAGTGGCAACGCATTAGAGAAGCATTAGTCTCCAATGCAGGAAATGCGAGAGCAAGGGAGGGTGGGGCGGGAATGGGGGTGGAGAACGGGGTAGAAATTATACTCACCCACATATAAGCGCATTTCTCTGCTTAGAGCACCGGCTGCATTCGGCGGCCATGTGGGATAATTGGCCGCTAATCCCGTGGAATGCTAATTTTCGGCCGGAAAATGAACCGATTTTATCCATCGGGGGATTACTATTATGCTCCTCTTCGCTATTGGACGAGGCCGTAACGAAATTGCTAAAGGAACCAACTAGACCGAGTTACGTGAGAAAGGAACGCGGGCTCAATCAGCGGATGCCGCAATTGGACATTCCCCTTGCGCTCTCATACATTTCAATTACTTCTGCGTTATTCAATTACGCACGTCAAGCAGATGCGTTATCATTCTCTTGTGCCGCGCGTTCAATCCATTATGTCGCGCGCCAATTGCGTCCCGTGCCATCATACTTTCCTCTCTCTCTTCCCCTCCCCTCGCCCTAATTTTTGGTTCAAACGACCATTGGACGCTGATACCATTTCTTTTTTATGATTTCAAGTTCGGCAACCACTGACTATCCAATCATCCAATTAACATGTTTCAAGCGTTTATTTCCTGTTCATAGAAATGGATAGTACTGAAGCCAACCTGTGCGGGCATCTTTAGTTGGAACTCTTCAGTCGATAGATAGTGAGGGAACCGGCACTCATCGTTTTTGCATTGCGAGAGTAAACACTGAGCCACTCATATGACCAAAGAGCAGGAGGCGAGAAATTTAACGACACGACCACGTTTTCAATCGTATCTCATAGATCTAAAAACCTTCCAAATAGTCCTATCGTGGCTGCAAACTGCCAATAGTCCCCCGATGCCGGCAAACTGCAACTATAAGCCATTTCTCGTTAGCGTTTTTACTTGTAGTAATCTGCTAAAGCCCTACTAAACAGGTTTTTTCCTCGACTAATGATCGTCCTTTCATGATCATGTAGCCCACCTGGAAATATTAATGTCTGACTCTCAATTAAAACTAGAGCGCCGAATGCCTGAACAAATATATCATCATACTTCGAGGCTGAATCCTCATTTTGACAACAGATTTAACTCGGGGCTGTTCGTTTAAAATGCAAATAGGGTGAATATTATGTGAAATCATATGACACACTGTGCTTCGAATAAAATAAATATATGTTGAAACTAGTCGCTGGAAGATGTTCGGAACGTAATTCCATGAGTAATGGAAACGGCGAGAAAAGAAAAATTTTTATGAAAAATAAAACAAACGATTATGAAAACTAAAGAAATAATGTATCTATACAGAGGTTATGTTTAAAGAGAGTTAAAATGAGACAATTATTTCAGGTTTAGAGATGCTTCATTCTCTAATCATAGCTCTAAACAAAGGTTTTTCTCTTTCCCTCCGCCGAAGTAACATATTGAACCATGAATACAGCACTAATTGCATTAACCTTTTTGGCAATCGATTCACCACGATTCATCACTCTTCGGAGAGTGTTTTTGCTCATGTGCGGCCCTTTCTGTGCCAAGAGCGAACGCGCACGGATACCTTTTTTTTGCAACGGGTATCGTATGACTCTGAGGCTTAGCTTTTACTCGCGAACTGACTAAAATGTTGTCGGATTAGGAAATATATGTAGCGGAGGCACGGCGGTGTTGGATACGATTCCGGCACCGGTCCACATTCACAAAATATAAAAACAAGAGCTCCCTAAAATGCGCACTCAATGGTGAGCGGACGTCCAGGCCAATGCTGCGTGGTGCGCAAACGCCACTATTAGATTTGATAATTAAGTCGCTCATTCATTTGATGGCTAAAGTTCCATTTTGGGAGAGTGAAAGAGGTCGTCGGATGTGGATGATTTATCTCTCGCGAACATTTTTGCGACTCGGATAGATCCAACTCATTCGGAGCGATTCAGCGAAACGTTTCGCGTGGACTTCGAAGGGGATGGGGTGAGGGAAGGCAAGGGGAGGGAGATAAAGGGAGAGGAGCGACTCGGGTTGGGCGAGACGGGGAGAGGGTTTTGGAAAACTCGACCGTGTCATGCGGGGTTCATCGGCTCGGTTGATGATGGTGATGACGAAAAAAAAGGATTCTCTGCATCCGCCGGCACCCTCGCTGGCCACCGTGTCGCTCGTGGAAACCGCGCTCGCGGGAGAGCATCCATCCCCCGCGGGTTAGGAGAATCTCGACCAACATTTTCCACCTGCGTCATTTCCCCTCCACCCCACGACCGCTCCCGGGACCCCCCCCCCTCCTCCCAAGGACCCCCGTGAAAATCACTCCCCCACCACACAGCGCCAACCTCCATCCCCTACAACCCCCCCCCCATCCCCTGCAGCAACCTCGCCGCGGACCACGAGGGCCGATCCCACGTCCCCGGCTCGAAAAGCCCATTGTGTCCCGCCCCAGTCGCCCTAATCATTCGGAGAGATGGCGACCGACCATCGAATTCAGCGTCGCTCGTTCTGCCACTATTGTTATTTCATTCGGAGCGCGCAATAGTGATAATGGAAGGAGGGAGGGAGGAAAGAAAAAAAAAACTTTCGGTGACATGACGGGGACGAGGGGTGGAAAAAAATTAAAATGAGAGGGTGGTGGGACTTTTGGTTGGCTATTCGGTCTCCGGGAAAGTAGGTGGGTGGGGGTTTGTGCATGTGTTAGTGTTTGTTTGTGTGTGTGTGTGTGTGTGTGTAGATTGTGGTAGGGTGTCGGTCGGAGTTAGGAGATTGCAACAGGGGGTAAAAATGGGGTCGAGGGTGTGGGGATGGGCGTGGGTGGTGTGTTTGTGTGTGGGGGAGGGTGGAGGGTAAAGAGTAAGAGGAGTTGGGATTGGTGGGGTGGGGGGTGTGGTGTGTGCGGATTCGGGGAAAGGCAAAAGCAGAATAGAACACACCCCTCCCGCCCACAAATTTGGGGTCAGGTATTCGTTAGTTTTCCGAGCCATAAAATCTGTCGCGTGAGCGGTTATCTATGTCTTTTGCCCGCTACTCCGGTGATTTCGCTTCAAACCATTTCACCTCTCGCATCACCGCCGCTCCTCGCCATCCCCCTGACCCGATCTTCGTCCCCCTTCCACCCCCTATCCTTCAAACCCCTCCTCCTTTTGCCTCCCCCTTCATCCCCCGCTCTCTGCGGGATTTCTTCCCCGTCGCAGGTGTAACGGGGTGCGAGTGCGCGTATGTGTGAGTGTGTGTGTGTGTTGGGTGGATAGGGATGTGTGTGGGCTTTTGCAATCAAAACAACCCTCTTCGCCTCGTCCGAGCGGATTAGGGTTTGAATGGCAGGGAGGCGAGTGTGAGGACCATCGCGCGAGACGTGATTGCCGCGCGCATAATTGCAAGCCCAAGAATACTTCCATCATTTTCCGAGCGAGAGAAAAAATGCATGGCGTCGAAAATCGTGCCGGGTCATGCCGTGTGCTCGCAGTGGTTGGCCGCGGACGATTTCGACGTGAATTATTCCCGTCTCGTTGTACGACTGGAAACGCTTTAGCGGGATTTAATCTGTGCGCTCGGCAATGAAAACGGATTCCCTAATATGGAATTAGTTCATAGAATCCTAAACCATTTGAGCCAGTCTCATTCCAGTGGATATTAGTCATTAATGTATTAATTTCCAGGAACATTCATTGAAACTATTTTATAATAAAATGGAGCATATTTTTTCAAGTACCTCTGTGAACAGGAGTGTTGCTCACGTAGATATTACAAGCAGTCGTCTTACGGACTAAAGATGACATGTATTTTCGTTACAATCGGTGGTAATAAAGATGGTTATACCACCAGTTAATGATAGTTCTGCTGCTGTGAAGCCATTTTATTTCTGAAGCACTTTCAAGATGAAAATTTTGAGGAAGGACGCCGTTTTAGTTCACTTAGCTTAAAAAAAAGTACCCAAACTCTTCGATAGGTAGGTTTAGAATTTATACTAGTACAACTAATGAGATTAAACTGAGAAAAAGTTTTACTCGATGAGAAATAAAACTTAGAGGGATGGATGATTCCTCTTTTCACCGTGTTTAGCGCATTTTTAGATTTTCAGGTTCGATATACCCTTGAAAAATTAATTTTATTCGAAACTGCTTGTAGACTAAGAAAACAAATATTAGAGATAAGATTTTTCAACTGCGTCCACATCCACGTAATGGCCCAATTGTCTGGGGAAGGGCGGAGGTGGTGGGTGCTATGGATTCACAAATATATACACGCACACACATTTATATATCTACATAATATATATATATATATATATATATACACATACATACATTGTATATATGTATATATGTGTATATATATATATATATATATATATATATATATATATATATATATATATTCCACATAGTCAGAAACATATGTACACTCATTTTTTCATTCAACAACTAGATTACCCGAACCATCCTTGGTAAGTTAAAACATTTCAGTTTAATTTTCTTAAAGCTTTATTTAACACTAACGCTAACACTATCGTGACGGCTAAATGCGTTCTCTTTAACCCTTAAGAACTATACTCCTAAAACATCCAAACCCAGACATCAATATTGAAACTGATTCAGTTAGTCGTCGATTTTCTTCACTACACGAAAAAACAAGGTACTCACACTATTTTAATCCCACGTTAATATTTCCCTCATTTTACACGCACTTGCAAAGAGTGCTAATGAAACTCGTTCTCTTTTCCAATACTTTCAATCGATTTGATTGAAGAGTGACGTACAACACGCATGGATTTGGGGGAGGAGGGTCACAGGCCGCTCATCACGAGTTACGAAAGTGGGGTTCACGAACCAGGGCCCGCCTTCTCATCATATACCGACCTGACCAGCTCGGGCAGCGGCGGTGCCCCCCTGTTGATGGCCGCTTTCGGGTGCCTTATCCCCATAAAAAAAATAAGTCAGAGAGACGGAGTGCGGCACGGGGGCTTTTTTACGTTCGGGCATCAATGGAGTGAGTGGGTTATGCGCCGCAGTCATAGAAACCACGCTCCCTGTAGCCGGACGAGTTCCAACGAGACCCCGGTCTTGAAATTCCACCACTGAGGCTGATTTATATCCTCGGAAATCTCATTTCTTTCCCTTCACCACTACCGGCAAATAGCATTACGGACCTTAACATAGACCCTTGGTGTGGAGAGTATTCAATTAAAAATTGAACGCGTTAGTGGATAACATACCTAAAGGTGACCTTTAATAATTTAAAATGCCAGGGTAGCACATTCCGTTTTAAGGCAAATACATCCATGGAAACATCAACTAGAAAGAGACATGATTTCATTCAATTCACGTTTACGAGGAACCAGAAAACATTCATTCACGTGGTTCTGCATGTTCTGTGGGCCCATGAAAGAAGGTGACAAGGTAAGAGTCATGAGAGAGGGGGATTGATTACCACCTCCGAACCTGAAACGACAGGGTACGGTTACCATTAAAACGAAATGAGAAATTATCATCTCCGGTAGTCATTAGTTGCAACAATATGCATTTCACATACATGCCATGATGAGAGTAGAGTGGTGTGCATTGGCTCATTCTTTTTGCAACTTTTAGTCACCATTTGAAATATTGCACTAATCCAATATTTCGAGCTTGATATATAATTAACGTTCATGTTTGCTCCATCTTTTAATTGGATGTTATTGAATAACATCTCCCATTCATATGTGACAGTCCTTTTTCCTCGACTAGAGTCCGTTTAGTCTTGTGCGCATCAAATTGGGTGAGCGGAACTGATATTTAAACATGATCTCATTGAAAAATAAAATAGAAGCAGTTAACGCTATCTGATCATTTGATTTGAGTCATTCCCGACTGTAATTATAACTAATTTTCGGTTTCATCTCCGTGCAATTTACGTCCGATGAAGCGCTCTAAAGAAAAAGGACGAACTCACCCCGTACAGTGTACGTTTTTCACGAAATACGACCCGTTCGTGCGTAGCATCCCGTGTTCGACCGTTCCGAAGAAGCCGAGGGCGTGCCATAAATTCATCTTTTCCCTCCCTCAACCCGCTATCCTCCCCTTCAATTGCCACCTTCGCCGCTCTATCACCACCCTCTTTCCCTTTGATGCATCTCCCCTCACTCCTCTCCCGTTACGGCCGAAGAGGCTCCTTCATTCCGCGCCGTTGATTGTCCGTCTCTGGTGCGCTTTACAAAATTCTCTTGTCCATTTGCTCGCCTTTTGCGATGCGCCACCTCTTTCTCTCTCTCACACAAACTACCTCCGATTCCATTCTCGGTAAACATTTCGTCTCACACAATAAAAAGGACGTGTGCCATTCCCCTTCCGCTCGCCCAGCGAATGGCCGACTAGGCTTTGTGATTTCTAATGCAGGAAGTCGGCGGCGCATAAATTATTAACCGTCAGCCAAACGAACAAAAAAAGGTTTACTCAAATCGCCTCCGCGCCTAGAGAGCTCTGCTGGTATTGTGCAGGCGGTGGTGGGGGAAGAGGCCATCCGAATGTCCGCGGTGATTCAAAACGGCCGTTGCTTGCAGGGTCGTTCATTCCGTGTCGTTCTTTGGAATTCCCTCGGTTTTATGGCTCATGGTGAACCTTTTCGCCCTGGGTGGATGTGTCCTGGAGTCGGGGAAAAATTCACGCATATTTATTAAGATCGTATTTTTGCCAGGCTTCAAACTAAGATTTTGTCGTTAAAAATACCAATCTGGAACTCATTGTTACGAAATGGTTGACTGGTAAGTTTAGCACTGCGTGGATTTGCTGACTTAGGTATATTTCTTACATAATCTCTGCTAATAAAGCTCTTAGTTAGGAGGTCTTAAAAATTGAACGATATTACCATTCCTATATTTTTCCCGTCATGTAGTAGTATAAACCACTGGAAAGCAGTTGGACTTACATCAAATTATCTTATTAAGGATTGGTCAAATATACATCGACATCTACATCTACATAATACCCCGCAAGCCGCCGCAAGGGCGTGTGGCGGGGAGTGTTAGGTCACCAACCGTAAAAAAGAAAAATACCACATGCAAAAAAAACAACACGGAAAATTACACCCACAGCAGCGCACACACTCATGCAAAAATCCCTTCATCCAATACTCATGCAAACACATATACCGCAAAACAACTAAAAAACTGCACCCCATGATGCAGCACGAAATACATCCTACAACACGGAAGCCAGGACACAACAAGCAAGAAATTGAAACATCACTACCACATGAAAATGCACCACGAAACACTCTACCCCCAAAGAGTCTCTAAATGGCAGGGAATGCGACCCAACGTTGCAGGTAGCAGGAATTTCCCCCCCGCGGAGAGGGACGAGGGATTGAAAGGGAAACTTATAAACAGATGAACAGAACACGAATGAGGTCATTCGGAAAGAATGGGTTATTATAGCAAAACACATAAGGTTAGTGGAAGAGCATGCATTTAAATACAACTAATTATTTTTTAGACGCTGAGGGTGGCAAGTGGAATTTTTGCTATCTATAACCCTGCAGTTGCTATCCCGTATTGTCCGTGGGAAGAAGGAGTCCTTGAGTCGGCTAGTTCTGGCATCTATTTCCCGAATTTTACATGCATGATCCAAGCGACTAATGTATGTAGGAGTACGAATAATTTGCGAGACCTCGGTGCTGAAACATGCGGATCTAAATTTATTTAATAATTTCAATCTTGCATTGAATCGTCTCTCAGCCAATGATTCCCACCCCAAATCCATGAGCATTTCGGTGACGCTTTGCGTTTTATCGTGGGAATTTTTTACAAAACGGGCTGCCCGGCGTTGAACCTTCTCAATTTCCCGAATGAGACCTTTTTCACTCGGATCCCACACGCTGCATGCGTATTCTAAATGAGGCCTTACAAGAGCGTGGTAACAACGTTCCTTGACCTTCGAGTCACTTTTTCCGACAACGCGTCGAATGAATCCCAATTTTTTATATGCTTGAGCGCAGACTTTACGTATGTGAGTTCCCCAAGTTAAGTCTTTTGTGAATGTGACACCTAGGTATTTTACCGTATCAACTACTGCTAGGTCACCTCCAGCTAATTTGTAAGCAAATCCCGTTGATCTTTTAAAGAAATTTACCACTGAACATTTATTATAATTTAGAGTTAATCCCCAGTTAGAACACCATTTAGTAATGCAATATAAATCCTGCTCTAGAATAAAACGATCCTCATCCCCAGATATCTCCCGATAGATCACCGTGTCATCCGCGAACATCCTAATTTTACTTTTCACTTCGCGGTTCAAATCGTTAACAAAAATCAAGAAAAGCAACGGCCCGATCACACTTCCCTGAGGTACCCCCGACGTGACTCGAACGCTGTCTGAACTAGCGCCATCAAGGACTACCCTCTGTTCCCGCTCCGAAAGAAAATCTTTAACCCAACTTATGGCGCCCTTATTTATACCCGCGACCTTTAATTTATGAATGAGTTTACCATGTGGGACCTTATCAAATGCCTTTTGAAAATCTAAGAAGATGGCATCCACTTGCCTACCTCTCTCACCCGATAAAAGTAAATCATGTGTAAATAATCCTAATTGGGTTTCGCAGGAGCGAGTTTTCCTGAATCCGTGTTGATTGTCACTTAAAAAGTTAATATTGTCAAGGTGTCTCATTATTGAACTGACAATTATGTGCTCTAAGATTTTGCAACAGATAGAAGTGAGAGATATAGGTCTGTAATTACTGGGATCCTCCCTGTCACCACTTTTAAAAATAGGCGTTATTTGCGCGGTTTTCCAAATCTTAGGTACTTTGTACTCTGAGGGATTTGTTAAATATAAATTCAAGGTACGGGGCAATGTTTGGAGCTAAATGGTTTATCACCCTAGCTGGTATATTTTCGGGACCCGGGGATTTGTTGGGTTTAATCTCGTTAAGCAATTTTAGAATTCCTTGTTGGTCCACTGTTATTTTTTCCATGGGTGGAGTATGTATTGTTTCTTGGAGATATGCGGTGGCAACATCATTCGAGAAAACGCTTTGGAAGAATGAATTTAAGATGTTAGCTTTATCCTCACTGTCTGTATGAATTATATTGCTACAATCCCTTAAGCAAGCCACGGTTTGTTTACTCCCATTTACTTCCCTAACATATGACCAGAAAGCTTTGGGGTCAGTGTCCAAGTGCTCGCAAAGTACTTTGCGTTTAAAGTCCAGTAAAGTGCTACGTAATTGTGTTTTGGTTTCAATTTTGGAGGATCTATATGTGTCCCATAATTATTTATTCTCAGGGGATGATGTGTTCACGCCTGCCCTCTTTACCCTAGAGTGTAGCATTCTCTGCTTTCGAAGGGCTTTTCTAACGTCTTTATTGTACCACCTGGGGTCGCGATTTGCTTTAACGTATTTTATAGGTATGAAATCTACGATTCCTTTTTGCATTATATTGACAAATTCTGTCCAAGTTTCTTCCACGTTGACATGACTTAAGCGGGTTTTGAACTCGGGTAGTGAAGAGTTTAATTGATTGGCAAAGGATTCAAAGTCTGCTTTATGGTAATTATAAATTTTTCTTTTTGGTTTAATGATCTTTTTAATTTCTACGTCCAAGTGGACATTAATTGCTTTATGGTCACTCAAGCCCTCATCAGTTGATACACTAATAATACGTTCAGGCGTGTTTGTAAGAAATAGATCCAATATGTTCTTTCCACGGGTGGGCATGCGTACTGCTTGATGGAGGGAGTTTCTTTGAACCAATTTTATCATGGAATTGCAAGATTCGCGATCGCGGGTCCCAGATTTAACGATATTGTTGTCCCAATCTATACCAGGGAGATTAAAGTCGCCACCAATTATGTTTATGCTGTTATTATATTTACGTGTAAAATTGTAAATTTGATCGTTGAGGGTGTGAAGTGTTTTCAAATCTGAGTCTGGAGGTCTGTAGAAAGAGCATAAATTTATGTTGGGTTGATTGGTCCGTATTAAGGTGCACCAAACACTTTCTATGTTATTATTCTCAAATGAAACTTGCCTTCTTTCAAAATGACTTTTAACTGCCACGAAAACCCCTCCTCCGGGTCTTGTATCTCTATCGTGTCGGTAAACTTTGAAATCTATTGGGAAAATTTCTCGGTCATTTATGTCATTGCACAGCCAACTCTCTGTGCCTAATACTATATCAGCGGAATGAGTTTGGATTATGTGTTCTAGATCCGCTGATTTGTTCTTGAGGCTTCTGCAATTTATAACAAGTATAGTTAGATTATTTTGATGTTGAATAACGTCCTTATTTGTGCCTGACTACATCTATACATACATCTATATCAGCTCATGAAGGAGGGGCAACCTCCTAGTCAAAAGTTACCCGTGAGTTTCAAAAAATTCTTTGTGAATCCTTTACTTTGACTTTCCAAATGAATTGATTTAAGTGGTGGCCTTATAGGCCAGGGATCATTATTTTTTCCACAAACACACACATAGGGACTTATAAAAAATATTACTTCAAGTTTTACAGCATGAAGGTATTTCTTATAGTAAAAAAATTAATGCCATTGCTACCACTGAATTTTTTAATATCGGTGTTCTACAGTTTAAGGTAGGTGGGCACAGTCTTAGCAAGAGCACAAGGATACGTTTCTCTCCCCCTCATAGCAATACAAAACTCAACATCCGGCATAAAAATACAATTTTCATCAATTACGCATACTTAATTCCTCCCTTATATCTTCCCAGAATGCATGCAATATTCCTACCCCCTCCACGATAACCTAACGTTCTCCCCTTTATTACAGTCTTCAACATACCATCACCGATAAAACTCTCTGTATCTATCTTTCCTGCCTCCTTTGGATTTCTTTCAACAGTCTTTTCTTCTCCCCTACCATGTCTAACACATTCTAGTTTGGGTTCCTTTCTAACTTTCTCACATTTTCCATTCTTCTTCACATATAACTCTCAAAAGAATCCGATCATATAATCTACGCCGATTATCTTTCTTCAAAGGCCCCGTTCAAACCTACGCTCCATATCAAAATTAATTGAATTTTTATGAAACAGAAAACATTATGCATATTTTCTGCAATAAACAGAGATGGTATTTTTAAGTTCCACAATTTTTTATTCAAACGACCGGTTCCGTTGAATTGTTGGCATCTTCTGATAACTTTCGACTGTTCGACAAAGCCGGTCGTTTGAACAATAAATTTCAGAAATTATAAAAATGAAATTTTTCTTTGTAGAATATATAGGTTCATAAAGTTGAGCCAAATAATATTGAATTTATTTTACACAATAGTTAAAGCTCTATGACGGATGAAAAATGCCTGCAGGTGTAAGCTCATTTCACTTTATCCTTTTATCGCAAATATGTATGCCAAATCCAAAATATTTAAGCCTTGTACCCGTTAGACTGTGGTTCTACTACACAATTTTAAGCTTTTGTCAGTATATCTCACATCCAGCTGGATTTAAACAAGAATTATGAATCGTACATTTTGCGACTGACTACCTCAATATTACGTATTAAATTATTCTATGAATTCAGTGCAATTGCCAAGGAGGTCAGCATTAACATAAGGAGACCTTGCATGATAGAAAATTATACGCTTTTTGCGTTTATGATAATGATTTAAATCTTATGTGATTTGCATTTATTTTATGAGCATTGATATTCATCGTAATAAATGTATTAAAACCCGGTGATAAATCTCTTCAAAGGTTACTTTAGGTTTTAGTTAGGGTCATTCTGTCTATTTATAAATGGTTAAATTAAGTCAATATATGTAAAAGGTTTGTCCAAAAAGTAACATGAATTATATTTTCCCGGATAGACGGACGAACGGGCGGTGGCTTCTCTAGCTTTTTCGAAGAAAGGGATTCGAGGAAAGCCTGGAGATCAGTGGCATTTTGCTTCCACCGTTTGCAGATATTTGATAGTTTGTTTGCGAAACCTCTATAACGTGACTTCGTTACGATCCGTCATGAAATGGTTATTGGATCAGTACCACGCCATCAAATTTTGCGTGAAATTGTGCAAAACCGGGAAAGAGACTCATGTCATGCTTAATGCAGCTTATGGTGATAACACCATGGGTATATCGGGTGTTTTTCAGTAGCGCCAGTTTTTTCGGGAGGATAGAGAAGATGCTGAAGACGCCGAACGTTCTAGACTCCCTTATACATAAAAAAATGACGAAAATCTCGCAAGAGTGAAGAAAAGGCTTTGTTCAACAGAGATCGCAGATTCAGTGTTTGCGTGGCCTATGCATTTGCATGTTTTGGCATCCATAAAATTGATGTGAATCGAATTTTGACCGCAAACATGGGCACGAGAAAGGTGTTTGCGAAGTTGGTGTCACGAGTGCTCTCGAACGAACAAAAGGAAATTCGCACGCGGAACTGCCAAGTAGTTCTCGACCATGTGAGTGAGAATCCAAATGTTTTAGATAATGCCCCAGCAGACGTCTTATTTTTCCGCCGCCTCAAATTGGTGCTAAAAAGACATCACCGTGGCTTGGTAAAAGCGTTACAACAGTCCGTGACGAGAAGACCTTCCAGAAGGCGTCCGAGGCGTAGAGAACCCGCTGGCATTTGTTTATGGACGCACAAGGCTGCTACTTCGAAGAAATGTTTTTTAATCGACTCAGTTTTACTACTTTTGGGACAGACCTTCTAGGAAACTACGTTCCCGTACTTGAGATTCCTTCCTAATACAAGGAAAATTTACCAATAAAATTAATCTTAATATTTTTTTCTCGACAGCATAGCTCCTGTATCATAGCCAATATTGACTTTTAAACTAATTTAGTTGTGCTTTTAGCATGAAATCTAAAATGGAAATGGTCGAATTGGAAAAATTTGATAAATTTAATTTAACAATCATGAGAAGGAGCACATATTTTTTAATTAAATGTGCGTTAATGGTTATATTAACATACCTTGGCGTAAATATTCAATACAAAATCTTCCAATCAATTGTCAGGATTGGATACTGTTTATACATGATGAAATTTAAAGAGGATTTTATTTTTCAATAATATAATTTCTTTAGGATGGAGGTTAAAAATAGTAAATAATTATTTTAAATCACCGAAAAGTGAAGAAGTTTTATATAGTAATTATAATTTTTAATTAGCAAATTTTGATAAACGATATAATCAACTCAAACCATACTCTCAATTTAGAAAAGCTCAATTAATTTATCTCTTATTCCAATTATCCGTTGTGTGATTAATTTTATCCTGAAGGGTCCATTTAATAGACGCATCAGAAAAATACTCTAACAAGATCTGAAATTTTTAGATTATTTTTGCAATAGATTTATCAATCTGAGAGAAATCATCACTTAGATTGAACAAAATTATGCGACACATATTGCACTGAGTTAATTTTTGCCTTGCGTAACATTTGTTCTTATTAGTTCGAGGTTAAAGCGGATGTCCACAATTCTTTCTAATTCTATTTCAGTAGAATGAATTGTTTATTATGAACTAACGTTTAGTTCACCTTCACTATGTACTGTGTGTGTATATATATATATGTATTGTTTATAAAGAAAAATATATATACTACCTTGATCAAAAATTTCCCGGAATTTATTCAGAAAATTAAAAATGCAAGTTTATTCATCTAAATCTATATTGTCCCCTTCAAAGTAATCCCCATCGACTGCAATACACTTATGCCAGCGCTTGATCCAATCCTCGAAACATTTTTTATATTCGGTTTTCGTTATGTCCATCAGTGCTTCCTGCGATTTTTCCATTACTTCCTCTCGGCTGCTAAAACGCGTTCCCCGTAATGGTTTTTTAACTCGATTGAACAGAAAGAAGTCACAGGGAGCCAAATCAGGTGAATTCGGTGGCTGTTGGATGGTATTTGTTGCATTTTTCGTCAAAAAATTACGAATAATGATAGCACTGTGCGACGGTGCGTTATCATGGTGCAAAATCCACGAGTTTTCTGCCCACATTTCTGGTCTCTTTCGGCGAATTGCTTCACGCAAACGTCTCATAACGCCCAAATAATACTCTTTGTTTACTGTCTGGCCTTCTGGCAAAAATTCATGATGCACTACACCGTTGTAATCCATGAAAACCGTCAGCATTGCCTTCTTTTTTGACTGAAAACGACGTGGTTTTTTTGGTCTCGGCTCATTTGGTGAACGCCATTCACTTGCCTGATGTCTGGATTGCGTGTCGTACTCATAAACCCACGTCTCGTCTCCAGTAATGATCCTTTTGATGAATGTGGGATCGGATTCAGCCTCGCAAATCATGTCTTTTGCGACGTCAACACGGTCTCTTTTTTGCATGAAATTGAGGTCTTTTGGCATGCTACACGACGGAAACCCAAATCATTAACCACAATGTCTTGGGCGGATCCATAGGCAATGTTCAAGTCCTCCGCTATTTCTCTGATGGTTAATTTGCGGTTATTGACCAACATTTCTTTTACTTTATCAATTTTTTCACCGACTTTCGATGTCGATGGTCTGCCACTGCGTTCATCATCTTCGATTGACTCACGACCACTTCTGAACCGCTCGTGCCACTGGTAAACGACCGTTTCTTTTAGAGAATCGTTGCCGAAACACTTTTCCAACATTTCCAACGTCCGTGCGCCACTAAATCCGTTTTTTACGCAAAATTTAATACAAGTTCGTTGTTGCAAATTTAAATCCATTTCTGCAATTGTAAAAAATCGCCAACACACACAGAGATAGATGTACTCTTGGCTACGTAACTTTTGCAAATGTCAAGTTATGACACTAAGATTTAAAGGGAATATCAACAACAGATGTACCAATTTAACAAAAAAAAACAGAACTCAAATCGGAACGATGGGAGCGCCACACGGTGGTTATTCCGGGAACTTTTTGATCAAGGTAGTATATATATATATATATATATATATATATATATATATATATATATATATATATATATATATATTCAATTACGATAGCCCGCCATTTGACGAGCAAATATTCATTCACATGTAATTAGATACACATGTATAGGTATACACACACACACATATGCGTGCGTGTTTATGTATAAACATATACGTACACAAATTTATCTATTGAAACTTTTCCCAGGAATGACGTTGATCTTTTGGTCCGTAAACTGTGGTTACGTCAACGTCTAGTTCCCCTCTCTGAATGGATAAGATTGGAACATTGAGCAGAACCACTTTTTTGCTTACGGTAGGTACGTTATTGGCAGAATTCTATTGACGGGCAGGAGTGGAGGATGGGTTCATATTGCTCCATCGCGGCTTTATTCCTGGGAATGGATTGACAAGTTAAAAACTGGTCTTAATATTTTCATACACAGAGAAAAAAAAAAGCCCTTCCAAAATTCTCTTCCGAGGACAGTATTGAAGAGTGACTGGATTGGCTTTTATGAATGGAATAGTTACGTTGATGAAGTTGCAATTAATATACGTGGTTATTAACTCTTGCTCTCCTTATGATATGAAATATTGAAGGTTTGAAGTTGGTAGACTCTGAGCGACACACATCCCAAAATAAAATTGGTACAAACTCTAATGTGCCTTAATTATTTACATAATTTCCATACACAAAACACTCCTACGGTAAATCGGATATTGCAGTTACAGGGCCGATTTATAAGTGCGGATTTGATGAAATATGGCCTCTCGAATAGTTTTGGGTTAGCCCTCCACTTCGAGTGGGTTACTCACTGTTTTTGCCACCGTACTCTCTATCACTGAGAACCCACTAATGGGGGCTATGCCTTAACTTTGACCAACACGGACTCTAGTCCGTAAACACTCGAACTCACTGATTAATATCGAAAGCGTTGCGGTGAGTCATCAAGTTTTTCCTCCCCCCCCTAAAACCAACCAACCACTCACAACCACCGTTCTTCGCCCTCAACCCTTGCCAAAAGGGGCCCTTCCCGGAAACTACCATTTAGCCGCCAACTCCGATTCGCTGCTATGAAATCTCTTTAAAACGGGCGGGAGACGCAAAAAAAGAAGAGTTTCCCCCGCGCTCCCGCTTTCCTCCCACCCCCTTCGCCCATTTCTCTCTCTCCCTCGATGCCAGAAAGAGGTGTTCATTGCGGCTCCCGACCCTCCCTCCGGGACCAGCCTCCCTCTTCCGGCCAAGCCTCTCCCTCCCAGCCTCTCCCACACCTCCCGCTCAGGGCAGCAGTTTGACCCTGAGGAACTTCTCACCTCGGAGACCGGCTGCGGGGAAGACTTTTTTTCCCTCAGCCCCCTTTCTCCCCCTCGCGCCCCTCGTCTGCACAGACCACAACAACAATCCCCCAGCCCCCTCAACCAGGGCCTCACTTCTCTCCCTCCCCAGCACTTAAGCCGCCAGCCCTTACCACCCCCTCCATCTCGTAGCGGCAGCCCACCTCCCTCCCTCCGCAACCCATTCGGACGCTTCCCCCCTTCCTGCCCTGAACACTTCTTCTTCTCCGCCCACCCTCCACCTTTTTTATCCCTTCCCCTATCCTCGCACCCCCCTCCCACACCACGAAACCCTACTTTTCCCGATCTCCCTTCAACACCACCTCCTCGCCACGGCCCCTCCCAACCCTCCCTTCTCTCGGAAGCCTTTGTCCATCCAGATCCACTACCCGTTTGTCTTCTAAAGACAAACCTTAGGGTCGTTTGTTTGCAGCTCCCGAAACTGCTCTTAGCTTCCTCTTTCCCTCCTCCTCTTTCCCATCTCCCATCCCCGCGAACGTTCTCTCCCTCCTTGGAACATTGCTGAAACCTCCCACCAATCCTTTTCCTCTCTCTCTCTCTCTCGCCCCCCCGCTCTTGCTCATCTTCCGGCCTCATCCCCACACGGACAGGAGGCCTGCGGAAGGGAGCAAGTGGTCCGTGGAGTACGGGTGGTGGGCGGGATGAGGAGGGGGACAAACGGTCCATAAGACCGTTCGTTCCGACTCGCTCTCCGCCCCGATGGCTTCGGGGGATATGGAATTCAAGGCTCCGTGCTCCGAACGAAGCTCTTTCACTTCTCCCCGCCGTCTGATGAAAGGGACCTAACGTATTGAGTCGTTCATTATCCGAAATGGTGTTGTCTTCTCTTTTTTCCTTCCGTTCTTATATTCCGACAGTTTGAGGCAAAGTTCTTTCGCGGAACATTTAAGGGTTTCCGTGGGAGGTGAGAGATGGTAGGAAAGAAGGAAGGGAGAGATGGAGATAGGGTGAGGAAGGGGGCAATGAAGATAGGCGAGGGAGACGACGTCGCTCGCCCAGAACTTCCTCGCTCATTCAGTTGCACTCTTCGTACTTCGCGATTTGAAGTCACCGTCGCACTTGTGACCATGAATTGTGAGGAAAATTACTTTGGCAATATCGCTCCTCCTAATACTGTGAGTGGTTAAGCCAAGGTGGTACTTCTCAAACAGAAAATTTATTTTCATCCACCCATGAACGGATTAAACACGTTAAATAGCACGTAGCACGTTAAATAATTTCAAACTCCACCACTTGCATGCTAATTTATGTTCCATAATTCATATGAAATCAAAAAAAGTGTCGCCTTGTCCTGAAGTAAACGTAAATTTCACCAAAAACTAAAGCCTGGGAAATGAAGTACCATTTAGCCAGAGGATTGGATATAAAATTATTAAATCATTCACATTCGGTCATACCCTTTCAAAAATTGAATATGCAATTTTAGAGTCGCAATTAAGGCTTTCGTTAAATAATTGGGTGCATATAATTTATAATGACGAACGCCGTGGTCGAGCGCTGCGTGTATGTTGCGGTCCAACTTCGAACCAGATGTGTGGATGAATTAAAATTAGTTCACCCACTGATTACACACAATGGAGTGCGCGGGTGTATTTTTTTGCCAAAGGGATAGGGTTTATGTTTTGACAAGGTGCTTAAAAATGTATCGCAAAGGAAATAAGATAAATGGGATTGCGCAATCCCTCACATTTGTGCCTCGTCTTGGTCGTGTCGTTATTCTCGGGCAACAGCTTGGAGGGAAAAATGACCCCGTGGAGAAGTTTTTCGGGAATCAAAGTTCTTGCCGCCAAAGAATTATTCGACGCCATTACAGCTAGCCGCCGCTAAGCGCCGAAAAAATAAAAGAAAATCGTAGGCTGGATGAATCTAGACTTTTTTTTCATCGTACTCCATCTCTCCCGTCACTTTGCCCGCCGAAACCATCCCACCCCCCGGCGTATTTCTAATGAATCACGCACGTTTGCTCGGCTTGCGCGGACTTGATTCCCAAACCTAACTTCCACCCCCGCCCCTCGAACCAAACAACGTTTGTCGTTTTGCCATCGTAGTCGATGTGCTGGCGTCGAAAATTTATTCATCGCGGCCCGACCACCACGTGACGCCTCCCTCACCCCATCGCCAGCGTTATCCCATCCCTCTCGAAATCGAATTACTTTCGGGTTTTCAGGTCGCGATGGCGTGAGCGATCACAGTGACGCGGGCGATCGAGTGTACCGCAAACGTGATATTCAACGGGGGTAGGGGCTGTGGGAGGGGAAAACGCAAGGGTCGGGGCTGGTGGTCGGTCGGACGGATGAGGATGCACCAACGGGAGGGGGGGGGTCCGGTGCGATTCTCCATCGATCCCGCACTCCTTGTAAACCCCCCGCGGTTCTCGAGGAGTGAGAACACGGGTGTCGAACTGTGGATGGTGACTCAATTCGATCCGGGGCCTCGAGAGAACCCGTAATCGAACACAAACGTTGTGCTGGTGTCTCACGGAGTTTTACATCAAAGGACATCTGGAATAAAATTTTGTGGATAGAGATAGATGGAAAACTTGGCGTGTAAATATTTGAAAAATCATACCCATATCCGTAAGCATAGCTAAAAAAAGATAATTAAAAGTGTATTCAATTTTATTAAATGTATTTCAATGATTAAGTTTTTATATAGTAAAAAAGACTGATTAATACCTCTTATGTAATCCTTACCTAATATATTATAACCCAATATCCTAAACTAAAATGAACCCTCTTCAATTAAAATGAACATTTTGGAAGTACATCTAAGAGCCATTACACAAGTATACACGTACAAGTATCAGTATACACATACGTATATGTATGAATACGAGTAGTGGTTTATTTAGAACGTCAATAAAAGGATTAGAAAAAAGAATATCATGACACTCATGGATGTTCCAAGATATGTCAAAAATCCTTATAATTCTTTTAGTGACTTTATGAATATATTAATTTTAGGTGGCCGCAAGAGCGAGACACTCCTTATATCGTATGAGTCTAATTAAGTATATTTGCACATGCAACTGTTCTCACACCAATGAAGAAAGCTTAAATCATCAAAAACTAATTTATCCTTATCTTTCATATATATCACATCATATGACGAATGGGTTTCGCATATGGTCACATTAGTGGGCACTCAATGACCTACAAACCTTTAAATAAATCAATTAGTAAAAAAATTGAATGCTTATTACATTTTCTATGGTTTTGAATCACCACATCATTCTTTCCTAACCCTTTGTTTGACCTTTCTTATATACCCATATGCTTACATACATACATACATGCATTTATGTGTGTGTATATATATATATATATATATATATATATATATATATATATATATATATACATATACATATATATACACACATATACATACACACACACACACACACATATATATATATATATGCATATATATATTTCTTGAACAAAGCATCCGTCCAGCGGGCGACAACCACAGAACGTGAACCTCGCTCGAAGCGGTATTTATTGCCTGTTCTCTTCATTTTTTTCCTTGTGCGCACCATCCCCTTCCACCCCTGTCGTGATTTAACTGGTGCCGTTTGCCTAGAAACGAACAAAACTCGGAAAAACAATGGAATGGGGCGCGAGGAGTGCTCTTTTTTTCAGGGGGGAGGAGGATGAGGGCCGGCTCGACCGTGCGGCGAAAAAAGTGAGTTAGCGCGGGACGACAATGGCTTGTCCCTGTAATCGAGAGAGAGCAGCCGGTGAGACTTTTGTTTGGTTAATCCCTCTTTTCGGTTTTTTCCTACCCCCCCCCCCCCCCGGCTCCTCCGCTTCTCCTCTCTCTCCCCCGCACTCTGCTTCCCTTCGCTGTCCTTGCACACATCCTCTTAACTCTCTCAGCTCCACACAACATGCTGTCTGCGCGAGAAGGCGTATAGGAAACGGAGCAACGAAAAGGAGCAAACAACGAGATAAATGCTAGTTTTCGTTGTGGGTGGTGGGGCGAGGTTTTGCTTTTTTTCCAACTTCCCTCCCTCCGACCCTCTCTCTCTCTCTCGGGGGGCTATGGGTTGGGAACTCGGTCGAGTTAGAGAGAGAGTGTTTTGTAGGGGCGAGGGAGCGAGAGAGAGGGAGAGATGGAGATGGAGACGGGGAATGAGGGGGTTTTTCGGAGCGGCTTAGGACCGGGGTTCGGGGTTGCGGGAGGACGATATCGTGGTGCAGACGAGAGAGGGTGGGAGGGAAGAGAAGAGAAAGGGTGAAGGGGGCCGCGCGGAAGAAGGGTTTTTCCGGGGTTGTTGGCAAGGGAGGAGGGAACGGGGGAGATGTTTGTGAAGGGGAGAGAAATTACGTAGGGTTTTGTGGGAGGGGGGTGGTGGGTGGGAAGGAGCTCCAGGAGGGTAAGGGTGTAGGTTCGTGGAGGGTTGTGGGTAGGCTTCCACTAGACAGGGAGGTTGAGAGAGAGAGAGACTAGGTGGGAGGTACCCAACCGGCTCAGCGTTCTACTACAGTCCTCCTCCCCTTTGCCTGCCTGCCTCGTAAATTGTGGCCTACCCCACCCGCCTTACATCGCACCCCTTGACGCCAGTGCCCCTCTTCTCCGCCCTCTCTCCGCTCCGCCCCTCCCCCCTTCCTATCCAGCAGCCTCCTCCTTCGCCCCCGACCACCCCCCGGGTCGTCGTCCCTCCCGCCCCCACCGCGTCTCAGCGTTATTGCCCCCGACTCACCTGGCGAGACCGTGGAAGGAGTTACGGCACAACACCCGTGTATCCGGGGGTAGCCTATGCAACACGGGGTACTGAGCGGCGGGCGGCGTTCTTGGCGGTTGAGTGGCGAGAGCGGAGGGCGACCGTTGTACAACGAGGGGCGGGGGGGGGGGGAGGAGGTGAGACTGGTATCGAAGCAGAAAGATGTGAAGGGCGTGAGTTTCACTGATCGCGTCCACGCAAAGGCGATGTTACGTGGAGGAGGAGGGGGTAAGGTGGAGGCCCCGGTTTATGCTAGATTTAAGCCCGAGTTCACGGTTAGGAGCGTACTCATTAACGCCATAAATTATGCAAAGGTTGTGTGTTGCTTCAACCTGGGTTACTTTCACGTCGAAAGGTTAACCGCTTGCGTCATAACCTCACAATAACGCCAAGGATGATTCTTCCAGAACGGTTTACAATTACGTGCCGCACCGCTCATACATTAAGTTCAGTGGAACGAAAGGTTTTGTAAAGAGTGGACAGAAAAATTTTTTTTTAAATTTCTCCAGGATTATTTTTTTTATATTTTTAATAAAAAATAAATTAGTAATATATTAGTAAGTCTATTGTTTTGAATTCATTAATTCAAACAGCAAAATAATTAGCAATATCACGAAGAAGAAATTTTTGCGGACTCGATCACGTCTGTTTTTACAGTCAGTTGTATGTCCTTGACAAGTTGATGAGAAAATCAAGAATTTACCTCAAAGAAAGTCTGTATATTTCATGTTGTTACTTGTCTATGATTTGATTGTATGTCACGTAAATTTTAACAATGACATGGTAGTGTTGGTGTTGCGTTAAAATATTAATTATGCTCATTTTTCATTAAAATTGATATAGTTAATTGAGTTATCTCCATGAAATTCTCACAATTTATTCATTAAAGAATTATTTCAGACATTTTAGATACATCGTAGAGAGTAAAAGAGCTATGCTTCTAGGAATTGTGGTTCAGAGTATTCAATTTTGACCGCATTGGAAAATTGATATTATTTTATAACTGTTGCTCCGAATAGGCATTATTTCATATAACATTATTAAGGAAGTTTAAGGAAACTCCACAGTAATCAACCTGAAGGTTGTCTGAACCTTCAGTTTCAGCTTGAAGGTAAGGGTAGAGCTCATTCAATATTAAGCCCAACGGTGTGTGAATTTCACACATCAGATAAGATGCACCAGTTCCTTTCCCCAATGCCGCCTGTGGTTTCCCAGGAAGATCTGATGCCCAAAAAATCTTGCTGCTGGGGTAAGATGGAGGCTGCCCAGAGCCGTCGTCCGAAATCGGATCCGAACCCTTCCGCCAGTAGTTCAAATATGTACACAAGGGGTAAAAATACTTTTATGTTTAAGATATTAAGAAGTAATACAAATAATGGCAATTTGCTTGTGCCATTATTTGATAGAAGGGTAGCAGAAAACTATGAGGAATTATATATATGAAAACATATTCCCGAAGTTCATAGTAAACTATTCAGTCAAGATTTTTCGATTCTTGATTTAGAGAAAAATAATAACCAAAAATGGCATTGTCTTGTCAAGTAGTATTTCAAGTTATTACTTTCAATACATAGGTGTCTCCTAAATTTCCTCCTTCACGTAATTATTGAAAGGGAGGCAGGAAATGAGAACTATATGTTACATGAATGTTGTTAGAGTGTAAGTGTTACCCTTATTTCATTGGGACATCTGAGAAACTAAGGAAAGTTAAAGAGTCCCCATGGTCATAAAATATCTGGCGCAATCACTGTACGTGGGCAATAGAATTACTTAGTCCTGCGAGATCTTCCTTTATAAGATATGCAAGCGCCATTAATCCCAAAGTTACTCAAATGCACTCCCATTCCTGGTCACAAGTAAAAAGACTGACGTAAATGAAAAGAAAACTAAGTTAAAATTCCAATTAAATGGAATAATACAATAATTGCAGACAAATAAAATAATATTTAATGTTAGCATTTTGGTCGATCCTGATCGCAATATTAAGAACAAATAGGACCTCTGCAAATTTGGGTGTCATTGGCATTATTTTTCGAGATTACAATTTTCATTTTTCCACGCAATTTATGTGGCAAAGATTTGTTTTTATGAATATGGCTCCCTCCCAAAAAAAAACAAATTAAATTGAAAAAAAAAAAAGATTTGACAACGATTTTAATTTAATTAATTCCAATTTTCCTGAAAGAAATTACAAATATTTCGTTAAAATATTAAAGAAATGAGTTTATGACACGGGACTGAAACCATTACATTATAATCATTCATCATAATAGTCATCCAGCTAAGACAGGTTTTCAATGGATCCACAGCCATCGCATTGCCAACCCTCACCTAACACGACACAACGTGGCACCAATTTCTGAAATAAATCTATTTTTTCAATTCCGTATACTTCGCCTACCCACTTAATTTCTTCGAACATTCCTTTTTATTTTCCTCCCCTTACCTTGCTTACTTAATATTCTTCCCTCCACGAAGATTTCAATAACGCATTGCCAATCAAAATGCTCTTCACCTAACACTTGCCTCCCTTGAATTTTATCCAATAACTCTTGTCTCCTCCGCTACTGTCCCTAGCATATCTTCGTTTCTTTTCTTTCAATTATCTTTATCCGTGTTTTACCACTCTCATATCTTACAATTTTTTAATCTGCATTTATTCTGTTGCTAAAACAAATAATATTTTATGCCGTACAAAGCTTAGCTCCACGCCTATTTGGCTTTACCTAAATTTTATTCATATCCTTACCCTAGATTCTTGATATACAGTCACTCTTTGTGGCAGGATATTGCCCTAACACAATCATCTTAATGATTCCAGCTACTTTCATTATCTAGGTCCAAAACAATTTACAGAAGGGTAAAATTTTCTCTATCTAATATATTTTTTACCGTACAATTTCTGTGTTTAACTTGGCCCTCAATTTTCTCGAACACCTTATTACCTTTGGTTTTACTTAATTTGACTATTACCTCATTACTATCATATTGATTTTCTAATGCGCACAAAATTGATTCAAGTCATTTGACTAACTGTCTAATTAAATCTTTATAATCCGCAGAATTTACTGATTTTTATAATTTCCTAGCTAATTTTATTCATTTATTCATCTCTTCCCATGTATATTTTATCATTTCCTTCGTGTAAACTTCGAAAAAGCACTGATGATATCGGACAGTCCTTTCTCGACACCTTTCTTAGCACTCCCCATCACGAGTCTCCATCTGTCTATAACACCCATTCAGTCTAACACATGAAACGATTCCAGACAAGTCACCTATATCACCATTCATCCTTAACTCCAAATGAACTTCATTAATTTTTACTGAATTTGCTCTGTCAAGAGCAATTTTTCTAATAGAGAATTTAATATTTTTGTTCCGTAAATTATTTATCCTATCTTAACCGGATATATTAAGAATCGTCGCTCATGTGTGAACTGTTAATGTTTTTTGACCATTTCGAATATTGTCACCATACAAAATCTCATGGTTGCCGTCGGAATGGTGACAGAAAATCAAAATCCAAATGAGAGGCAAGAGTGTTGAGAAGGACCACGCCGACGTAGAGATCAAGGTCCTTTCTCAGCATCATAATCGAGTATAAATCTGAGCGCAGCTGAGAATTCAATCACTTTCAACTTTTGTACGACTCCATATCGTGAGAATTCCATACCTTGTAGCTACGTTTCATTTTTTACCTCCTAATGTGCTTCTCACCACCATCGATGAAGACTGATGCTGATAATAAATTTTAGAGCACCAGAAGTTAAGGTGACCTGATCTAATATTTCTTGCCACTAAGTTAGGATCTTAGATAAATGAGTGGCATCTAGCCGCTATTTGCAGAATTCATTGACTACAAAAACTCCTTCAAACCCCTGAAATCCATTGCGTTTAATTGGGATCACTATGGTCTTCATGACTGATTGAAAAATGTACCTTTTACTTTTACATGATAATTTCTAAAGGTTTAGCGGAGTATTTAAAGATATACTGATACTTAACCGTACCCATTTATATTTCGTTCGAATATTGTAATGTGACTAAAAAACAAGCCCAAGATATAATTATATTAGGTTCATCACATATTTTAATTGGCTGGTGAAGGAGTCAATTAGAAAATTGTAAGACAAAAGAGGTGACTCATAGGACACATGTGAAATGTTAGATATGTTTCTAACGTCATGCAGCAATGCGGAAAGGAAGATTGAATGAATATTGGGAATCATGTTCTTATTCCTTATTTGAATAATAATTTTTATAGGCAGGCGTATTAATGAAAATTGGGATAGAAATTGTTCAAAAAATATGCATCATTTTTGTTTTCACAGCTCTTGGAGCTGCCTGAGATTTCTTTTCCGATCGATCATCTGGCCCTCCGCGTCTCCTGTCTCCAACCGTCCCCCCTCCCCTGCGTCACCACCGAGTTTCCCTCTCCCACTGTATGAGTCCTGAAGGGCTTCATGCTCGGCGGACTAATGCGCCGAACGACGCCATGAACACACTCCGCTTCGCTGAACACATTTCACTCTCCGATGCATGAGAGGCTGCGCCACTTGTTAGGGTAAGGTTAAGTGGTGGTGTTGCTCAGGTGGGGGAAATCTACTTGAGTATAAAATGTGCATAAAATGCAACGGGGAGGCTTCAAGTTTTGTGCATGGGAGCAATAAACAGATGGAGAGAGAAAAAAAGCAGTTATTTAGGGACATGCCCCCAGTCTAGTTTTTAAGCAAGTTGGGCGACAAAAGCTTCCATAAGTCCATGTCTATGCAATGAATCACGGTGATTTAAAGTTTTATTATTAGGCCATTTAAGTTTTTTTCCAATATTCCGAACGAAGTTTTCTCATTAATAATGTATAAAATAAGCTAGTTTTGTTGATTTAGCTTCCCAATTGCTACATTTAGACGATCAACCGAAATAATTAGGATAAATGTAGGTGTCTAAATAGGCGCTATGATAACCGTTTATCTTTAAAACTTCTCCGCTGGAAAGACTCCATAGGAAAAAGTTTTCATGTTGAGTTTAATTAAACGAAAGATTAACCAATTTTACTAATCAAGATTATGATACTTTAAAACATTAAAAATATCAATATTACTTTGTACTTACCTGCTCTTCACTAAAGCTTTACACTCCATGACAAAAACCTATTTAGATTCACGGCAGTTTCTATTCTTAAGAGACCTTTCTAGATATCAAGAAGTAAACATGTTCCTGATACAAGTATACTATACTTCAGAGAACCGTTCATAGATTCAAGCTGCACTCTCATAACTATCATTTAATGAAATGGTAATGAAAACCGTTGTGAAGCACGGCACAGGAAATATCAGAATTTTATTGCGGGTAGTCGAGAAAGCATCGGTGAAGACTTCCCTCGTTACTTGCTCAAATAAATTTGTTTCTTTCCAAAGGAAATTTCAATCCATCCCTCCCAAAGCAAAGATACAGCACCCAATGGTTGAGATGAATTTCTAATTGAACTTTTCCGTTTTTCATCAAGGAGAGCTTGAAAATACAACCGAGTGTAACTGCATATTACTTCCGTGTTCCTCCCTCAAACTCCTTGACACCCCCAGTCGCTTATCTAAGCGATGAACATCAAGAATTGACATTAGAGCTAATTTGAGTTTTAATATTTGCCTCCCGGAGGGAGTAGGAGAGATGGTGGTGGCTGGGAGAGAGAGAGTAAAAACGTTTATTTTTTTCCATATAGCTCGGGAGGAGGGGGGGGGTTTATTCTCCATTACACATGCTTAAGAACAAAGGGCCAACTTGCGGGGCCAAATATTCCGCCCCACCACCGCCGCCGCCACCCCCTTCTCACTCTCTCTCTCCCTCCAGAGTTACCCACCACCCCCACCTGACCCCCTCCTTCTCCCGCCTCTCTCTCCGACTCTTGAGTTTTATTTCATCCAGAACGTCTTTCCTCCTCGTCAATTCCAGCTTCCCTCTTTCAATCTTCCGCCGCTCTCCTCTTTCAACCCACTCCTTCCGCCCCCTCCACTCGCACCCTTCGTACCCTTCTCCCCCGCTCCCTTCCCCCCCTCCTCAGCCTCGCAGAAGAAACCCTCGTCCTCCCCCAACCCCATCACATCCCCGCCGCCCCCCATGCCTGTCCCCCACACCCCCTCCTCCTCACCGCTCCCTCCCTCCCCGCCCGCCCGCCCCTTCACACCACCCGTACTCAGTACCCGTTTCCTTGTCTTTGCTCCACCCTCCCTCAGTCCCACCCCTGCTCACTGCTCAACCCCCCATGCCCCGGTCCACACCGCTCGGCCCGCCTCACTTCCAGACGCACTTTTAAATGGTAATTAATTCTTACCCTCCACTCTTCGCCCTCCCTCCCTCCCTAGTCTCCTCCTCCTCGCACGTCCTCCCCCTCTCCCTCCGACTACTTTCCACTCCTCCCCCTATACCCTCCCCCCACCCTCCTTTCCATTTACATTTATATTGTTTTCCTCGAGCTTTGCTTGAATTGCACGGGGAAACCAGGCTCCTTGCTTTCCCTCGCTACCCTCCACCCACGGTCCTAGCTCGCCCGAACCTCCCTCTTCTTCCACCCCCCATCTCATCTCACTCCCCGTTCCGGTCTTATGGTTCCCTCTTTCCCTCTACCGGATCCCCCTCTCCCCCGCAACCAACCCACCAAACGTCCCCGACCAATCCCTTCCCGCTCGCTACACCCCTTTTACAGCCCGCGCGGTCCTACGGGCTGGGAGACCCTTGGCTCCCCTTTTTCTCCGCCTCTCTCTCTCCTTCTTCTCCCTCTTCTCTCACTCCCCATTCACCATCGACACTCATTTCTCCCGCCCTCCCCCTCCCACCTTCCTCCTGTTCGACCGCGTCTCCGGCAGCCATCCCTCCGCTATATACTTCCACCTTCGTCGTTCCACGCCCGTGCAGTGTCCGAATGGTAAAAATCGAAAGCGGAATGGAGCATCGTGGGAGCGTCGATGAATTGGATCCGCGTTTCATGTGATAGAATCAGTTACCAACAGAGGTGAGTAATTTCTTTAGTGGTAGACTTTCCAAGGAATAGAGGAAAGGCGGAGAGGAATCCAGCGTCGCCATTAGCCTACTCTAAACGAAAGACAAGATCACACAACTTAACGTCACATCCGTAAGACGGAGTACTCCATCGAAGTTCTCTCCCCATGAAACTAAGAGTGGTTATCGGCATGCCTTTAAAAGTTTTAAAACCACCGAAAGTCGAAACCGGGAAGGCAGTATACTAGATATTACGTGGGCAGAATGTAATTTTGAGTCATAAATTGGATATCGTTAATTTACGTCGAACTTTCGTGCCTTTTAACAGTGCCTTTGGCGATTGGTTAATCCCACGGCCTCGTCTCCATTCAGAATGGATTCCGTCGACATTTAGCGTATTGGTGTTTCCTGAATTCATGAAACTCGCTCGGGGGGAACTTTGCGGCAATCCATAAATAAATATTTACACACAGTCGGGAAAACGTTTTACCCAACTGCGGATTACAATAAAACAAGAGCCGGGTTCCAATGTATAAGTAAGCCTTATCACCATCCGATTTGTTGATGATGATTTAGCATGGGAACCCGGATCGTGTTTTATTTCCTGAATTGACCCTTATATCCGGTCTACCTTATCACCGAAATCGATAGCAATAGAATTATTTATATTTGAATATTTATCTGTCAATTGATTTTGATTTGACATTGCGAAAAAATAGTTGGGAAGTGGTCACCCAGTGGGTAGAGCCATGGGCTGCTGACCGGGAGGACCGGGCTCTATTCCGGTTGATATCCCTGGATGCCCTCGTCTTCACCCAAGCTGTGTGACTTTTCGGGTATCGACCAGATTTATATGTGGTCAGAAACCACATGTGGTAGAGGGAAAGTAAGTGTGTCCATCTACCCAGATGTGTGAATATCACCAACATTTGAGCTTAGTGCCAGGTAAGCTCTACCCTCACCTAACAAAGAAGAGTTTGAGTTCATTACTGTGGTTCTTTACGCGATTAATAACCGGTATATAAAAAAAGTAATTGAAAAAGAAGTAGCGCAATGAGTAACTTTGTAACGGGTGGCGGAATGACAATTGAACAAAGTACACAAGAATTTCAGTAGTACAGCCTCGCGTTCGATGTATTTCAGTACTTTCTATCGTCGTAGGTCGTTTTCCCTTGCTACAGTTCTCCTTGCTCCACTTCGCTCGCATATATTCCGCTCCTTAGTCGTCTCACTTTCTCTTCTTGTCCCTTCTCTCGCCCATTGCAGGCATTCCACCAATCCATGGGTCCTGAGAGTCCGTTCCAATGCGTAGCAATTGTGCTAACTTTCCAATCCAATGGTTCTCTCTCACATTCCGAGCATGTCGGAATGTTTTCCGACGTTTTACAGGAAGTTACTTTCAGGAAAACTTGTGCGCCGTTCACTGGTCATCGGAATGGGTCTTAAACTGCGGAACTCGTAGAGTCCCTGTCGTTTAGAAGAGTGCAATGCTGGGTTTTCCTTAAGCTATACCCAGCTCTTCAAAAATACTCACCCAGAACTCACTCACCTCATCCGAGCTGATACAAACCGTTTCAGCGGTAAGTTGGCTCCCGAATGTGTTTCGATCCAAGCGTCTGACAAATCTTTTCCTTTCTTTAATTTTCTTCGCGTCATTCTCTTCACATAATACCATTTCTATCCTCTGCCATCACCATCGTCCATATTATAAAGCCACAAGTCAGAGGAGGATATTTTGTGGCAGGCGTGGCATTGATGGCACACCACAGTTTGGATTAGCAAGGCTAACTGAAAATGTGTGAGTCAATCCCTGTTGTTTTGCCTAGTACATGCTTAATAGCTGTTTGAAATCTCAGTTCGTACCAAATAAATGGGTGATATGAACTTATTACTTATCCATCTGTGCCGCATAAATATATTTCAATCTGGAACACTGCGGTATCTGATAGAAAAAATGCTGGATTTCAGCATTAGTCCCATCCTGGGAACTTGTGTTACGATAATACACACTTTTTAAGCTCTTCATCGAGTTTGAAAGGATTAAGGACAATTTTTATCCATTTAGGTATGAAGCTCCAGGTGTCCAAGTATACGTTTATTTTAGGTAACCTTATACTTACAGTCTGTATTTACTTAAGCACGATTTTTATGGCGAAGTTTAAAACATCCTACTGTCTAAAAACATGGTCAAGTTTTATAGAAGATGGCATATTAGCCCAGAGTAGTGGAAGAGCGTTCAGCAACTGAAAGGAGGGTCTCAGGTGTATAACCTGGCTCATTCATAGAAGCATCACCATCTATAAAATCTTAGCGATGCAATTTTCTGGATAACAGAGCTCCATGGTAAAATACGGGTGTACAGGGAATAAAAAGAGGCCGTCCCTTAATCCTAATTCATGATTTTTTTTGTTTCCGGTGTATCTTTATGGAATTTGCACAGCATGCGTACACAATGTAACAACTAAATAAAATGATTGACTTTGTAATTCCACACATTTTATTTATAAAACAAGGCCCAGGTTTCGATGTTGAACGTCACGATAGGTGGTCCTCATAGAAGTAAACTTGGTATATCGTATATAACTTCTGATCGGGGGAGGGGGTTGGCCATATAGGGAGGGTAAGGAAGGGTGGAGGGGTAAAAAGGTTAAAATGTAGATGGGAGGAAAAGAGAACTACATCTTTCGATGGCAATCGTATTTTCTCAATCGTAATCGAATATTTTTCAAAAAGAAAACAATATTTTAACTAAAGGAAAAATTAAATATGTCTTTTACAGAGGTGCATGCCTTAAGAACGTGATCTCCTCACGCAAAACATAAAGTTCTCAAAAACGAGAGGAGTGGAGCGTATGAATTAAAGTGCTCGTAGTATAACACGAAGTATCTTGCGCAAAAAAAGAAGAAAATTTACAGCAGGGATAAAAGAACACCAAACATGTGTAAGGAATAAGAACATAACATCCCTTTTTTCGAAGCACCTCGTCGAGAGTGACCACAAAAGTGACTATGTGACTAAAATTCTTCATTTTGAAAAATAAAGGCCAAAAGCTCGATTCTTTAAAGGAGTTGGAAATTTTGAAATGCGTCTGTTCTAAGGATGAATTTTCCAACGAAATTTTGTATCCCTCCCATTCCCCACTCCTGGATATACCACTCTTCCAATTCAACGATTGACACCGAAAGATGTAATTCTCTTTTCCTCCCAGCCACATTTTAACCTTTTCACCCCTCCACCCAACCTTTACCTCCCTCTCTTATCAACCCCCTTCACACGATCAGAAGGTATGTACACCAAGTTTGATTCTATGAGGACCACCTGATGAATCGATGTCGAAACCTGGGTCTTGTTTTGAGTAAAGAATGTAGAATTACAAAGTCAACAATTTCATTTCAATATTTAATGCATGAATTTCGCACACCTTAAGCCTTATATCGATCGGAAATTATCCATATCTACTAAAATCACCTTTGCAGTCTATCCGATTCCAATATTTATTGGTATTCTTCCGTTTAAGTTAGGTTTTTGGATGGACACAGTACATACAACTTTTAAGCTTACACAAAAATTCTATAAAAAATACACGTGATGATTGATTGCAATTTGTGGAAGTTATATAGACAAAGATATCAATGTAATATTTTAATTAACAAGCTAAAAATCCACAATTTCTGGACAAAATATTATTAATATATTCCATACTTTATTGCCATGAAAATATGATGAATTTACGGAGAATATCAAAGTACTCAGTTAATAATGAAAAGTAATCCATACTTACTTAAGCAAATGAAAGAAATACAATTAAAAAAGTGAAGTGATCGGGTGAATTTTCCTCGGTCAATGCGAACAGTACATTTTAAAGTAATTGATGAATATCACGCGAATCAAGCAAAAAGCTGGGGTAACAGTTTTTTGATCATATTGGAATATTACATCTATAATTTCATTAATTTGTAACTTTATGGAAAATTGTGCAAAAATGAAAATACTTAAGGTAAGGCAGACATTTATCATGGCAGATATAACAAACATATCTTTTTGAAATATTATTTTTTAAATGACAGTGTATTGAATTTTAAAATACCACTAGTAAATAAGGTAAATAAAAAAGGTATGACCACATTAATCTTGTTTTACCTTGTTATCCCTTTTTTTAACCTTCTTTTACAAATGGCTTGCTTTCGGCTAGCTGGGATCGTCAAACATTATCCATTACATACTCTTCCGTGATTACTTCTCATATTGTGACCCTTCTCGTATCTTTTGTCATTTCGGAATCTCCTTTATCAAAGTAATTATTTTATAAATTTCCACATTAATTTCTTAGAGCTACTAGCAAGTAATTTTTGTCCCAAACGAAGGGTAAAAGTGCCCAGGGCTCAGGCGTGTATTTAAGAATCATTTAGAGAGAACTTCCATTTACGTCGATTCTAAATATCTTGGTTGCGAAATAAATACGTATATTGTCGGTTGAAGGTTGCTGCCCTATTTTACTTGCCGTTTTGGATGTTTTGCAAATAATTGAATGAAGTAGATGCACTTCATTATTTTATAGTATCTTTAAATCACATGGTCATTGTTCATATACTTGTTCTGGCTGTACCGACAATAATCCTTAGCTACTTGTGCTTGATCTGAATGAATTGCAATAAAAATTTTCTGGTAGTAATAATAGTAGTCGTCATTAGGGGGGTGGCCATAATATGAGGCTACTTGCGCATTAGGGAGATGTGGGTAATTTTGATGAGGTAGGTGTATCAGGGAATGGAGGAACAGTGGAAAAAAACCCATACTTGAAGTTCTCACCACATAGAATTCAAAGTAGACATCAGGATACCTCTGAAGAACCATACCAACGACGTGATTCGAACCCGGGCCCTTCAGAAGGGAAACTAGTTTACAAATTACTGCACCAGGGTGATCACCTAGAATATTTTCAATCTAGGTTTGTGTAAATATCTTACGATCAAATTTTGTGTCAAGGCCAGACCGTTTTGAAAGCGGTTTATATTTAAATTCTCACTATTTTCTAAGTTGCCTTTATTTTTTATTATTTCTTCGGTTAGGATCGGTTTGGATTAATTTATTTGAGTTTTTCGTTAGGTTTGAATTTTTGTTAGCTTCTTAATTTTCATTTCTCCACAGCTTTGGATTGATTAATTTCAAATACCATTTTATGAAAGTTCAATCCCTCGCAAGTCATCTATGCACTTTAAATCTTATTGAATATCGAATTTTTATGGGTTTTTATATAAATTGCTTCGCCACCACGTTCCCTCCCTTAATTTTTTTTCGTTATTAGGCAACTTGGAAATCATTCCTTCGACAATATGAACTTCGGCAGCATTTATTGTACCCATGATTGACTGCGGCCTGATATTATGACGGTATCTAAAATAATACTCATCCCCAACGTTCTTTCATGATTATCCACTCAATGATGTCTTCGAGCGCAACGAGAAGTACGTGAAAGTGTGCATCGCTTGCACTCTGCTAGCTAGAGTTGGAATCCCTCGAGCCCTATGATAAGGTCGAAAGATGGTCGATCCCTTCGGAAGGCCCTTCAAATCTGTGTGAAAGTCGGTTGGAAATTGGCTTAAATGTGTAATAACCATTTCATCACCTTTTTTGTCTCTATTCTGCTTTGAAGTATTTTCCATTTAATGAAAACTGAAACCGGTAATTTTGGTGTCATTCAAGGCAACGGTTGAATGTCTACATTTAAGCTTTCTCGATTATTTAAATAGTTCAAGACTTAAATCGACTAAATATTGATTTTCTTTGCTGCGTTGTTCCCATTTCAATAATTTGTATTTTTAAGAGGACTTTACAAGTGTATAATTCTTTTTTAAGCCATACATTTTTTCAAATAAATACTACACTAAAAAAGTGGCATCCCCAAGGTATGAACACACACACAGTGAGCATATTTTATAAGCTGAGTACCAGCATGAATTTTGTTCATAGGTTATTTTTAATTTTTAGCTCTTTTTTTAGTTTAATATGCATGCTGGGGAGGCGGGAAACTGCTAATTTTAGCCTAACAAGAAACTCGGACAACAAAACAGCGTCTGTGCATCTAATTTTAGCAAGTAAGCAGTTTTAATTCCGCCGTTCGTTCCATCATTCCACCCTTCACCCTCTTCAACCTTTCAAAAGATCATCCAAGTGCTGAGGCACTAAAGAAGGTCTGCCCGGCCTGAACATACAAATCTGTTTTTCGTTCTCTCTCTCTCTAAATTTTGCCTCCCAATGCGCTCGCTACCTTTCCCTCGCTTGCTTATTTCTCCCGTTCACTCTCGCCCATTATCCTCCCTTCCCCTCAACCCCATCTTACATCTCGGCACTCAACCTCGAATTTCTCCATCTGCATTACCACGCCACTGCGGTTTTTTCCAGCGTCCTGAGTGTTGTAACCCCTCTTCCTTCCCCTCCCCCAGTCTCATTCCCGATTCCATTCCTCGCAGATAACCTAATAATTTTGATGCTTGGGGTCTCCGGGATTATTTTTTTCCGCCTCGCCTACCTTCATTTTACACGGATCCCCCCTGTCGTTTTATTTCTTTCCCTATCCTAGAGCCAAGAATCAATGTCCCCCTCCCGCCGGTGATTTTGTATGCTCAATAACACCTGAAATTTTAAGCGGGCGATAAAATTAAACCGTTTGGATCTCTCCATATTTGGATATTAAGGAGTAAAACTCCGTGTTATGGAATTCTCTGCATACCTATATTGGAAGATTATGAATTTCATTTCCACTCCGGTACTTCAAAAATGGTTATATGTATATATATATATATATATATATATATATATATATATGTATATATATATATATATATATATATATATATATATATATATATATATATACCACGATTGTACGGAAAAACTCACACGGGCGGCACAATAATGGGCTGACACAATATAACACAAATAGAATAGAATAGCAACATTTAAAAGGACACTCACACGGTAAATTGTTCGAGCTTTCGGCCCTCTTAGAGGCCTTCTTCAAGAGTGACATATATATATATATATATATATATATATATATATATATATATATACACAAGGGAGACTTACTTAATTAATTGGAGTATATGTATACTCCAATATAGTATGGAGTATATATTTATATATAGTAGTATTTAGGGGAGGCGACCGACAGCTGAGGTCATTTGCACCATAGGGGATGGACAGGAAAGGATGAAGGGTGGAGAGACACCCGGCGTCGGTATTAGCCTACTCTTTACGAAAGGCGCCAAGGGATCCGCAGCTTAACGTCCCATCCGACGGACGGCGTACTCACTCAAAGTGCCCTCCACAAAGCACCTCAAATAGGGATCGAGATACCTCGAAAAATATTCAACACCACCGGGATTTGAACTAAGTGCTCCCCTGCAAATATTATCGCCATGAATAAGAAACGCATACACTGCTTCCCTCCTGCGTCAATGCACATGTCAATTTCTTTTCCCGATCATAATGAAAGCTTAGAACGTTTAGTTTTATTGGGAGATAAAGATTCTTAGTTTCCACTTCTCGCGCTGATCCGACTCCTTAGCACTAACATTTGGACCTGAAGAGGCTGATTTTCGCCCCTGATCTCCATTCAGTTTAATTGCGATGAAACTCTCTCGCAATAAAACTCTTGAGTGGCACCATTTATCCCAAATCCAAGCGCTCCCGCTCGAAGAATACATAATGAGCCCTTTCGAAATCTCCAGCTGACAACTTTGCAGTCGTGAAAATATGGATCGCAGGGTTACGGGGAGGTTCGGAGGAGTGGGGGGGGGGGAGCGTCCCAACTAAACGGGGGGATGGCCGCACCGAAATTAAGCTGATGGACTGAGCTGGAGGAACGGCCGGGCATCTTCGGATCGGAAGACGTTTTCATCTCACCCATTCGACCCGCACCCAAAGAATCCGAAGACCCTCCTCCGCCCGTTGAGGCCGAGTCGTAGTTCGTTCGCGACTCAGTTAGCCGTTAACTTAGGTGCCTTCCCATTCCTCCTCCCTCCTCTCTTCTCTCCGCGCCGTTCTCTCACGGCGCATCACGTCACTCCTCGCCGTATTTCTGTGTAAGCAGTCGGTTAACGTTTCCGTTCCAAGGAGGGAGCTTGCGCGGGTGGGTGGGAGGTGATTGGCTCTTCGGGATCATAAACTCGATCCGACCGATTCTCTTGATTTCCGAGGAATGGGCACGCACGACCCCTCCTCCCTCCCCTTTTCCACCCCTCGTCACATTACCTACCCCTCCTCCGCCTTAGCTTTTTCTCCACTTCCCTTTCTCATCGCTTCCCTCCCGACTCTCCCTTTTCCGATCCCTAACCTCCTTCCTCCTCCCTCTCCCCTCCTTCCCCCATTTAAACTCTCCTTCTCCTCCCCAACCCCCGCATCCTCTCCTCAATTCTTCATTTCCATTCCAGTTTTCCTTTATTTCCGGGGACCTCTCGTTTTCTCCGTCTCAACCCATCTTGTTCCCTACCCACTATCTTTTTAACGACTTTCCATATTCTCCTTTGTCCCGTTCGAGCTCATTTCTCTCTCTCCCTCTGATTTCACCCCGTCGAGTTTTCTTTCAAACCCACTTTAAATCACCTTCCATTATCTAAGGTGGCTATTATTTTCCAATACATTAGGTTTGCCTCACTCGCATTGTCTAGTCCAATGATGACGTATGTTTTAACATTGTTCAGGACGTTGCGCTACATATTCAAGCATATATTATAGTCAAAAGGTTATAATAAATACATTATAATCGTAATGTTACAAATTTTTGGAGTATACGTATGTGATATAAATTTGTATCTCGTATATTAATGTGACGCATATATTTATGCATTCGCAAATATAGTGTTCCTCTTTGTCATAACTTGTGGCGGATGCTTTAGAATTATTTCCTCCGCATCCTTCATTTTTCTCCAGAATATATATAAACAAGGTCGCACCCAAAAGTGGTAGGACTGATTTTTTTACAAGAATTTTATTGATGATATACTTACATCGACTTGATAATCTTCAAAGTATGCTCCTTGAGCTGCTACACACTTAGTATAACGTTGCTCCCATTCCCCGTACGCCCGCTGGAAATTTTCTTTGGGGATGCCGTTGATGGCCCTCGTCGAAGCCTCTTGAACGGCCTTTATCGATTCAAAACGTCGTCCCTTGAGCTGTCTTTTCATCATGGGGAAGAAGAAGAAGTCCGGTGGTGCCAGATCGGGAGAATAGGGCGGGTGCGGCAACGTGGAAACGCCGTATTTGGCCAGGAGCTGTCTGACGACGAGCGCGCCAGGGCAGAATTTTCGGCACCATCTTGGCGCACACCTTGCGCATGGCCAAATCCTGTGAAATAATGCGTTGGACGTTGGATACAGACAGACCCAACTGGTCTGCAATTTCTTCACTGGTTAAGCGTCGGTCTGTGTTCAGCATTGTCCTCACTCTGTCCACATTCGTGTCGGTTCTTGCCGTCGACGGCCGTCCGGAGCGATGGTCGTCTTCAACGAGCTCCCTACCCTCTTTTAACAACTTGTGCCACTCAAATACTGTGGAACGGCTTCCCGAGTTTCTCACAAAACTTCACGGAATAACGTTGCTCTAAATTCAGATTCATTTTGTTTTTCGACGCGGACAAAAAACTTGCTTCCCTAAAAACGGTGTCCTCACTCAACGACAGCCCGCAGGCGACTGAGGTTGGTGTCGGTCTGTTGCTAAGAGCCCCCTCCACCTTACACTGCCAGACAGATCCCCCTCCACCGCTCCGTTCGCGCCAGAGAAAATCAGTCCTACCACTACCACTATATATATATATATATATATATATATATATATATATATATATATATATATATATATATATATTATTTTCTTTTTCCGTATAGTCGACTCCTGCATCTTGGGTTCCTTGAGTTTGAGTTCATCAAATGCAAAAACGAATGATTAAAATTTGATATATGACGTCCAATTTAATCTTTATTTTATAATAAAAGCATAGATTTGCTATTTTGACACGCCTTGGTTTTGCGAATCAGTAATTAATAATAATATTTCCTTGTAGTAATTGGTAAAATTAAGAATCAATTATGGCTAATGAACAATAATGGCCGTGGCAGTCATTATCCATATAGTATTTTGATTCTAATTCTGACGATTTTTCTGAGTAAAATCATCAAATTAAACCGTCTAAAAACTGAAATTATATAAATACAGAAATTATTATTACTTCAGAAATTAACTCCCAATAATTTTTTTCCATCAGCGACAAGAACTACGGTGAGATACCTTTACGAAGGGTTTCTCGTTCAATGTATTTCATAGCTATGAAAATTTTAAGCTATTAGTCTTATTATATGTTCTTCATGAATTCCTCTAATTCATGTTTTTCAAGGTAAATTATTTACTTGTCGGAGGGTATTCACCCAAATTTCCTATCAAATATATATGTGCGTATATATATATATATATATATATATACTATATATATATGTACATATATTCGTGAAGGATTCTCGGGTCTTCCACCGGGTCAAGGGTTCCATATTGGCCGACGTTTCGATGCCCGACTCGTGCATCGTCTTCAGGGTTGACATCAACCCTGAAGACGATGCACGAGTCGGGCATCGAAACGTCGGCCAATATGGAACCCTTGACCCGGTGGAAGACCCGAGAATCCTTCACGAATCAAATACGCCGGGAAAGCACCAGATCTTACTTCATGTACATATATGCATATATTTCTGTTCTGTATGGGTATGTTTCTGTGTGGATATGTGTTCATCTACATTAGGCTGAGAAATATGTTCTACTGCTTGGGTCAAACACTCTGCTTATGTTGGAATGAATGAGGATTTTGATCGAGAAAATACTGCCTTAATGGCTATGTGTGTAACACGATAAACCATTTTAGGGATGGGCAGATGAATCCCTCTTCACAAACAACAATATACGAATTCTTGTTGCTTTCATGGAAAGACCTAGCTAAGAAAGGTAACATCTTCGTATTTCTAATATCATTTATTGAGCAGGAATATTTACACTAGCTCGATAATTTACATTATATAACTTGTGGAAGCGCCGAAAAATGAACCATCGACTAATGCTGGCCGTAAACCTTGGCGCGTACTCCTTTGTATCTCTTCTAACTGATTAGTGTATTATTTACGGCGTTACTATATGTTGGAAATAGCTGTTCAGGACTACGTAAAAGCTGAACTAAACAAATAATTATAACATTACTCTCTTCAGGTAAGTATTATTATCTGTTGAATTTAATTATAGCAATAAATGGTCATGAAGCAATAGCACTGGGTCTTGAAGTTTCGGTCTCGAAAGTGAATAGCTTTATAAGTCAACACAGTATTAGTGGTAGCATTTAGAATGCGTTCTCTTTTCAACTAATATGTGACCACATTTTAGACAAAAATATCATTTAACAATATATGGCCTAATTTAAAAAAATACATTTTTTTCTTTTGATGTATTTATTAGAAGTCCGTGAAGATATAATATATCAATTTAATTAAAAATTACAACATTTTAGATCCTCTTTACTTACGTAAGAAAAAAATCAACGAGTCCAAGTTAAGTTTGAATAAAAAATTGGGTTCAGCACAAATTTGGCATATTTTCTATCTTTAAAACGTCCAGAAGCTGTTCGCATTGTGGCTAATATGCGTATACACAAACCACTGTTAGAGTACGAAACCTTAGATATCCTTAACCGAGAGTGGTGTCATCCACGGAAATATTTCATCATCTCACGAATAGACACTTAAGTATTATGCCTACCACGTCTCCATTAGCCTCGCTACGCACACATACACTCCACGCTCGCGCCCTCTTCTTTTGCCCTTCCGCTGCATCATCGCGTTTTATCAACACACGCGCAATGTTTTCCCTGCAGCTAGCAAAATTCCACCTTGTCTATCCTCTGCCTTTTCTTCCGCGAGAAAGTTGACCGCCAGTCTTCTCTTTTCCACTCATCGGCGCATTGCTTTATGCCCTGGCCAAGAGGAAGCCATTTGACTTCCGGGGGCGCAAATATTTTCCTCTCGTACGAATGGGGTGGTTTGGGAGGTGAGACGAAACCGAAGTTGAAGGGAGATACGGGTGGAATGGGCTGGTGGGTGCGGAGGCTCATTTAGCTCGGACGTTAAGTATTGGGATACGTGACGGAGTTGAGTGCGCGTGCGTGTGTGTGTTTGAATGTGTAGAGTCCTGAATGATGAAAGCTCACCCCGTTCCGATTCATTATCGCCCGGCTCGCGTCACATTCTCCCTTGCCCTCCCGTATTTGCCCAGGAGAGGTATCCTCGTATGGAAAGGGAATTGACGCGCTTGCTGCAGGCATTTTGATTTCGGGCGAAGGGAGAGAGGGATTTTAAGCCGAGTAATCAACGGGGGAGGGAGAGTTTCGCCAATTTCGTCGGGCCATTCACGACTGTTGACGTTTCACCACCACCGCCTTGTTTCTTTTGAGAGAACTACTGAAGAGAGAGAGAGGGATGTTTTGACTGTCGAGACGCTCATAATGATACTCAAACACGATCCGGGGACATAATCGTCCCACTTGGCACCCGATTCATAGGCGTGGTGGAGGTGACGGCGGCGGGTGATATGATTGAAAGCGGATCGTGTTCTTAAAGCACGGCGAAATTTGGTATCCCCTTAACTGTCGGTGAGTTGATGAATGCCGTGACGGATGCCTACGCTCTAAATCCGACCAAGTCTCTGTTGTTTTGGTTGAGAACCTCTATGTGTGTATAGAAAGGGGGAAACGGAGATGTGATCGAAAATATCCGCCACCGCCGCTTCATTTATTTTTCCCGCCACAACGCCGAAAGCAAAAGCGTGCGGGGATTTTATTTTCGAGGAGAGAAATGCCGGTCGCCCGTGGGTGGACTTAATTTATCAAATCATTAGCCAGCCGGCTCGACCAGAATTCCGGGCATGAGCTGCGCCTAGGGGCAGCTTTCATGCGCCGGCAATAAAACGATGGAATTGTCGCGGCCAATTTTGGGGAAGGGCTCGTGATTGGCAGAGGGGGAGGTGGGGTGGCCAAGAGGGATGGGGTGAGGAATGAGTGAGAGGAGAAAGAGGTCGGGGGAGGAGTGGGAGGAAGAAGTTATGGCTGGGCGGTGAAGGCGAGTTATTTACGGAATGGGCGATCAAGGAGGGTAGGGAATGGGGATCTAGGCTGCCGTTCATAAGGGGGAGCTGGGGGAATGTCATTGTGCGTTGTTGGGGTAGAGTGGTTGGGCTGTGACGGCCCGAGGATTCCCGACGGGGATGGGCGGTGACGGCGGGGCGAGTGCTTTGACAGCGGCGGAGTGTTCCACCTTGTTAGCCGATGAATGTGGCGAGAGCCGCGGGAGGCGGATTGCCAGAGGAGGATCGTGAATTTTGATTCCTGCGGGATGGAGGGAGGAGGGAAAAACCTTTGGCACTTGAGGATTAAGGGAAATGATGACACACCCAGTCACAAGTCTGGGGATTTACTTTTCATTCGCATGGCGAAAGCGCAATTCCGCACTCAAAATTCTGGCACTGGAGCCAATTTGATAATGGGACATTTGATGTGGGATGATTTCCAATGCATTTTACGTTTGACGCGACGAGAGCCATCCGAGCATAGGAGTTCCAAGACGCGGTCAGCGGTAATGTCAACGCACTAATGAGTTGGGTTTTTCCATTTGATGCAATTGAATAACTTGACACACACCGGGACACCTGGCTTCAAATCTCGGTGGCACGATTATTTTCATGGCGTGTATAAATTAACTGACGCCCATACGAGTGACGACGTAGTCGCATGGTAATGTTATTGTTTAATTAAGTGATATGTAGTACTCGGAGTAAAAAAAATGCAGTCACTCCACTCGCGTTGTTAATGGAATGTTTGTAATGCATCAATTATCGAGTATTTTATTTAATCTCGCCATGAGATAGGTAAATTTGTAATATGTTATAATAGGAATAATTCACATTTATTATGTAAATGAAGAGATTTATATATGTTGTTAACTTTGTTGTTTAAAATAACAAATGAAATTGCCAGGGATGGGCAACAGATGACAAAAAAAGATTCCCAATGTCGCTTTTTTTTTATTTTCCATAAATGTATTTTCCGGGACCAGGCCATGCGAGATCGATCAAAATCTAGGGTGCGTGTTCATGGAATTTCGCAACGCAATATTTGTTCGGAAATATTTATGTAATCTACGTATAATTCAAAATGCTAAATTTTTTCTTGATTTCAACTTCGATAAACCGAATTTAATAATATCAATAGTAGTTACAACGGAAAACCTTTATTATAATTGCAATGCATCCTAATGAATTAAAATTGGTTCCGCAAGTCGAAAAAACTAGACTTGCAGGATGATGCATCCTTTTAATTTTTTATTTCATACACTTTATTTTCAGTGAAATCACGGTATTTTAATCGTTTCAATTCGTGAAATGTTTATTGATAATATTGTTTAACAATGTAAAGTAAATATGAAAAAAATATTTAATGGTAATTGAAGAAAAATAATTGGAATCTTAATGAATAGCTTTATAAAAGGCCCATAAATTCAAAATCATCAAGATCAAAAGAAACTACTGGAGAACCCGCGACTGGAACTTTTAACGGAGTCATCCACTAATATGCATTACGTTGCAACAATTTCAAAATATAAAAATCATTCGCCTTGACCCGGATCCAGGTCAAGACTAATGATTTTTACACTTTGAAATCGTTGAAATGTCTTTCTTTCACCAACGTTTCAAGACCATTCTAAATACAAGTTCAATGGAGTTAGAAATTTCTCCAGCAGTAATTCTATGAAGATATTAGCTGATGGATGAAGGAAGTGGATAAAAATTCCGATATGCCATTCGAAAATAATCGAACCGTGAACGTCAACCTCATAAATTTTATACTATATTTAGTTTTTTGTTAGATAGACCTTTCTCAAATATGCCATGGAAATGAACATAAGATAGAAGATGCCCTCCGTGGAGATAAAAGAGGGGAATAGCTTATCTAGTAGGTATATAGAAACAATCTTGGCAATTGTAGCTGTTCATCATCATCACGGGTTACAAATCCGAGGATTTGGCTTGTGACAGTTCTCCGAAAGCTATCATGCCAAGCCTCATTCTATTATAGCTCCTCTCATTGATAATTTCCATTACCTACCAATCGTAGATCGTTCTTATCCTTCCCTGTCATTCCCTTTACCTATGCTTATCAATTGTGGTCTTCAGCAATCGATCATGCCTCCGGATGTGCTCATTTAATTTTCCTTTTAACCTTGTAAGTATCCTAGACTATTCGCTCATTTTTCCAAGTACATCTTGGTACAATCTTATTTGTATGTTTATCTAATCAATTCATTTCCATACTTCTTGGAAAGCACAACATTTTCAGGGAAATGGGATACTCTATTGTTCTCTGCTGGAAATTGGTTACCCTTTTCTATGGTGAACCTATCATCAAAACTACAGAAAAATCCATTCATTCGTTGCGATGAATCGCCTTACTCTGTCTATACCAGTATTATTTTTATTTAGAAGTTCTAACTCCCGATAGAAAATCTCCTTTATCATGCCATGGAATGTGAGCATACTTATGGTTATTATAGGCGACTGGTGCAAACATTACCCAGTTATACAAGGCCTTCATAAGCATTTGAAAGCTCCTATCTTGGAGCAATTAGCATCATTTTAGATAATTCGAATATTCTTCCCTGTGACTGGGACCGATTCCATTACGGCATTGCTAATTTTGTTACTCGCTAATATTGATTCACCGATTCATTTGAGCATCACCCATGTCAGAGAAACGATCGGGAATAACTAGAGCGTAGGAGTTACCCAACCGTCACAATTCGCACCTGACCATTTTGGCCAGTTGGGAAAATTACGTTTCACGCGAGAGTCGTTCCGGCGGCTTTGTCATCATTCGGATCATGCCGAAATCTCTTTCTTCTACGGTCGCGGTTCCCGCGGTGAAAATAAAATGATTGGACAAGTAAAAGCAGCATTAAAGCTCCAGACTCACTGTTATTTCACCCGCGTCGTTCCAAATTGAAATCGGAAGTTTCGGAACTCTGACGCGGCCGCGGGGGTGTTCCAAAGAGGGCAAGGGTGAGAGAGAGAGAGCGAGAGAGAAGGAGGTGGATGAGAGGGGAGGGCGGGGATAAGAAATATAGTTGGATCCTCCCGAATAAGAAAAATATGAGCACTTACTTACGTACTTCCGAAAAAAATATACATATTCCCGGAGGGTTCCGAAATGGATTTCGAACTGATTCGAGGAACGCATAAGCTAAGAGGTTTGAGGGTTGCGGAGAGTGGAAGGGGGAGAGTTGGGCTCTCCAACCGTGAGGTGAGCGGAAGTGTGGTGTGGCGTCGAGAAAAAAGGGGGAGGTGGGACTGGGAAAGAGAGGTGGGCGGAGAAGAGTGCGGAAGGGGGGAAGGGGGGAGAGAGGGATAGAGGAGCACGCCGCGGAAGAGAGAAGGGAGGGGAGAAGAAAAGTCGTCTCAGGAGAGGGAGGAGGCATTATGGCTTTGGAGGAGTTGAGGCGGGGGCGAGTCGTGGGGTGGCGGAGGGAAGGAAGGATGTCGGGAAGGAAAAAAGGGGGCGAGAAATGGGGTCTGGAGGTCATAAAAGTGGAAACGGGGGTGAGGGAAGGCGAGAGAAGAGGGGGGTGGTGTGGTGGAAGGACTGGAGGGATATAGCAGGGACATGGGAAGCGGGGAAGTGGATTTCGAAAGACGAAAGAGGGGAAGGGGAGGGATATAAGGCATGAAAGAAAGACGGCGTCGCCATACCCCTTCGGAAGACGTGGTGGAGGAGGGGAGTGTCGGTCGAAAAAGGGGTTTCGGAGACCGGCAGTAATATGGGGCTCTAAAGGCCGAGGAGGGAAGAGATCAAGGATGGGGGAGGGGAATGGGGGAGGAAGTTGGAATCGGGAGGGGTGAGGTGAGGGCAGGGGTGAGTGGGTCACAAAAGGTCCAAAGGGTGGTTCATGCCGCGGGGGAGGAATTTTGAATGACAAGGGCGGCGGGGGTGGGCCATGAAGGTTTGGGGGGAGATGAGAGAGAGTGAGGGAGGGTGGTTTTTGGAGTGCCGGGGAATGCGGGGAGGAGGGAAAGAATCAGAGAAACGGCGAGGGAAGAAGAGTGAGGGAGTTTAATAGGGTGCGCTTGGGTGCATCCGCAAGGGAGCCGGCGAGCGACCGCAATGGTTTTCGGGGTGTGTGCGTGGACACCATCTTGGAGTCATCTTTAGGGAGGGAAATTAGTCGGTGGGGTCCGGGAGACATTGCTGATACGGCAAAGATAATCAACATTTGTGAAGACTCCCACGGGGTCGAAGCGTTGTGGCTGCTTACCTTAACATCCCACCCTTATCGAGCCGAAATTTGATTCAGTATTTTTTTCAATTTAATGGAAAATAAATTTAAGCATTCATTTACAACATCTATTCGTTTCACTTTGGGGTGCTTTTGATTTTTCATATGTTTTTGGGGAAGTTTGAATTGAATATGGCGGCTGTTATATATATTTTTACTTAATCGCATTTTTTGTACAATAATTCATTTCATGCTTAGAGTAGAATCGTTTTTTCTAATGTAGTAAGAGAAAATCGCATGCAGAGAGATTAAGCGATTGCTGGGTGAGTGTAAGCTTACACTGGCAAAGTACACTGGGTGGGTGTAACCATAAATTTTGAAAGAGTGTATTAATAAAATTATTTATATCCGATATGGTAAACTTGTATACACCTCAGTCAATCAAACATGGGATAGTTTAGGAGCAAGGATGAGAGAAAGAGTAACTAATGTTTGAGATCTCCTTACCTCGACCTCGAGGAGATTTTCAATTAAAAACAAATTTCAAAACTTCCCTCGTACGCACCCCTTATTGAATGGTGAACCTAATAGAGTGTATGCGTTTATTGTGTTTATGCATGTAAAAATATTATTTATAATAAGAGTATATCTAAACATGAATACCATTTGGGCGGTTTGCGGAGCACTGTTTAAATTTAGATCAAGTTATTTCCTATTTTTTTCAGAAATAGTAACTGGATTTACTCATCAGCGTATTACTTTATCCTGAAGTATTCGCATCAGAGAAGTGGGTTTGGATTCTTAATTATCGAAAAGAAATGAAAGTCGTAATACCTTTGCGAAAACATTTCAAAATTAGGTGTACCCGTAACGGAAGTATTTATTTAGGTTGATACCGATACATGCATTCACCATAGATTGTGTTGCCTGGTACGACTTGACTACTTGACTGTTCGATCTTTGCTTTTTATTGTGGGGCTATTTTTCAATATACCCTTGTGGAAGAACGAAAATAAAAATGTAAAGTTTTTTAATAAAGGCCCCAAATAAATTTTCCCTTAGTATAATATTTATGCGTCAAAATTGATAGGACATTTTGTTCGTCATATTAATCCTTTCGAAGATAAAGTCTGGATTTGAATGCAAGAGAGAATATTGAGAGAAAGAGAATATTCTAAGTCGTGTTTTGATGGGGAAATAAGTAGAGGCAGGAAAGTTACTTCCTTACCTCTTACATTCATAGTTCATTTTTATCCTTTTCACCCCAACTGGTTTGGCAAAACGCTATTTAGACTATTCTGTTCTACATCTAAATCAATACCCTGCAAGCCACCAAAAAGGTGTGTGGCAGGGGGTGCAGCACCAGGAGGAAAGGGTAAGGGATGAGGGGGTTAGGGTTTTTCAAATGGATGGGGAAAGGTAAGGGGAACCTGCAAAAAAAAAAAAAAAAAAAAAAAAAAAAAAAAAATATATATATATATATATATATATATATATATATATATATATATATATATATATATATATATATATATATATATATAATCGTATAACCCTGCGCAGTCGCTACCTTTTAGGTTAATATTTATTATGTCGAGCCGGCTCCTGGGGGATTTCAAGTACAAGAATTCTGGTCTCTTATTGTTCTCGGAAAAAATGACCATTTAAATCTGTCTGTCCTGCAGTCAATCTCTCTAATCTTACATTCGTTATCCCTCCGCCCGTAATAAGTTGGGGTTCGTATTATATTCTTGATGTCATCGGAAAAGGACCCATCTTTAAATGTTTTTAATAAGTTTAATCTATATTGTAAACGCCGCGGTGTAAGGGAATCCCAGCCTAAATTTTCTAGCAAAGTAGTTACGCTACTGCGTTGGTCATAACAAATAACAATTTTCGACAAATCTAGCCCCCCTCCGCTGAACTCGATCCAATTCCGAAATTAAATTTGTCTTGAGGATCCCATATACTGGCAGCATACTCTAGGTGGGGCCTGACTAGGGCAAGAAAACATCGTTCCTTCACTTTTTCGTCACATTTACCCAGCACCCTTTTTACAAATCCCAATGTTTTATTAGCGCGACCGCATATTTCCCGTATGTGCTTTCCCCCGGACAGATCGTGAGTAATTGTTACACCCAAGTATTTAAAGGAATCTACCCTCGCGATTTCTGTTTGCTTCACTTTGTAACTAAATGGGGGGGTGTTACTCTTTTCCCGAAAATGTATTACTACTCATTTTTTCAAATTTAATTCCAATTGCCATGTATCGCACCAAGTCTGGATTGCATTTAGGTCGTTAGCTAACGTGACTCTGTCATCGCGACTTCGAATGTCCCCATAAATCACCGCATCGTCAGCAAAAAGACGGAGCCTGCTATTAACCACGGCACTGAGGTCATAAATGTAAATAAGAAACAAGAGGGGGCCTATGGTACACCCTGTGGTAAACCCGACGTGAACTTAGGAGTATCGGATGATACACCGTCCAGGATGAATATTTGAACACGATTTTTTTAAATTGTCTTATCAGGCATATAACACTCCCGTGTATTCCATAAGTTTCCAACTTCGCAAGTAACTTGCAATGAGGAACTTTATCAAAAGCTTTTTTATTAGCTGGAATCATCAACTGGAATATTACTTTCAGCGGAATGCATTCTATCATGAACAAAAAGAGTGAGTTGAGTTTCGCAGGATCTACCTTTACGGAACCCGTGTTGGTTAATAATCAATAAATCTTGGCTATCGAGGTATCTCATTATGGAACTAACAATGATGTGCACAAGAATCTTACAGGAGATGGAGGCGAGCAATATTGGACTGTTAATACTGGGGTCCTCCCGGTCTCCATTTTTAAATATGGGTGTCATAAAAGCTATCTTCCAGCCGCTTGGCACGCTTTCTTCTGCTAATGATTTCTTAAATATTATATTAAGATAAGGTGCAATTTCAGACGACAGTTCTTTATACATGCGAGCCGGTATCTCATCAGGTCCTGGAGATTTGTTGGGGTCGATATTTTTAAGGAGTAACTCTATTCCGCGGGTGGGAAAGTCGATTGCATGCATTGGCTGTAGAAATGTTTTCGGAAGGTTCTCTGGTATATTCGGGGAGCATTTGTTGAAAACATTGTGGAAGAATGAGTTTAATATGTTGGCTTTATCTAAACTACTTGTTACTTTATCCCCTTTTTCGTTGTTCAATGAGTTTACGGTGGACTTTTTTCCCTGCACATACCTGACGTAGGACCAAAACATCTTTGGGTTATCGTTTAAATGTTCACCTAATTTTTTCCTTTTGAATTCCGCTAGCGCCTTCCGTAAGGCCTTCTTGGCAGTGGACCTAGATGCTTTGTAATTCTGTACGGTTTCGTTGATTTTATCAGGGGAGGAATCTTTAACCGCGTTTTTCATTCTGGCATGGCACGCCCTTTGCCGTCTTAGTGATTTCCGAACTTCGGAGTTGTACCAACGGGGTTCCTTATTCTCTCTTATATATTTACTAGGTATGAATCTCAGTATTGCTGAACGTGTTATCGCAAGAAAATTATTCCAGGTATCCTCGACCCTCCTAGTTTTGCTTAATTCGTCAAATCTAAGAAAGGAACAGTTTAACTCACGTTTTAGGCCATCATGGTCAGCTTTATTGGATAAATAAATTTTTCTCTTAGGTTTGTTAACTTTTTCTACGCTTAGGGAAAATTTAGCGTTTACAGCCCTGTGATCACTGATTCCATTAATAACTCCTACATTTAAGACTCTTTCGGGTGTATTAGTAGCTAATAGATCAAGAATGTTCTTTCCCCTTGTTGGTGAAGTGACTAATTGATGTAGGGAATTTGAGGTGAACGTCAAAATGAGGGACTCGCATAAATCCTTGTCTTTACCTCCATTTATAAAACTGTACGAATCCCAATCTACTGTGGGAACATTAAAATTGCCACCGATTATTAATCTATGCTCATTGTTGTGGGATGTAAAGCTTTTTATCTGCCTTTCTAGATCAAGTATTGAGTTAATGCCAGCATGGGGTGGTCTATGATACGCACAGGCATATATTCTTTTCGCACTGGGTATTTTTACAGAGCACCAGACAATTTCCTTACAGTTATCAGGAAATAACTCAGCTCTACTGATGGTAGAGTTTTTAACCGCGATAAACCCTCCTCCTCCGGCTCTATTCTGTCTGTCGTTTCTATAAACTGTGAAGGATTAGGGAAATATTTCGCTGTCTGCGATATCATCTGTTAACCGACTTTCAGTTCCTATAATTATTTCTGATTCTGTGCTATGAATGAGGTGGTGAAATTCCGGTATCTTATTTTTTAAACTTCGGCAGTTAACTACTACTACGGATATTATTTCTTCGTCTAGAACCTTCTTTGTGTTCGTTGCGGTCTGCTTTCTGGTGATGTTATTTATAAGTCTTTTAGGTGTCTTAATACACGATCGGTCCATATCCTGATAAGTGATTCTTTCTTTTGTCTCATTAGCACTGTACGTACCTCGAGAGATTTCTTTAAGTAACCTAGTATTGTGAGACCCACTAATTGACCTACACTTTATAATATCGTTATCAGGGAAATTTATCTTTAAATTTAAATTTACCTCACTACCTAACCTACTCATTTGCCTAAAAAATATCTACAGTGCTCGAAGATCCTATTAGCCACCCAAACCGACGCCTTAGGGGTGTAGTGGACCCCAGAGCGGTTCAAGGGAGCGCGACAAGACCCGAGCACCGGTCTCAAGTCCACAAACTCGGCCCCCATGTCCCGACAGAATTTCCACAGCCTTCCGATAAGAGACTCAATACGACTCCAAACCTAAGCACCGCAGTCAGTCCGCGGGACTGTTATTTCATTATGTATATATATGTATATATATATTTCTGTTATTTCATCATGCAGAATTATAATTTATATAATGTTTGTCACTCGATATTATTATTCTAAAGTGTTAGATCTAACCGCGAGATCTCCCAATTTTATTCTATAATCTTGCTCCAACTGCCGGAAAATTATGACTTGTCATGACAAACACTTCTGGTCTTCTATAATATTTGTACCATTAACAGACTATTGCAATGGGAGCGTAGAAAATTGAATGATTTTACACTATAATGCTTATGAATGTTGAAATCGAAACGCACGCCAAAGTCAATTTTTTAACCATAGAGGTCATTTTTTTACATTAAAGATACAAATACGTTGAGTAGAAAAGAGAGAGTAAGTTTAATAGAGATGAATGGAAACTTAATTTTAAAAGGAGTAGGCGAAGAGAGGGGAAATTGCTGGGGGAAACCCGAAAAAGACAGGAGAAGTGAGTGAAGGTAATATTGAAAGATAAGGGATATGTTGAAGGCCGTGATAGAGGGTTAAAGCTGGTTAAGGAAAGTAGAGGAAGGAAGACAGTAGGCTTTTAGACAGCATACGTATACGCACAAGTCACAAGTCATAAAAAATCTAGAAATAATTAATATAAACGAAAAAAGGATATTCAGGTTGTTTAGCAGGAAAAAATACTAATTCCAAAGAAACTGCGGGAGATGCCGCAACAGTAACTTTTAACGGAGTCATCCGCTTATGTGCATTTTAATGCAACAATTTCAGAGCGTAAAAATCATTCGCCTTGACTGGGACTCGAACCCAGATCCCTCAATATCCGAGTTTCCGAATTTCAGAGTTTAAGAGGACGCCTCGGTAGCTTAAGTGGCTAAAGCACTCGACCGGATATTGAGGGATCTGGGTTCGAGTCCCAGTCAAGGCGAATGATTTTTACGCTCTGAAATTGTTGCATTAAAAAGGAAAAAATACTGGTTAGAGATCGTCCAAAACCTAACCATAATTAGTAGGATTAATAAAATATGTTAGTTGGAATATTTTTACATGGAACCAGGTGCTCAAGTTTCTTAATTTAAGTTGCTAATAGATATAATAATAATAAGATGAATCTTACTAAGCTCCTTTTGCCTGTATCCACCAATTTTCTTCAATTTCCGTGCACATTACCCATTTGGTTAGTGGAGAGCTTCCTTTGATATCGACCCATTATGGTCCCAATAGTGAAATCAAGGAGAAAATAAATCGTTTAATTATTGCCTGACATACATATAATATTGAACCAAAAACGTTAATAGCGGACATATTTCCATAGTCAATATTATCAAATACTAATAAAGTGCCATATTATGTTAAAAAATAGAAGAAAAACCCGAAATAATAATGCATACAGTAGAAATACTGATGTTAATTGTAAAAAGAATTTCATTTATTTCGACGCGCATTAGAGAAAGAAACTAAAAATAGAATCAACACGTCATGATCGATCGGAGAAAGAAGGCTAGAATGAAGGCAGGGATAATGTTATCCGGGAAAAAACAACTGGAGACCAGAGGAAACCATTGATCACAGACGAACTAGTGGCTCTAATATTAAACAGAATAAAGTAAAACATTCATGATCTGAATACGGACAAAAGGGGCACAATGGATCAAGGAATGAAATCAGCCGAAAGATGAGAAAGGCTAGATAAAAATGGATCATCATCACTTCATTTGGAATAGAATTAATGAAGTTCTGATCGAAGATAAAATTTCACGAACAATGGAAAAGTGTTTGAACTTAATGATTAAAAGAAGTACAGCCTAGAAGAAGAAGATTCAGCTGTGCGTAGATGCTGTTTTTATGATGATGAGCGTGGAGACTATACCCTCGGTATTGAACTTAGCGCTGCACTGAAGAATTTACGAGCAAATAAAGCACCAAAGATCGATGAACTTGAGCCAAAAAAAATTCAGGAAATAAACTTAGACTCAGCTCTAAAACCTTATGCTTGATTAATATTCTGATGGGAGTAAAACTACCGATACAGAACATTAATAATATAACGTCCGCGTACAGAAAAGGATTAAGCAGACCTATGTGAAAATTTTGAAAAATAATTATGACCACTCATAAATGGAAAATGACGAATATAACCATCAAACAATTAATCTAGAGAAAATCGGAAGAGTATGTAAATGTGAAACGGTGTACTATAGTTGTGGTATCCATGCAGGTAATATAGAAGTACAGGAAAGGATACAAGAATGTATGTAATTATTTAGTTGGGAAGATCGCTGGTGACGAAAAGAGGAGTAGGGACAGTGAGCATCGTAGGGTCGTATCGAAGGTTCTAAGATAGCAATCTATCAAAAGATACAATTATTAATGAAAAATATTAGTGGCGTAAACAAGGAAGTGGTACATAAAATATCAAATATAAGGTTTACATTTTTATGGACGCACGATAGTGAGAATAGTCGTATAGGAGGAAAGAAGTTGTGAAAATGTGTTTCATAGAATGTGCATAATAAAATGGATAGAAAGAGCAACAAATGAAAAAAAAACTTTGTAGAAGGGTCAAAAAGATAAGCGTATGGTCGCCTGTAGAAGTGTAGAGAAGCTGATTGGACACATCCCTCGGCACAACTATTTATCACAGACCATAACTGTAAGAACTGCAGTGGGAAAATATTACGGAGGATGAAAAAATATACCAGCCATGCATTGTGGGAAATTGGTAACCTCAGCACTAGGAACTCTACAATATCTTAGGGCGCCGCTTTAAACCAATCCTTGCATTGATAACCCATGTAGCCTCAGATAAATTAACACGCGCATCTAATGCGTTTACCATAAGTTTTACCTTGGATTAGTCAATGTCCGAAACGCCGGCAACCTTCCCGAGGAATCCCACCTAGAGAGACAACTCAAGATCTCCTAAACGATTTAATCTAGATTGCGGAGGGGAAGGGAACGCTTTGGAGCGAGAGTTTTGTCTCCCAGGGTCGAGGGAAGGAGTAGGGCGGTGGTATAGGACCACGAGGAACGCGAGGGAGAATGGGTTGGTTGGAGGGAGTCGAAGGAAGAGGGTTGGGAAGCTAAAAAGGGGGGATGTGGAGGAGGATGAATAGGAAGAAGAAAAGAAGGGCGGGAAGGGAGTGGAGAGCATTTTTAGACTGGTTACTTCTACCGGCCCCGGCGATAGGAAAGGGCGAGCGTGGCGTTGGGTGGCGGGGTGAAGGGAGGAGGGGGATGGTGTCGGTGAGTGACGTGGTGGAATGGGAGGGGTGAGGGAGAGGAGTAAAAGTGGCGTGAGGAGGAGGAGTAGGAGACGGCATTGGCCAATGAGTTGTGCGCCTCGCATGGCGATGAGCACTCACTCCTCACGGGAAAGGGAGGAAACCCGTCTCCCACCTCCATCCCTCCTCTCCCGCTCTCTCTGCCTCCCCACTCCAAGCTCGCCACCCTCCCCATAACCTCCTCCCATCACCCACCCTCCACACGCCCTCGCTCCCAAAAGGCCACGGCCCCCGTCCCCCAAAATCCTCTCCCCACACAACACCACTCCCCATCCCCGCATCCAGCCCGCTCAAGCACCGCACCCCGCACGCCACCACCCTCCGACGGCGCGGCGGTCCCGGGTGCAAACTGCGAGATCGGCACAGTTGACTTTTCGGTCCGCACGTCATTTGATATTCCAGTCATCCACACGGGCACGTCTCGAGCAGTTACTGAGGCGGATTGGGGGAGGGGGTGGTGGTGTTGAGGGGTGTGGGGGCGAGAGGAAGAAATGGGAGGCGGGGGCGGGGAGGGAGGAAACGTTGGTAAGAAGAGGGTTGCGGGGGCGAAGGGCAAGTGGCAGGGGATGGGAGGAGGAAGAGGAGGAGGGGGGGTGGGGGCGGAGGGTCTCTCAACCGGTGGCAAGCGACGGTCGGAATGCGAAGTGAAGGAATGGGCTCTGGAGGAGGGTTTTAGGGAGAGGGTTGGGTGGAAGAGAGGAGCGGGGATGCCTAGGGAGGTAATAGAAGGGATGCAAATGAATGTAGATGGGTGGGGGTGACTTCAGGGGGGTAGGGAGTAGGGGTTAAAGTCGGAAGGGAACGTTAGAGAGGAAGACTGGGAGAAGAGGGTCGGGCAAACGAGAAATTTATTTATTTTTTTAATGTCCCGGGGGGGGAAGCGCGGGGGATCGGTGAGGGATGTGTATTCCCACCCCCTTCCCTCCCTGCCATCCCCCGCGGAATTAACGAAATTAAGAAAAATGAGTCGAAAAAATAAGGCTTCGCCGATCCTTCCATCTCTGTTGATGGCGGCGTGGGAGGTGAGGGCGAAGTGTCATCCAGGTGAAAGGCAAATAAAAATGATATCGTGGGGGGAGGGGAGTGGTGATGCGTGTCGTTTAAGCTTGGGAATGCCGATACTCAAAAGAGTGTTTTCCCTGGCTGTATGCGAGGAACCCTCTCCCTCGAGAAACTTCCTCGTCCAACTTTTCCTATTCCGGCCGCGGCCTAATAATAACCTTATTTTTCCCGGATCTGGCGTGAATATCCAAACATAAAATGGTAAAATGGCTGAATTTTTAAGTCCGGAAACGTGCTGTTATGGCTGAGGGATGTATTAATTTAGCTAGGAATGTATTCCTTCATCATCCATAGTTTGAAATTCGTGCAAAGAATTGCTGTGAATTTCTACTCTTCCCTGATTTCTTTCAGCTGAATTTTCATTTCTTTGCCACTCCCTGCCCTTCATATTTTTCATTATTTATTATTGATGCTGTTATGCATTCCATTATAGATCCTCCTCTCCCAGGTTCCTCGACGTCCAGGATCGTGCTCATTTGGTTTTTTATCCTATTTCCCGTTTTTATTTAGACTCACTCTGTTTCCATCATTTGGGTTAATTCTCTGTAATTAATTGCTTGTTATTCGATCCTTAACAGTCACCCGTAATTCTTCATCACATCATCAATTATGATGTTTAAATGTGATTATTGCAATTCAAACCCTTGCATATTTCGCGTCTTTATTTATACCCTTTAGGTCTTCACTTAATTTCTGAAATTAAATGAGAAGTTGGTCATGGCAATTGATATTCCTATAATTGTCTTATATTACTGGAATTAATTCCTATTCCAAGTAGCCTTAACCACCCTCGTTTGTTTCAAAATATGTTTCAAAAAAGAAGAAGCTACTTAAATCACCAACTATGCTCATAATGGATCGATATACATACATACATATATATATATATATATATATATATATATATATATATATATATATATATATATATATGGATATATATATGGATATATATATGGATATATATATATATATATATATATATATATATATATATATATATATATATATATATATATACATATATATATATTTTTTTAAGGTAATCTACCGGTTAAGGTAGGTTTTTGGATGGACACAACTACCAAACAAATATTTTATTACTCCTAACAAAACACAAAATCCATCATCCTACTCTATATCAGGTCCCTCTTCATCTCTGAGTACTTTCTTCCTACCCTCATCTCGTCCAACATCCCTATCCTGTTCCTTCCCTTTCCTCGTTTGCCTGATATTCTCCCCTCAATTATAGTCTTCAACATCCCGCTGCCGGTCAATACCCCCTTCATCCACTTTTTCTGTCTCCATAGGATTTCTCCCAACTAACCCCTCTCCTCACCCACCATACCAAGTACTTCCTCGTTTGTTTTCTTCTCTGTCCATTTCACCTTCTCCATTCTTCTCCACACCCACATTTCAAAAGCCTCCAGTCTACGTCTATCCTCCTGCTTCAATGACCACGTTTCCGCGCCGTACATAGCTACGCTCCATATAAAAGTTTTTACGAGTCTTTTCTTAACATCCTTACTCAACGTCCCCGTCATCAACACCCTCCTCCTTCTGAAAGTCTCTTTGCCTAGCGCAATTCTTCTCCTTACGTCCCTACTACTTTGACCGTGTTGGTCCAAAACACTACCGAGATATGTAAATTGTTCTACCTGCTCTAGTTTTTGCCCTCCTATTTTAATGTTTAGCTTAGCCTTTTCTTTCTAGAAAATCGCATAACCTTTGTTCTATTAATATTGATTTTCATCCCATACCTGTCGCACTTAATTTCCAATTCACTCAGCAATGCTTGCAACCTGTTGGTTGACTGACAAACTGAAGCTTGGTCATCAGTGAGCCTAACTGATTTGACGACGAATATTACGAATATATGTGTGTGTGTGTGTGTGATTTTAAAATAGTGTTCTCAATTGACCGTATTTATATTTTTTATTATTCATTAAGAAAAACCAAATGTTGACGTTTAACCGGTTTGCAGTTAACGTACCACCCTTTGTTTTTGAAGAGAAAGTATTAAAGAATAACAATATTAAACAATATTTCAATATGTCGCAAAGCGTTTTTCTGATGACCTTAAAAGAATTACGGCTTACGGAAATGTTATTTAAAACAGTCAGTCTAAAAAGAGGACTTAAGAAGCTCAATTTATTCTTTCCAGAGAGTATTAAGTCGTTTCTGCTGCAAGTGGAATAAAATGATGTCAGGTTTGCTGATTAATTTTCAGTATAACCTGTTCATAACCCCTGACAAAAATAAAACATCAATATAGGAAGGAAAACAGAGTGTGTGCTTTAATATATGCCCTGGAAGCATTAGGCAATTCTTGGAACTTTGATAGCAGTTTGGAGCCTCATTACCAAAGACGCTTCTAGTAAATATATTTCCCGCGTAATCGAGCGTTAACAAGCAAAACCATGACGTTATTTGTACGGGTGTGAACGGTTATTAACGCTTTGAGAAGTGGTAAAGGGAAATATCTGGAATATTTGTGGATAACTTCCAATATTATAGGTGACACATTCGAATAGGCAATAGGTATTCCCAGAAGGGAGTAACGTGAATTTATGAAATTTTGGAAATGAAGTTAATTGAAGCAATATTTGTACAAACTAAGGAAGAAAGGAACATGGCCTTACCCGGGAGTTAATAGACAGGGACGATAATGTGAGCGGTGGCATACAAAGGTAAAGGGGAAAAGGGAGATGTATACGAAGGATATTAATTATTAGAGATAATTTCGTGCCAGTATTAAGATAGTATCTGTGGCTGTGCTCCAGGCTTATTTGAATTGTCATTAATAATTGTAACGACGTCATAAAATTTGCTAATTCTAAATGTTAAATTTTAAATATGTCCACCCTATCTGGTGGACTGGATTCAGTAGAGAATCGTGACACAAAATTAGAATGACACGATCCAGTTTACTGATCATGGACACAAGGCAGCATCTATGATACTTTATCTTCCCTCCAAAATTCATTAATGCAACTCAAGTTAAGCCTAAAAATTTAATTGAACGCTATAAACTAGCCATTCGTGACGTTGAGATGAATTTAATTATACATACGTATGTGTATATAACTTAAATATATTATATATATATAATAAATATATATGAATTATACATAATATATATAATTATACATAAAACTATAGATATATACAAGTCTTCCCTTGAAAAAGGTGGTTTTGTCACCGAAAATCGGAAAACGTGTGAGTTAGTTTGTTTCTCTCTGTGTTTTTGTTCGCTAGTGCTATCTTGGTATACATTATATATGTATACCTTCATACGCATATCCATATCTTCCTTGAATAGGGGTTTATAGTAGCGTCGGATGTAAGGCTATGTTTTGTTAGGAATATAGCTACACCATCGTGTAGGCTGTGTTCATCCAAGCCGGTAGAATAACAATGAATATACGTTAATATTTACCTACAGTTCTCAACCCGAAGGTCGTTTGGATATGTAAAGGCAGATTTCACATATCATTGATAACAATAGCGTATATAATTCACACACCAGGGTAGATGGGCCAGTGCCTTTCCCTGTGCCGTCTATGATATCTCAGAAAGTGCTAGTACCCGAAAAATCACACTGATCGGGTGTATCTGAGATTCTCCTCCGAGGCGTCTCCTGGAAACGAACCTTTCCCGTCCTGTCAGTAGTCCAACGATCTCCCCTCTGGACTACGGTATTATAAATAAATAAGTAAATATATATGTGTGTGTGTGTGAGTGTTTATGTGGGTGTGTGTTCAAACCCCTCGGCCTGAACGTTTCTCACTGAGTCCATCCAACAACCGTCAATCCCCCGTCATCTCCTTGCCCGTTCACCCTTCATCCCTTACCCCTTCCCCCCCTTACACCTTCATAATACAAATAAAAGTTTAGGAAAAAAGTATAAAAACATGCAAAAAGGGCAAACTCGAGTCGTAGCGTTAATATTTTCCACCGACATTTTGGGATCTCACCAAACTTGTAAAATGTTCGTAAATAGTTTTAATTCCTGGGTAATCTGCTTGTTTTTCGCACCCAAATTCAATGACAGGTTATCTGGTTAGTAAGTAGATGGTTTTTCTCTTATTTACCTCGTTTTTACCGCCATAAAAATATGAATGTAAAAATACTTAGAATTATTAATGTCAGACGAAAACTGGTTAAATCGATAGTTTAAATGTCACTTATTACATTGTAATTGTCTTTTCATATTTGTAAATAAGTAAAAGTAAATTTGAAAACCGTTTCTCAAATATGAAACTAAGACTAAATGGATAATTACTAAAACATTTATGCATGAGCTGCAGAAAGGACGTCAATTTTTCTTATTTAAAAAAGAAAAAAGATATAAGAATTTCAAATTTTGTTAAAAATAATAAGAGACGTTGAAAATTAAACAAGAGATTTAGAGCGTACACATGTACATAGTTTTTCAATCTGGATAAAGAGGATACCTAAGTAGAACCATTAATGAATGAAAAATTCAGGAAAGTTAATCATAAACGCAGGTATTTGTGTCGGAGATGGATATTTGTCTTATTTATTCATTTAATCGTCTTTAATATTTGTCTAATATTTCGTACCCGTATTCCTTCCTCAATAGTTAATATAAAGAAATAAATATTTGTTTGTAGACATTTACAATTTCACGACGTACCCATTAAGTATTTTTCGTGCTTGCCTAAAATTTTGGAAGTTGGGGAAAGACCCGCTAACTTATATCAACTTTTTTATATTTTACATCAAATATAAACGTGGAGCAATTCATCTCGATAGAATTTATGCTTTGAAAAAGGCTATTATTCTACTAAAAATTTGAAAACATATGTTTTACCTATGGCTTTAAATTTAATTTCGGGATATTTATTAAGGTTTTTTACTACGGTAACGTTTTATTAACCTATATATAACTAATATTATGTTATTTATAAATCATTTAATGTTGCTAGAGTTTTATCACATTTAACTGATCTCGTTGTCTTCCAAGTGCGGAGAGCTAAACACATGCTTTGTTCACTACACATGCTGTTGAAGTGTACGCGCAGATTACCAAGGCTGGAGTCATTAAGTTGTGAATTAGAGCAGCGATACAGGAACGGTGTTCCGAAACCATAACTTCAGCCTATATTGCAAGCGAACTAATAACCATTCATGTGTCCCAGTTTACACAGACTGAGGAATACGAGGGTACGTATTTAATCCCCTTCTTGCTACGAAGAACAACGAAAGCAGTCGTCGGCTTTTCAGTGTAAAAATATCCAACTTGCGTTGAAAGACCTTCGTGGAGTGATTAACCTTAATAGTCTAATTGGTGAGCTTCTAATCAAATTTTTAAGGAAAATTTATGAATTTAAGTACATTCTTTTGAAAATACACATTTTGAAAGCGCTTTGCTGGAAGGTCGCATAATCACGAGTAATTAAAGAAAATCAGGTTCCAAAAAGGTTCCAAAACTCATTTAAAAATACGCTAAATATCTGCGAAAGAAATTTTCGAAAAGCGTATACGATAGTGAATGCGAAACAATGAAACAATTGAAGACTTTGAATTTCACTAGCAATTTGTTTGCCATATAGGATAAGATTTTCGGCTTACAAATTAATTGCCCATCTAACAATTTTAACTACTGAAACCGGAAACGTTCATTAATTTGTTTTTAGCTAATTGTAACTAACAGGTAAATAATTGGGCAATTAAAGATGATTAGATAAGTGAATAATATAAGTTCAGGAAAATATGCAGAGAAAATCTAGAGGATAACTTTTTATCAGGAAAGAAAAAAGGTACCTCTGATTCGATCTCAACTTGGAAACTTGAGGTAAAAAACACTGAGTAATTCAGTCATGGTTCAGTAATAGGGTCAAAGGTGTCCACTTAAATCACAGCCGGAAATATGAACGCCTTGTTCTGAAAATCATCATGCATTTCTCTCATCGGAAATCAGAGTGCTAATGTTTTCGGGCGTGCACCTCTCGGGCGCCGCTCTCGCGACGACAAAAGCCGAAGGGAGGTGGGAAGAGAGACTCGATAGGAGGGGGGATGAGAGGGAAGGGAGAAGAGGGTGGTCGGGAGGTGACTACGGTGTTCATTTGGGCGTCCGTTTTGGGGAGGGCGTGACAGAGGGGAGGACATCTTTCCCACGCGGGCCGAGGAGCCTTGGGGGAGAGGGGAGAGGAAAGGATGAGAAGGGAAATTGGGGGTGAAAGTGTCTCGCCGTGGTATGGCGGACGGAGGAGGGAATAATGTGATGTGGGGGACGCGCGAAGAAAGGGTGGAGAAGGGTTGTAGGAGGGAGAGAGAGAGATAGAGGGGAAGGACATACGAGGGATGGGAGGGTGGGGAGAGGAACGCGGAGGGGTAGGGACCGGATTCGGCGGCGAAGGGATGCTGAGGGGAGAGATGAGTTGGGGAAAGGGAAGGAAAGGGAGGGGGGAGTGATGAAACATCCGTCTCCTAATTACCCGAGGCTGCGAAAATTATTCCCCGCTCGCCATTTAATTGAATGCGCCCGCGGATGAGACGGCGTGTTTCGAGGATGTGAGAATTTCGGGTTTCGGTCGGGGCGCTGCGGGTCGGGGACTGAAGGACGGGGCCGGAGGGGGGGGGCTGCGAGTGGGCGGGGGAGGAGCAGTTGGGCGAGCGGATGAGTCGGGAGGGGGAGGGTTGACGCGGGGGCTTTGCGACAGGGAAAGGGAGGGAGGGGAAATTTACAGTGGATATGTGCGGGCGGGGTTCGGGGCAGGAGGTTGAGGGAGAGAGGGAGGACAAGCAGGAATGGTGAGGGCGAGGTGGAATTTTGGACACTTTGGATGGGGTGAGCGAGCAGGGCAGGAGAGGAGGGAGCTCGGCGCGAGTGTGAGTGAGAGAAGGAGATACGGGGAGAGTGGGAGGGAAGGGGGCGGGGTGAAGGGAGGAGAGCGTGAAGACCACCACCACCCGGCTATAATTGCCCGACGCCTCTCTTCCTCCCTCAACTACTCTTTCTCTCCCTCCTCGAAAGGATCCCGAAAATAATGAAAGGGCGAAATTAAATTTTGCTTATTTATCTCGCGGAAGAAAAATAAGCATCGATCGGACGGAAAAGCCGGCAGACAAATTATCAACAAATAAATAAATCGAGCGGAAATTAGAAGTTGATGATGATTATCAATCCTCCATCATCCCTGTATGAAATAATCTCTCCTGCCTGATTCAATTCAAAGTTTGAGTCAGTGGTCTCGTTTGTAACTGTAGGCACATAGCACATATTTTACAGAAGTCGCACTGTATTTAGAGTGCAAGAGAAATTAGAGGAATAGATTTGTAAAAAAAAAACTAGCGAGCATAAGTTGAATCGTTGATGGAATTTTACCCAAAATCTCGAAATACATAAAAAATTATCTTCTGAATTTTCGCTACACAGCGTCAGGTCATAAGAGAGTTTAAGGAAGGAAAAATTAAAATTGATATAATTCCCTTTAGAGAAGGTGACCAAGATATCACTGTATCTACTGTGTAAATGTGTCTCTGATGAAGACGTCATGAACGCCGAAACAAAAAAATGTGTTCCTTTTTTATCTGTGATATCAATAAAGTTGTTAATCATTAATTTCATATTTGATTCATGTACGTATATACATTTGAGCTTTTGATCTACTTCGTATGAAATGAAGACTCAGGGAGATTTTGAAACACAAATATTTCGTGACTCGGAGACGGCATCTTCGTTAGTGGAAGCCTGTTTTCTATTAGTCTATTTGTAAGAAAATGTTTTTTTTTGGTTCTTCGATCTACCAAAAAATGCTCGAACTTGGTTAAAAATTTCGATTATTAATATTTTCTTTGTGTTCTTCCTTTTTCCCTTCCATGTTTCTGCCACCTGAAGCAACACCACGCCTTCCGCCCGGTCCCACATACACTACGCCTCCCCAAATAACCGAATTCCTAAACGAAGGGGTGAGGGGGTCCGCGAGAGGCACCACTGGGATCAGCCCGGAGAGCGGAGGGAGGAACAGCGAAACGGTTGGTCCCGTCCCTGCCCGTTGGCCCCAGTGTGGGTTCGACGAAAGGCGTGAGAGTGAAGGGGTTACGTTGAACGGTGGCGACGAGTTGTGAGCGTCCGGGCTCTCTCGAGGTTCGGGTGAAAGTTTGTCGAGTCCTGCACGAAGGCGGGCGCGACTGCGCAGGGGAGGGTGAGGGCGAAGGGGGTTAAGGAATGGGGATCCCATTGGGAAGCTTGTGGGGATATAAGGGAGCAGAGGGATATCGGTAGCGTCGGCTAAAGCGGGTGCGGTCGGGGGTGGTTGTTGGGAGGGGAGATTTGAAATCGCGTGCCGCCTGTTTTCGGGGTTTGTCGGGCATTCGCGGGAGAGAGGTGGTGTTTAAGTGCGAATACGAGGTGTGGGGGGAAGAAGGTGAGACAGAAGGAGGGGAGGGCATGCGGAAGGTGAGAAAGAAACGCCGGGATGAGAGAATGTTGGTGAACAGGAGGGGGAGGGGAGAGGATGGTTGGCGGGGGATGGGAGAGATCCGGCGGAAGGGGGGATGTGGCGGGTGTTGTGCGGTATCTGATTGCATGGGAAAGGAGTTAGAGAGGCCCGAAAGCGGCATCACATTAGTCGCTTATTTGCATTAGACAAGTGGGGAGATGGGTGTTGCGGGGATCGGGAGCAGGGGAGAGGGCGGGGTCGGGCTTCAACGTTGGGCGGGCGAGGGAGGGCATAGGATACATGCGGGCATGTTGATGTTGGGGCGGTGGGAGAGGGTAGGGATTGTAAAAGTGGCTAAGGAGGAGGGGATGGGGAATTTAGTTGGGATTGAAGGGATGTAGGAAGGGGGAAGGTCGCGGAGTATTTAAACGAGGCCATGGAAGGAGAAGAAGAGAGAGAGAGAGAAAGAGAGGGGGAGAGAGAGAGAGGGGGATGATGTGAATGTGGTGAGTGAAAACGGGGGGGGGTAACGTACGTGTGTTTGTATTCATTCGACTGGGTGCGTGGGCGTATGTTCGTGCGTGTATGTGTGAATGTGGAGGGAAATCGAGGTGGCAGGAAGAGGTCGGGGTATTAATTAGCGGCGCCGTGGGGGGTAGGGTACGAAGGGGGGAGGGGGTGTTGATGGGAGGTCGGACGTCGGCATCACCCCCGTGGCTGCTGCCACGTCTGTGCAGGCAAGGGAGGGGAGTGGAGAGAGGAGGTTTCGGCGTATCTGCGGGGAGGGGGCAAAGGACGGGAGGAGGAGGAGTTTCTGAGAGGGGGAAGGCGTGCTTTTACAGGGCCGTGTGCGTGTCGGTGGTCGTGAGGGGGATGAGTGGGTGCCGAGATGGGACGTGCAGATGGCTGCGAGGAGGAGGCGACGGCCTGGGTGATTAGTGACAGGACGTACGCGATGACTCGCAACAAGGATTTGGCCGGGGTTATATCTCTCCCCCCCCCCCTCATTCCTCCCGTTCCCCCTTCACCCTCCGTTCCCCTCCCGCCCACGGCCGCCACCAAATCTCAAGTGTGTCGGGCGCTTCGAGGTGGGGGAATCGGAGGGGAGACAAAAATTGAACGCGTGAGCAACGCGGATGTACGACAAGTGGGAGTTAAGTCGCGGAATAGTGTACATGTGTGTGCTTCTGCACCTGAATTTGTCGATCAGTCGGTGTAATTATGGGGGAGGTGTGCTCTTTGTTCGCGGTCCGGATTCTGGCGCAGATCAGGGGAGGTTGGGCTGGGGAAGAAAGTGGCCTCGATGCGGTTTGAATGGATGTCATTAAAATTATGCACGCAGCGAGATTTCTCAGTATTCCACGACGAGGAGGAGGTGCGCGCGCCTGCATTCTCCTGAATGCGTTAACGTCGAATGATAGTTCATTTTCGGTCGTTTGTCAAATATGCAAAAGATCTGCCCACTTACCTATACTCAAACTCTTTGAACTTTCTCGTATGAAATCTCTCAGAGATGTAAACCAATCTAACGTACTGTGTCCCTCTTTGCAAAATGTATTTGAAAGGGTTACTTCAAGAAGGTTACGAGTTGTTTTTTTAAGAAATATATCTTATCAAATTAGAGGGAAAAGCATGGGACCACTGAAGTTATAATTAGACACATTTATTTCAATTATCAATGATGAAGAAGGCGCTTTTTTTAGGCTATTAGGAGGAAGAAGTTAAGCCAATTGTTGGCAATATCAGATCTAAGTGATATACATTGTGTTCACGTTATGAACTTACTATTACGCCCTTTACCATGACTATTTTTGGATTTAAATTCTATTAATTTATCAGGTAAATTTATGGCAAAATGATGAATTTTGATAATTCCCTATTCACAAGCTTACGGGTGTATTTCAAAATAAAACTATTTGAGGGAAAACGCCCTGTTCGCGTTTAAAGGTAATGGCGTCTATTCTGTGACTGGTATAATTGTAGTTTGGCTATTTTAAACGGTAAAAAAAGCCAATGTCACCGTTTTTGAAATGATTGAGTCTTGAATGCTCCATCAACCGGGTGATTTCTCGCCGTAATCACGATTCCATGGAGATCAGTGCATTGAAAACACAACGTTCATTCTCGAGGTGGGAGTTGAAATCACACCCTTAGGGTTGGACGAAAAGCTCGTCTCCCATTCAAGTTGCGTCAATAGAAGAAGAAACATGCAATTGCCATAAATCGCCTGCATATTTGGACGTTGAACTGAGTCTATTGATAAGTTGCTTAAACGCAGCAGTGACGATTCTCTTTCATTATTTCCAAACGCATTTTTTCTCTCCGCCTAATACGAACTTCAGCATTATCTCACACTTCAACTTTTTTTACAGGATACAAAGCAAGAAGGATCCCATTCGCTTTCCAAAAACATGACCTCTCTCAAATAAATTGAAAAAAATAAATGACAAAGAATGAAATTGTTCGCCTAAGTTAAAGGCTCAAACAGAATATCTGTTAATTTGTTTTTTTTACTGCCGATGTTTTTATTAGTCGGCATTGCAAATGCTCATGTATCTGATCGACCATTCATCCAAAAATTGAAACAATACTTTTTTCACATGGCTCATATTACGATGGAATTATTTTGAGGATTAGTTTTCTACTGGAATTTCGGTGCTACATTCATTTTCTCTTTCGATGATTAAATATTCATTGGGGATCTTCCGTTATTGTCTTATCTGCCTTTCTCGTCAGATAAAGTATGTTCTGGTTTCTTCTAACTCGGATAAATAAACGTTTTCAACTTTTTCCATTGTGATTTGGAATTTTTAAATATATTTTCTTCATTTTTATGTTCAGAACATATTCTTCTTAAGAAAATTGGCCCTACCTACACGTGATTTGCTTCCTACATGCCTTTTATGTTTTCTATAACCATATTGCTATTGGTGAACCTAATTGCAACTCGTATCTTAAGATTTGCATACGCTAATGATGATACGAGTAGTAGTTTTTCATAGTTTTTCATAGTTTCTCGTAGTTTTGTTTTTCATAACGAGATGTCGTAACTTTAATAGATGGCTTATTCTTTTAATGTTGAAATTAAAAGATATTATTTCAGAATTTTACTTGGAAATTATTACTTTTTGCAAGTAAAATGTAATATTTTCTTCAAATAATGAGCACTTTTCTATATACCTATTTTTCAATGACTACTGTATGGATACCAATATCAAATCAGTATTACCCATGAAGATGTCTTTAGTATGATTATTTTAACCAGTTCATATTTAACATAACGTTAATCAATTAGTTCGTATCAGTGGTACCTTAGCATTTCGAACACTGAAGAATTTGTTTTCTTCTATGTGTGTGGTCTAAAAAGTTTTAACAAAATGAAATAAGAGCATTCAAACTCCTGGAAACGTGAAGCCCTTTTTTTTTGTTCCATCGGTCATTAATTTGCTTACTTAAAGAGTTAAAGTAAAGCTACGGTTCGCCACGAAGGGAATGCGTTCACCGAACAGCTGGAGCAAATGAATCCTGACTAACGCAGTTTGTGTTTGCTAACTCAATGGGGTATTTAACGTAAAAAGAATCGTTTAGGAAGCCGTTAAGCGAAGCGTGTCAGATGACATGGGCCGTAAAAATGATGCATACAATTTAGAAACGCTGTTTCAAAGCTTGGCTCGGCTGTTGTGCCGATATCAGGTCGAGGTAATTGACTCTCACGGTGGCTCGTGAAAAAAAATCCTCTATCCCTCGCCAACCAAGCCATTGGACACGTGACGTATCGCCTCTTAACATCAGTTTCACCATCCAACCTGGCACCCTTCCCTCTCACACCCTCCAAAATATCCTCATCCCTCCCATAGGTCTCCAGACTCCTTCTTTCTTATCATCTTCGACGTATCCTGTTCAAAGAACAAGTTGTGGAGGCTAGCAATATTTATGTTTCTTTAAAAAAGACCCGTGGAGATGTATTTTCTTTCATATTCAAGAGAAAAGGTTTCAAAATCTTCAAAGTTTGGTAAATACTACCTTGATCAAAAAGTTCCCGGAATAACCACCGTGAGGCGCTCCCATCGTTCCGATTTGAGTTCTGTTTTTTTGTTAAATTGGTACATCTGTTGTTGATATTCCCTTTAAATCTTAGTGTCATAACTTGACATTTGCAAAAGTTACGTAGCCAAGAGTACATATATCTCTGTGTGTGTTGGCGATTTTTTACAATTGCAGAAATGGATTTAAATTTGCAACAACGAACTTGTATTAAATTTTGCGTAAAAAACGGATTTAGTGGCGCACGGACGTTGGAAATGTTGGAAAAGTGTTTCGGCAACGATTCTCTAAAAAAAACGGTCGTTTACCAGTGGCACGAGCGGTTCAGAAGTGGTCGTGAGTCAATCGAAGATGATGAACGCAGTGGCAGACCATCGACATCGAAAGTCGGTGAAAAAATTGATAAAGTAAAAGAAATGTTGGTCAATAACCGCAAATTAACCATCAGAGAAATAGCGGAGGACTTGAACATTGCCTATGGATCCGCCCAAGACATTGTGGTTAATGATTTGGGTTTCCGTCGTGTAGCAGCAAAGTTGGTGCCAAAAGACCTCAATTTCATGCAAAAAAGAGACCGTGTTGACGTCGCAAAAGACATGATTTGCGAGGCTGAATCCGATCCCACATTCATCAAAAGGATCATTACTGGAGACGAGACGTGGGTTTATGAGTACGACACGCAATCCAGACATCAGGCAAGTGAATGGCGTTCACCAAATGAGCCGAGACCAAAAACACCACGTCGTTTTCAGTCAAAAAAGAAGGCAATGCTGACGGTTTTCATGGATTACAACGGTGTAGTGCATCATGAATTTTTGCCAGAAGGCCAGACAGTAAACAAAGAGTATTATTTGGGCGTTATGAGACGTTTGCGTGAAGCAATTCGCCGAAAGAGACCAGAAATGTGGGCAGAAAACTCGTGGATTTTGCACCATGATAACGCACCGTCGCACAGTGCTATCATTATTCGTAATTTTTTGACGAAAAATGCAACAAATACCATCCAACAGCCACCGAATTCACCTGATTTGGCTCCCTGTGACTTCTTTCTGTTCAATCGAGTTAAAAAACCATTACGGGGAACGCGTTTTAGCAGCCGAGAGGAAGTAATGGAAAAATCGCAGGAAGCACCGATGGACATATCGAAAACCGAATATAAAAAATGTTTCGAGGATTGGATCAAGCGCTGGCGTAAGTGTGTTGCAGTCGATGGGGATTACTTTGAAGGGGACAATATAGATTTAGATGAATAAACTTGTATTTTTAATTTTCTGAATAAATTCCGGGAAATTTTTGATCAAGGTAGTATGCTGAGACAGGCGTTCGGAAAACGTCGCGCGATGACAAGCGCACAAAATATTTATTCAGCGCGAGGTTGTCGGCACGTGTGGCGTTCTCCGCGTCGCGTCGCTGCGCTGGGCTTTGACGTTGAAACCACCTTCCCCCTCGAGTGATTGTTTCTGGCCAGAAACCACGAGGTAATTGAGCTTTCTTGCGGCATTTTTAATTCGCCACTCCCGCAAGCACCGACCGCACAGCATCATTGGGAGGACGGCGCATGCACTATACAGTACTATCTCACAGGTGCTTGCATGCATGTAGAACAAGTCAATATTCCCTTCACACAACCATAAAAGTATTCATTCAACTCTCTCCTATTTACCCTTTCATTTCTAAACCAATTCCGTCTGCTCTTAAACCATGAAAAATTCATTCTTATTCGTTTAACGAAGTTGGCGTGAGTGCCGAAATGTTAAAAATATTTTTGAATGAATTTTTGAAATTTGTTTTATGATATACGAGATCTGTCCGGAAAGGATATGGCCATGTATTTTTTTTGATAAAAATAGTCCATGTAGAACAATAAGAACTTAGTCCCCTTCAAAGTATTTTCCTTGAGGCCTCACACACTTATCCCAGAGTATCTTTCACTTTTCAAAGTGAAGGGCAAGATACTTCGACGGAACGGTCTTCAGCTGCCTCGTAGCATTCTCTTTAATATCGTCAGTGTCAAGAATGTTGTGCAGCAGTTGAGGAGGCCGCAAACGATGACTTAAGTCATGACCCTGAAAAAAAGCCCATTCTTAGAAACAGTCGATTGACGAGGTTAAGGAGAATGCTACAAGGCAGCTGATGACCGTTCCGAAAGAGGATCTCGTCCATTGTTTTGAAAAGCGGAAGACACGCTGGAATTAGTGTGCGAGATCCCGATCGGAGAATATATATATATATATATATATATATATATATATATATATATATATATATACATACACACACATATATATGTATATATATTTATTTATTTATTTATTTATATTTGAATACGTGGATCGCGGTAGTGCAGCGGGTAGAGCGTTACACTACTGACCGGACGGTCCCGGGTTCGATTCCCGGGCAAGGCACTCTAGGCACCTGCAGCTCCGCCCAAGCTAAAGTGATTTTTCGGGTACCAGGTCTTCCTGAAAAACCATTACCGACACAGGGAAGGGAACTGGCCCCCCTACCCAGATGTGTGAATTTCACACGCCGTATAGGGCTTAGTATTGGGTGAACTCTACCATTACCTACTAAACCGACCTTCGGGTTGATTACTGTGTTAATGGTTTTTTTTTAATATTTACATACATATATATACATATGTGTGTATATATATGTTTATATACATATTTATATGTATATATACATGTATATGTATATATATATATTTATTTGTATTTATAACTTAGCAACAGAAAATGTAAGAACACAAACACATATTATTTCTTAATAATTTTGACGGAATTTAGCTCCGTCTTCCTCAGGAGAAACAGTAGTATATATATATATATATATATATATATATATATATATATATATATATATACTATATATATATATATATATATATCATATCTTCATGGTGCTCCTTTTTCTTGATGCGCCCTTAAATTATAGTAAAAAACCTAAACAATATACTTATATACACAGATGTATATGAATACACATAATTATATTTATACACACACACAAACATATATATGTGTGTGTGTGCTTGCGTGTGTGTCCACGTGTGTGTATTCAATCGTTTATAGGCCGACATTTGGTGATGTATGTTAATTTAAAATATGTCTTATGGAGACCTAAGATGAAATGTAATAAAAAAATTGCGGTTTACTATTTCCATTTCAATTCAATTCCCATTCCCATCGCACTCCTCACGGTTAACTTTCGACTAACCTCCTCCTCTTCTCCATCCCTCATCCCTGCCATCTCCTCCCCGGAATACTTTCCCTATCCCCTTTCCCTTTTACCGACCCACACACCCGAATACCCCCTCCCGGCAACCCTCCCTTCTCCAGCCGTCCCCCTCCCCCTCGCCGCCATTCACCGACCTTTTTCGTCCCAGGCTGTGTGCGAACTGGAATCGTTATTCAAATGAGCAAGGAGGACTGACACCACGGAGAAAGTTTTCCCATGCCGTATCGCACTTTATTCTTCGCCCTCCAGTTGGATTTGTCGACCCGCCCACTTCTCCAAACCCCTCCCACCAACTCCCAGACCTCCTCCTCTTTCTCCGACCAATCCCTCCTCATATGCCAGCACTTTTAACTCGAGTCGTCTTTTTTTCTACCGACCCAGTTTTATATCCAATCTTCCTTTCCGGAGTTTGGAGATCGTGAATCCAAGTAAGAGGTCGGAGGGGCATGTCCTACGGAAGGTTATTGCTGGTCTCATCTTCGCCACGCTCAAGCCAGATGTCTTTTTAGTTTTGTGTATATTTTATTTTCGGGTTTAAACCGTCCAGCGGGGAGTATACGGCCACTTTATGACTCACTCCATTTTCGTAATTCAATTCATGGAAAATATGTATGGAGTAAGAAAAAGAAGAAAATTTTGACCAACTGGAGTCCGTGACTGCACGCCACATTCAAGTAAGGTGGAAAAATCTTCCTATTTTCTCTTTCGATTCGCAATAATAAGGAAGAATTTTGAGGCGACGATGGATACTCTAATATTTTTCGGTTTTCACCATCAATGAATGGATTTGATCAAATACGTTTTTCCTTTGAAAATAAAATCCTTTCCTTATTTGGTGTGAGATATATTTCTGATAGAAATGAAATATCAATGGGAATAATTTCCAGTTACCAGTCATTTCGTCATTAAAAATCTATTTTTATATAATAATTACTTCGAAAAGACTAAATTATCCAATTAAGAGATATATTCAGCTTAAGCAAGATTTCATTGAAAAAATTACATTCGTGCAAACAAAATTGCAATTTTGTTAAACATTGAATCATAATGTGCCCTTTGTTATTTCATTACTTTATTTTTTTAATACTAAGACTTATGACAAGTATACCTGGCCTCCTTCAGTAAAAATACATGCTTAACACGTCGCGGATTTCCCTTCCAGAATAAAAAAAAAGAAGTTTTCCAAGGAAAAACCTCATACATGCACCTCGGAAGCAATTCAGGCTCACAAACTCCCGCTGAAAAATTCACTAAATACTTAATTTTGAATAAAACTCTTCTGTGCTCCTCCAGCGTGAATTTCAAGGAGTTTTAGCCTTAAGTAACGCCATTCGTGAAAACGACAAACTGAGTCTCTGGGAAACGAATTCGCTCCGAGTGAACCTAGTGACTGAATGCATCTATTTAAGTATTTCCACCAGAGTAGTGCTTCAGTATGACTTTTTCCCTCGAGCGATGCTACGGAATTTCTAAGCTTCTTCTCTTCAAGCCTCTTATCCAGCCCAATGAAGCGCGCTTACGGCTTGCAATAAGCTAGTTGCGGAAAAGTTTTTCAGTCCTCAACTTCGGAGTCGGCCTTGGATCTCGAGTATTTCTCTATTGCGTGTGCAAAATACTGAGTCGCCATCGGTTTAAAGGATTATGCAATCCCGGGTACTTATTCCTGATACTTAAGCTACGTGCCGGGAATTTCGTTCAGGTAACTCCAGTGTGGAGTCCGACTATTGGATTTTATTTCCTCGTATATCAGACCATTTGGATTCGAATCTGCCTTTTCTCCTATCAATTAAAAATTATTTTAATGTAAAACTTACGGCTTATCCTCTTGGTCCTGTTAACTTGCCAACGGCCACACATTTTCCAAGCTATATTTATTTACTTTATTTTTTTACGTCATATGCGGTCTTTCTTTATAAAATACATAATGCAAATCTTTATGCATCAGATATTCCAATTTAGTTGAAATAATTTATATATATTTGATTTGATATATTTTATTATTAGAAATTGACGAAAAGAATGTAGACCGAGGGTTCAACGCGAAATCTATTTATGTGTATCTATTCACCTAACTGTGTGTCATCATTATGTCAGTAAGAAAAAGAGAAGTTCACACTGGCTGATGGGAATGTGCTTGAGACAGCCATTATATCAACGGTCGAAAGCACCTTAGAAATATTCCATGGATTTTGATATAAATTTATTCTAATGGATAGTGATACAAGGAAAAGCGATAGGAATACATATAAAATCCTAACACAGGAGAGGTGGCAGCAGAAGCTCTAACCTACAGCATCGACCTGATTAAGCATTAAGATGCTCTAGAGCATTATCCCGGTAAGTCGAAAGATCCGTGGTTCAAGTCCCGATCAAGGAAATATTTTGTCACTTGTGATCTGCTCGATTCCTTCTTCCCCACCTCTCCTATGTTTTTATACCTATATCCAAGTGAATTAATATTTACGCTATTTAGCGGGTTTTCGTGTTTTAATGTGTATATACTTATGTATATGTGTGCACATATATACATATTCTATAAACATATGTATGTGTATATATATATATATATATATATATATATATATATATATATATATATATATATATATATATATATATAGATGATTTCGTCGACGTAACACGGAAGTGTTGAATAATAAATTGGACTGCAACAAACGATATAGAAACACAAAAAAGATCACTCGCATGTTATTTCTTTATCATTTCGACGGAATTCTGCTCCGTCTTCTTCGGAATATATAGAAGTAATGACTGAGTCATTACTTCTATATCTTTCGATGAAGACGGAGCAGAATTCCGTCGAAATGATCAAGAAATAACGTACGAGTGATCTTTTTATGTGTTTCTATATTGTTTGTTGCTGTCCAATTTATTAAATATATATATATTATATATATATATATATAATATATATATAATATATATATAATATATATATAATATATATATAATATATATATATAATATATATATAATATATATATATTTATATATATATATGAAAAACAAGGCCATTGCCAGTATCTGAAATACCTATGCCTTAACATTGATTTTTTTAATGAATTTAAAAATCTAAAACAAATAAGTCACATGACGTTTCAAAAGAAATCTTTTGTGGATAAAAATCATGTGTTACACAAATGTTTATCCTCTGATTTTCTATTTCAATCTTTTTCAAAACCCTTTGGGTAACTGCCTCTGGTGCATCGTATAATGCAAAACAAAATATAAAATGAGTTCATGGGATATTTATAATTAAAATTATCTAACTATGATACTTGAATTGTGGAGATCGGCTCATGAGGAAATCGCGAAATCATTAACTTAAAAATATTATATGCACTTGAATCATCGTATGCACTTGAATAATTTATAATACTTCTTTTCACTGGCAAAGTAATCCTGAAATGTATTAATATGCTAACGGCGTCTTTCATTTCGCTCCAAGACGAACTCAGGAGAGGAAGGCTTTAACGGTAAAGTTGAAATGTTTTTAGAGGAAGTCTTTTGAAATATTCTCGAAATATTTTCTAATCCTATCGTTTCCGGAGATTTTCTCAGCTTGTGGCAGCAGTGACTCAGGTCGGATTCGGAGATTTTCCAACATGTGCCTAATAATTTCCGATTTCATTGGTGGTAACACCAAAGTTGGCGCCCATTGTGGTCAAATCTTTCCCGGATAAACGAGCTAACGGATTCGTACGCAGGCATAATAAAGTTCTCTTTAGCTAGAAAACAATTTTACCAGGTTAAGGAAAAACATGGGAGCACCATAAACTCCATCGAATTATTCTCGAATGAATTCTCAATTCCCACGAAGGATGTGGTTTTGAAATGGGCCAGTTGGCAATTGGATTTAATTAATTATTCCATTAATTGTGAATAAATAAAGGAAGTGGAACGGCCAAACTCCACATTGCGATCCCAAAGGCATATAAAATGCAATACATTCTTGGTGAAATCCATTCGATTGCGATAAACATTCCATAACAAGTGTTTTGTAAGCAATAACCAAGGCACTGATTTTATTTTGACCTATCCAAGTATGTATTGAGCTGTATCTTTTGCTGCCTAAGATAACGTATATTTTATGATATAGGTATGAGAGTATGAATAAATAATTCTCATTATAGTTTAACAAAGGAATGAAATTAACCAGAGATTAAATCAAATTTCAAATAGAAAAATCAGTTCACATTTTTAGATCTCCGATGCTATCGTCCAACTAACGCAATTCAAATCGAAAATTATTCCATGCTGACCATATTATGGCGTTGGTATTTTTCCACGTATTTTACGCCTTATTATTTGTATCAACAACTTCGCGATTACAGGTTTGGTTATTGAAATCATCCGCAGTTTTACTTTATTACTTCCTGTTGCGTCCTTAACAGGGCAATCCCATTTGGAGGTTTCGCTGGTTAATTTCCTCGACACATTTACAGATTCCCCACTCACATCATATCTACCTTACTGCCCCACGGCACACGGACTTAATCGTATCATATATTTTTCTAAAACGAAATTTATTCCCTTCCTCCATCTCCCATCGCTTACACTCAATTTGTGATCCCTCTCTCGACATTTTCGTTTCCCTCCCCCATTTCCCTCGCCACCCCTTCCTCAGCTTTTCGTCTCTTCCTGCCTCATTTCCTCACTCTCATTCCCTCCATCCGTTGCTCAATCGCCTTTCTCTCATCTCTAAAGGTGAGCCACGTTGAACTTTGACGCAAGCATGATTTCCCCGCGCCGTAATGAAATAGCCTCCAATTAATATTTTAATTCGCTGGAAAATAAAAAAAAATAAGGGAGGAAATATGAAAACAGAATTTCTCCCGAGGTTTGCCTCGGGAAATATAAAATTACATCACGCGGGGAAAAATTTTCTTCGGAGAATCTGCGCACGCGCGCCTGGGAAGGGTGGGAATGAGACGGTAGGGAGGGGGAAATATATTTATGTTCTGGACTCTTAAAAAAAAATATATATATATATATATATAACTTACCCGTGGCATATATAAGTTCTCCCCCATCCCCTCCTCCCTCCCCTCGCTAATTGTTTAATTCAACATGCATGCGCTCTTTCTCCATTCTTGATTGCGCCTCGCGGAAAAAAAAGTCTTGCTTGTGAGTGCACTCGCCTCTCGGTCTCGACAGCCACTATACCCGCGCTCTCCTCATTCCCTCCCCTTTGACTCACCCTCCCTCTCCCGTGGTTCTTGTGGGCACTCGCGAAGGAAGGGGGAGCGAACGAGACGGCGAACCTACTAGCCGGCACATATGCGCAAATTAGGAAAAAAAAGAAGGGCGCACTGCGTGGCACGCGAGATTAACAACAACTCTTCTTTCTATCTCTCTCTCTCTCCCTTTTCAACCTTTTCCCCTCCCTCGCCCCTCTCTCCCGAGCGCAGGCAACGTACAACTTGTCCGGGTCGAATTAATCGTGTCTGGAATTCAAGAGATCACTCGTTGGTGAAATTCACCTCATATCATTTCTCGAAGGTGGAATCCGTGCAGATTCGGCGGTTGACAACGGCAGTAACAGAAGCGGCGATGTCGAGGATGAGTCGCGAGGTGATGGTGGGTCCGTAGGCCGGGGTGGGGAAGGAGTTGACCCCTGGGGGCAAGGACGGGATGGCTTATGGGAGCAGAAGTGATAACAGCACGAGAGGGGGGGAGCGAGAGATGTGGGGGGGAGGGGGAGAAGGAAGGAAGGGGGAGGGGGAGAGAGGATGGAATTGCGGGATGAGAATGCGGAGCTTGGAATATTTCTTTATTCCGAGTGAACGAATCACGTAGCGTGAGCGTGTTGCGCAGAAATCTCGTAATATATATATTTTTTTACCCAGAGACGGGGCCGGGATTTTTAGAGTAAACAAACGGTGAAACGTCATAATAACGGTAAATGAAAATGTTGACGCTGGGAGAACAATCCGAGACGGCTGAAAAGTAAGGGGGAAACATTACAACATAGCCATTGTGATGGAGAGCCCAGGAATTCTTGTTCGAACAAGAAAATTTCGTAAACGAAACACGTACTAAATATTTACGTATCCTCGGCCCAATTTTCGTTTAAAAAATTCCTGTCCGGTGTCGTGCCTAATGAAGAGATGGCAAAATATTGCATCGCGAAGTTTTGAGGTATATACTTATGAAAAAAGGCACGAAATCGAGCAAGAAAGTCTAAAATGTCGTGTATTGGAGAGAAGCAGATTAGCAAGAAAAAGGAGAGGAGAAAATGAGAAACCAATGTGTCTAAGTATGGATGAAGGAACGAATGCGTCTAAAGAGGATACACGAATTATTCATAGGGGTGTTCAAAAGAAAGAGAAGAAATAGTTTATGGAAACGTCAGATAGAAAATCTGATTACATTCTATTGCTTCAGGCTTCACTTCGTGTAAGTATTTAATGTCCATACTAAAAAGAAAGCCTTGTACTTTTCCAAAGATTTTAGTATATGGTGCAACGCGTTTCACCGACTTGCGGCATCATCAGTTACGCCCTGATATACGTACCTGATGATGCTGCAAGTCGATGAAACGCGTTTCACCATACAATAAAATCTGTGGAAAAGTAGAAGTCTTTCTTTTTAGTATGGGAATCTGATTACAGTCGACTTAAGTATATTTTACCGGATATTCAAATCACATTCCAGGGTTAGTAGTCAAGAGTAATATTTAATAGATTTACGCACTAGACTGTATGCATAGTAATTTTTGGCCCAAAATAATGTGGAATTCCAAAAATGTTAAGCCACAAGACAGCTAATTTTCCACGTGACGAAACAAAATATATCATATGCATGCGTAAATTAAGTAAATAATAATTCATATTTAAAGAATATAACCGTTCTCTGTAATATCCTTGAGATAGATGTTTTATTGTGAAAGAATGGGCTACATTTTTTTAATACAAAATTTATCCCAATCTCTCAGAAGATCGATATTCAAATCAGTTACAGGAGTGTAGTTGCAGTCAATGACTGGAAGAGTTTCCACGTGGTCACTAAGCTATGTTCACGTTCCAACTAAAACTCTGCTTTCCTCCAAATAAACACTAAGCCTTTCATCGGAGTGCTTCTCTTTGCCGTCTCGTCTAGAGTGAATCTCGCCCCAAAAGGGCCTCTGATCGTCCTCGCATGAAGACGAGTGAGGTAACATTTCATCACAGGTCAGGATAATTGGGCTTTCCTCGCGCTCGGAGATTGCAGGCCGTGATTTCAGTAAGGTATCGCCAATCACGTTGATGGTTCTGCTAAAATGATCACTTCTAAGGCTTAGTGTTTGCTAATCACGTTCCTCGACAGATTAATAATGTTCGCACCGCAGAAAAATTTCCAATTATAGTCTCGTGTTCGCTTTGGTACTCAAAATTGGGACTTTGCACTCATTTTAAAGGAATAATTCAAGGAATTTGACCACCAGAGTTTTCAAATGTCATAGCGCAACACCTCCAAAAATTGAACCTATTCACCTATTAATCTAATGATCCTAATTTACAGGATAATGCCGTAATTTCATTCAAAACTTTTCTTCTCCTTTGCATCATAGAGGAACGATAAGAAATAATAAATAAATAATAATTCAATACGGTTTTTTAAGCCATTCAGCATCAAAACCGTTCTAAATGACAGCTATTCCCTTTGAATCACAGAGTGCAAGTCGAAATCAAATGGTTTTACGCAATCATATAAGCGTCGCCTTTAAGTATATATATGCGCTGAGAAATTTATTCCAAACGACGTGCTTAAAATATGTCTTCCATTCACCATTTATTAAGAGTCATATCATGGACGTCCCGCTTCATACGTATACATATTCTTCTATCACTCAATGGAAAAATTTTCCTTCCTTCAAAATGATCTGCTTATTTATATAAGGTACTAGGGGCTATGCAAGGATTAGTAAAAATTAATTTGCAGGAATAATGTTCATGACAATGTCAATGAATTCTTCAGAGACTGGGGAAAAGATAAAAAATACGAGGATAGGCTCGAAAAGTCCATGTGCCGATTTATGATATCTTTATATATCTTTTCATGATATAATGGCTTTTAATCAATTCAAACTGTGAAATCATTTCATCCGTCACAGCACCAAGATATAAAGTTACTTCTGAAATTCCTTGCTGTAGAATGGAATCGAGAAAATTACAAACCCTTCGGAACTAGTGTCACATTACTTTCATTTTATTTTCATCACTTCATGACTCTACCTATCAAGAGATAATCACATCTCTCCTACTCTTAAAATCTAAGTCTATAAATTAAGAATTCGCATTAGCTTCGTCTATCAATTGGAATTACACTATTGGGACAAAAAAATGAAAGATCAAATAATAAAGTTGATAACTGCTCAATTCAATTAAAGCAAGCTACCGCGGGATCCTCTTTTTTCAGGTTTAATGACAAAACCGCGGATAGAGACGTTTCACAAATACCTGGTTTGTGCAATAAATGCGCGAACTGGTGCAATCTGGCGATCATGGCGCGGGCTATAACTCCGCCCACTAGCGATGGTAGGTACCTGAGACCCAATGAGCCGTCCATATTTGGCGGATCGTCGAGCTGTGTGCATTGTGCCAGTTATGTGAGTTTCCGTTGTCCTTGTTTTTACAGTTTTACAGTCGAAAATGGAAATTGACGAAATCACGGAGCAACGAATCAACATCAAGTTTTTTGGTGAGATGCAGTAAAAGTTATCAAAAAATTACTGAAATGTTGACAACTGTTTAAGGTGATAATGCTCTGAAGAAAACGTCCGTTTTCAAGTGGATTAAGCATTTTAAAGATGGCCAACAAGACGCCACGGTTGATGCAAGGCCGGGACGACCTTAAACCAACTTTGTTGACAATTACATTGATTATGTACGGTTCTTTTCCTTACTGATCGTCGAAAAACTGCCCGAATGATGGCTGATGAACTGAATTGAGGAAAATCAACAGCGCACCCTATTTTAACCGAAAATGATGGATGTATCCTTCACCATAACAATGCACCTGCACATTCAGAATTTATTGTTTGCCAGTTTCTGGCAAAAAATTCAATCACCATCCTTAATCATCCTCCTAATTCGCCAGATCTCGCCTCGTGCGACATTTTCCTATTCTCAAAATGCAAAAATGTGACGATGGGACATTATTGGGAAGATGTGGACACAATAAAGCAAGAAACGACGAGAAAACTAAAAAGCCTAATTGCCGAGAACTTATATTGGTGCTTTAATCAATGAGAAAGAAGATGGGAAAGTGCATAGTAACGAATGGAGAGTACTTTGAAGGGGGAAAAAATCGAAGTAGGCTAAATTTTGCAAAATAAAATTTTCATGGCATAAGTTCGCGTATTCATCGAACAGACCTCGTAAATGGTAATTGAACCTACTTGGATTAAATATTATGTGTGTATTTAATTGATAATGAGCAATTAGAAATTTAGATAATCAATCTAGCGTTTGATTATGGGAAATTCTAAGTAAATGTGAACCTATTTTTCTATAAAGAATTGAATAAACTAATGGTAAAGCCACGTTTTAAGAAAAACAATTTTTAACCTGCTGTCTTGTGGAGATGTATTTACATTCATATTTACCTGGCATTTTCACATTAAGGTATTAAGCCATGCTTTTGCCCTGGCACTACAAGAATACAAAAGTTTTTCCGATGCCATTTATTTATTAAATCGCTTTGATGAAATTCCCTACCGCTTCAAAGAATCTTCTTCTTGTAATCGGCTGTCCTTAGATTGAACAAAAACCCACTCGTGTCATTTCCGAACCTTGCTTTTCTAACCTCCATAGGATGCTGTTCCTGCATCCCTACCCTCTACCGAATATTTCAGCCTCCCCCTTCATCGTATTCCCTCAACCTTCCCTCTAGAACGCCATTACTAAACTCAATATATACTCTGGTTCCTATCCGACCTTCCATAACGTCCCTTCGAGCTTTATATCACCTCTTTGTTTGTAACTTTACCCACCAAACTAATTTAGAACATTCGCTAGCAACACGGAACATGGAAGGCTTCTTCTATCTCCAATATCCATGTTTCAGATTTCGCACCGAGAAAGGCACTGTATTTTATCAAAGGATGAAGTTCATTGGTATATTATTATTACGTGAATATGTTTTTTTGTTCAGCGGGTCTTTTGCAATTGATGATATATTTTTAATTTCTTTTTTGTTGTTGGCATGATTTTTTATTACTTACCCATAGTGCTCCATTTTTATAATAATCTGTATGCTATTATTTTTTATCCTTAATTTTCCGTTAGAATATCCATATCCTATTTCCCGTGCTTTACTCTTAATTATTCTCATCGTATATTCCCCTCCCATTGTATCCTTGACAGAGAAAAATCGTTGAGCTAAAGTTTTTGCGAAAAGTAGGGTCCTTGAGGCTCGGGGTTCATTTCTTGAAAATCCAGTACATTAGGTTTTACCACTACGTTGTTGCTTTAATGTTCCTCAAAATGCTTGCTGACATTTCTAATGAGTCTGGAGCTGCTCTCAAAGAGGCACATTAAAATGTTAGACACTTCATATGTCAAACCGGAACAAGTTATATATTTGTTTCGAGTTTACTCGTAGTACTAAAAGGGGGAAGACTACAAACTTATTCATCATTAATGTAAAGAAGCTGTCCATAGTCATAGAAACCTGTATTGTTTTAACTTTCATTAATAAAGCAGCGTTTTATTTTAAATACTTTTATCTTTACGACTCTTATTTAGAAGAAAATTAGTGAATAGAGGCATTTTATACAATCTACAACGTTCAATTTGCAATCTAAAAAATGTGTATTTATTTGGGTCACTTAAAACCCTCTACCTATGTATTATTACAAATACTGTTTAGATCCCAAAATACTAAAGGAAGCACATTTTTAGTTGTCAGTGAAGAAAGCGCTTCGTAGCGGACTAGAGAGTAGAGAATACAAATCCAGACGGTATTTGTATGCGCGATATCTGATAATCATATATTATAAAGAAGAAAATACAAAAACGCAGGCGGATAAGGGAAAACAAATGGTCTTCTTACACCAAAAGTTAGAATTTCATACGCATTTAAGTAAGAAACAAGCATAATCCTGACATGCCAAAGCCTAACTCCAAGTTAATAGCTGCATGTACTAATAAAACAGAAATGGTTTCGCAAGTGTCTTTGAGCCGTTTTAAATATTACTTTACTTGAGGGATTAAGTGTGGTGGAAGAGTTTTTACTGGTGAGAGCGTGTACGTAGACTAATAAGCGAATTAAGTTTATCTGAATTTTAGCAAAAATAACGCGGATAGTTGAACAAAATAGCGGAGAAAATGTTGGCAAGATATCATCAAAATGCCGAGGCTACGTGTATCGCTGGCAAATAGTATCACAAGGTTGGCCAAAACTTCTCTAGCACTGCTTTAATCGTGCGAGTGGAGCTGAATTCCTCTCAGTAAAAAACAGACTAATGCCGGTCCGATTAAAGGAATCCTACGCGATTGCGAGGCTCAATGTCAACCAACTCCGGCATCTTGCCGTCGAACACGTTTCCCTCCGGGCTGCTAGCGTCGCCACCCCATTAAAACGAACTTCGCCCGCGCCCAAACCGATTGAACCCCTCTTCGGACACCCACGCTGCGTCCCAGCTGCACTGATATCCGATCGCCGCGAGGGGCCCGTTTGTAACGAGCTCAGAAGGAAGCATTAGGGACTGCGGCTACTGTAAGGCGAATGGAGAACAGATGAGGACCAGATTCGGGAAATGAAGGATTGCGGCAAAATGAAAAAGGAAATGACGGTGGGCGGGAGAGAAAAACGAGGAAGGAGGAATGGTGGTGTAATACTTTTTAGTGCATCGGAAGATGCGGGGTGGGATTCTCGGGGTAAGATTTATCCGAGGGTAAGAGAGAGAGAGGGGAGGGGGCGAGAGAGAGGAAGTTCACCACCTTGCAAAAGGGAAACAGTGTGTGGAAGGCACAGGGGGGAAGGGGGGGGGGTTGCTGGATAAGTATTTCTGGGCGAAAGTGAAAGAGTGAGAGAAAGAGAGAGGGTTGAGAGAGGAGGTTGAGTGGAAGCGGTGCTTATGAATGGAGGTCAAGTCCAGCAGTTGAGCGGGAGGAGTCGAATTTCCGAGTTCATTGGAGTGGGAGGTGAAGGGGGGGGCGGCGGGAGGGATGGTCGTTGGGGAAAGTGAGGAAGAGGGTGGGGAGGACTCGAGGTGTCGAGAGACGTAGATTGAGAGGTTTGAGTTCTGGGTGGGGGGGTGAGGGGTCAGGACGGCAGAACAATGGTGGGCGCGTGGGCGGTTAAAATAGCCGAAGGGGCGAGATCCCTTGGGGGTCCAATCCATGAAAAGTATACCTGTACGCATTCAGTGAGCTATTATCTCCGCCTCTCTTAGCGCACTTTTGCCCGGTTGCTGTTTACCCAGAATTATAAAAAAGCTGGTCCCGTAGGTGAAAAAAATGTTACGAAATATACTGAGCCAGTTTAAGGTTTGACTAATGTCTATTCCGAAGGATTAAATGCCTTACTTTCTGCTCTTAAACGTCGAAACAACCCTCCATGATTCACCAGAAGCGAAAGCACCTACTCGTTAAATAATGGCTACCCTTGGTTCTGTCATTTTAAAACCTCACTACTCGTCTTCGGTATCTACAGGTACTACAAGATCCCTTCATTAAAATAAAACAGCCATAGATAACAATGAAATAAATCAATCAGGTAAACAAAAGTAATATCAAATCTCTGAATTCTTGTCTTCATCATTCACTGCTGCGTCTTTTTTTTCAATTCACGGACTTCTATTTCGTTGTTTTTAATACCAGTGATTTCATTTTTATGCAGTGAACTGGACAACGTTTTTATTTTAGGGATAAGCTCTGTGGAAATACGGATAAGCTTTTGCATTTTTACTCAAAATACTTTACTGACCAACGAAGCTCATCGCGATGCTAGTAAGTTACTTAAGGTTAGCCTCGACTAGATTTTTTCTTTATCTGCATCTGCAACAGCACTCGTTTTGCGTCCCGTTCTCCCCTTGGATGTTGGAAAAAGTAAGGATGGGTGTCGGAGTTCATAGAGAATCATAGATAAGCTAATAAAAACAACCGAATTAGAATTCTGTATTAGAGGATAGGAAATCTTGGGGAAAAATAAAAATAAATTATCTTATAAGTTATGGGAACAAAATAGAAATTTTAGTCGGGGAGTTCATCGCATTCAATGTTGAACTTGTAATTTACTTTTATTAGTCCAATTAAACTGAGATTTATGGCTTGTATTTAAATCTATCATATAAATTAACCGCTTCATATGGACGCCATTATTTATATTTCTTATGCGTAGACACTTCATTATAAATTTCAGCAATATTACCCAAATTATTAAAATAACCTCAGCTATTCAAACTATAGTATGATGAACTAGGTCAAATGCCAGTGGATAGATTGAGAGATGTGCGAACTGATTACCGACCGGAATATCTTTGACCTACTCTAATTAGGGAAGCATATTCATTGCATTTTAATGATAAACCACGCTCTCATTTTATTTCTACTTGTTATAAATGGTGAGTCTATGGAAAATACCCTCGAGTATAAAGATGCTTCAAGTTACTAAAGTGAATTGTGTCATAACTTTCTCTTTTAAAATGTCCTGAAAATCTGTCACAAGTAGACATTCAAAAGATCTACAAACCGTTAATAGGTTCAGATATATTTACTTACCCGATTTTTGAAAATTTGAGTGATAACGGAATTTGAAATTTTGGTAGATGCAATCACGTGTTCATTAGAAATAAAATCTTTCCAAATTCCTCTACTTTCTGAGACTGCAGTTTGGAAATATTTATGTAAAAGCTGCTAAAGGACCTTTGTCATGAATTCGACACTATGGTAATCAGCTCGACGGCTAGTTAGTAATAAATAGCCAAAATTTTAATGCTTCTTTTTAAAGTAACTCTTTTCACATCTTGTGCTATCTTCTTTCATCAACTCTTTGTCAAAATTCATCATTGTTTTTCCCTTATTATTTGTCTCCTCTATAGTTTCTAAAATTCATCACAAGTTTCAATACCCAAGAAACCACTGCTCGTTTTAGCTCTAGGGAAATGTATCAACCGGATTTGAACTCGAGATTCGCCGCCAAGCTGCCTAGCGCTCTTCATGCGTCCATCTCTTCCAGATTTCAAAAAATTAAACCACTGTGTTTTTTTCCCACAGTGGTCCAATACTGTTAACGTAGCACCTTGTTTATTTAAGTGTCAAAATCATGATCAATTTATGATCATTAGACGAGTGCGTGTCTCCATGCAAAATTTTGTATTTTTACGAATACGATCGAGGTTTTGTTGAAAAGAAACGATATCTCCCAGAAGAGTTTGATTGGCAAAGTTCATCCTCCAAAAAAATCTCTTCGCCCTGCATATCTCACGGTTTGCTGGAAGAGAAATTCACACTGGCTGCCGTAGAGCGCGGTTGAGTTTGCTACAAATATGTGGCATTTTTTCTGAGTGACGAGTCTTTAGATGTAACGCACTTTAGATACGGTGTTGCGGGGAGAGAAATAAAGAATAAAAACGAAGGTTGTTCACCGTAGAGCGGTGGGGGCAAATAGGGGGGTGGGGTGGTGCGGTGGCAGACGGGAGTGGGGGAGGGTGAGTAGTTTAGAGCCCGTGGTGAAGGAGGATTGAGAGATAGGTAGAGAGAAAGAGAGAGAGAGATAGAGAGAGAGAGAGTTAGAGGAACGTGCAGAATTTCCACGTTTCTAAAAACTTCTTAAAGAAATTTTTGAAGCCTTGCGGTGGGTTTGAGGCGAGTTGAGGAGAGAGAGGGAGAGGAAAGAGAGAGAGGAAATAGATGGGGGAGGTTTAGGGGTAGAAATATGGAGTTAAGGAGGAGAATTGGTGCGAGTGAAGGGTGGTAAAGGGGACACAGGAGGTCGGGGGGAATGGGAGTTGGAAAAGTGGGGAAAAGAGAGGGTTGGAAGGAAAGAGAGAGAGAGAGATGAAGATTTTTATAGCAGGTGGAAAAATGGAAAGGGGAGGGGTTGAGGATAGTGGTGAGATGCAAGGAGAGGGTTAGGGGAGAGAAAGAGAAGTAAGAGTTTTCGGGAAGGTGCCGGGAAAAGGGTGAAAAGGGGAGGGACGCCGAAGGAATGGGAAGTGGAAATTTCTGCGAGCGGGATACGTGCGGTCGGTTGAAACGGATGGGAGGGCAATGGGTGGAGGGGCTGCGGGAAGAGACCGGGGGAAGGGATGAGTAGGCGGGCGTGAAGGGAAGACGGGTGGGGAATTGGGCGGGGAGGGAGGGGGAAGGAGGTTAAGGCCTAGGGTTTTGTTTAATGTTCCCCAAGTTGCGACCAAGTGTGAACTTCTTTGAAACTTGAAAAAACCACGTGGTGTGAGACAAGAGGCTAATTTTAAAAAGAGTCCCCTTACTTAAGGGAAAGAGAGTCGGGTGGGGAAGGGGGGGGGATGCGTAGGTTGTGGAGTGAAAAATTGATGAGAGAAGGATTTTTTAAGCGGCTATTGCATGGAAACATTCTTGCGTTGTAGAGTGCTCATCTCTTTGATTTTAAGTGATCAACATTTCCCTGAATATATTATTCAAGAAGATGAAAATGGTCCTGAGCCAGGAGCCGCATTATGACAGAAGACCGAGACTCTTCTTCTCTAAAAAAAAGAGAATGTGTTTACTTCAAGTTGAGTGTGTTTATAATTAATATATGTATGTGTTGTTGAAAATACATTTATAAATATATAAATAAATAAATATATATATATCTTTATTTACACAATAACAAACAATATAGAAACACAAAAAAGGAACACTCATACGGTATTTCTTGATAATTTCGACGGAATTCTACTCCGTCGAAATTATCAAGAAATACCGTGTGAGTGTTCCTTTTTTTGTGTTTCTATATTGTTTATTACTGTGTAATGTACTATTCGGCACTTCCGTGTTACGTCTACGAAAGCACACACACACACACACATATACATATATATATATATATATATATATATATATATATATATATATGTATATATATATATATATATATATGCAACAAAAAAATATATATATGTATTTATAAATGCATATGCAACAACACACACAAATGCAATATATATATATATTTATATATACATTTATATATAATTTTGTACATATGTGTGTATATATTTATTTACCTTCGAAAAAAGGACGCTCTTCGGCGACTCACAAATATATAAAAACCATGAGAACAAAACAGAGTGTCTTAGGAAATGGGTTACCTGTGATGCAAATAAGTACTAATTAATCAATTCTTAAATAAACTACTCTGACATTATTTGGGTTCTTAGGTCAACTACAGAAAATAACGTATCACCTAAAATTTTGTAAATTGGCACACAAACACTCCCCACTTTCCCTCCTCATTTCATCCTGTTGACTGCATTAGGAGAGTGTTATGTTGCGTTAGACCTAATCAGTATTATCTGAGCATCAAATTGTTAAAGTGTGTCTCATGAATCAGTTGTACCGCACATGTATCCTCAGTGTATATCACTGCTCAAAGTCATAGTGATATGATCATGATTTTATGTCCAACCATGGCGCTAGTCTTTCATGGTGACAAAAGTTTCTCAACATCCGGTCCACACCCTCAAGTCCTCATTGTTCCCAGTCAACTCTGGTTTTCCAAAACATTCGCAACATGTTATGGATTTGGCTGTGAGTGGTCCTGCATCCCGAGACTTGGACGCGTTACCTCCAATAACAGTCGTAAGCTCTGGTTACTTCCTTATCACTCCGAGCAAAACGATCTTGTGTACAACGTTTTACCTACGACGCAAATGTTACTGAGGAATCCGCATCGTGGTCGGGATAAGTCTAGTACGGCCGGCCAAAATCACGAGCACTCACGTGGCCCTGTGAGCATGATATACAGTCCGATAGGAATTTTTAGGAATAAACCAGAAACCCACAGGCTTACACCACATAGAAGCTTTGTTATGCAATTTTTGTTATTGGATCCTCACGTGAAAATATGACTTAAAAACGCTTTTTGAAAAAGTGATTGTTATATACGCGTAGTACTCAAAAGACGAACTTTTTCGTTTGAAATGGGGTGAGCTGAAATAGGTTTGTTGATAAAAGTACAGTTACCTGAGTAAATTAATACGATCAAAAAGGAAATTAACATTTCGACGCAAAATGTTATTAAATATTAAGTATTACCCGTAGTAGGAGTGGTTCAGTTATAATGTCTATTCGCGATCATCAACGTGAGTACCTATTTCATCAATTTGACATAGTTTGTGAACAAAAAGTAATCACTTTCAGCATATATGTATACTTTTAAAAACACTTATCATACTAGATTGAAGATTAACGGTGTCGTCGTGAGAACTACTTTTCATTTCCATTCCAGATATTTCTGATTTTCATTCACTATGCATGGAGACACATGTCACAACCCCTGCTCAATAAGTAACGGAAATAAATAAGGAAAGTGAAATAACGCAAAACACGTAATCGAATATGAATCTTATGGAAACTGAAGCTAGAGAAAAATATGAAAAATTTAAATGCAATCGCTGCCCGTTCTTGTAAGTCTTAAAGTTAATACTGTATGTTTGCCGTGGTGAATTTTCTGTATTCCGATACCATAAAAAATATGGAAGACCATACCATAAAAAATATGCAATAGTTGGCTATTGAGGAATTGAGAAGGTGAAAGAAATGATTAATATTTCTATGGAGGGAGCTGAAAATAAAGAGTAAATGGAAGGAGTTACTAGAAAAAATCACGCTTCGAGTTCATAGGATGGATTCCGGAGCATCATAAAAGTACGCAATGGACGATTGGGATACACAAAAATTGAACGTTATTCGATTGTAATTACATATGGGCGGTTATAATACAATTGAATGGAATCAGAATGCTGCTCAGATCAGCAAATTTAGTCAATTACCTTAATAGTATTTCTATTGTTTTGAGTTCACTCCCTGCATCACGTCGCTGCGAGGAGCTTTCAGGGATTACGACTAAAGGAGCAGATGTTAGACCATACAATATCACAGAAAGCTCTCAGTTCATGATTTATTCATCATGCTTACGAAAGAGCTATAATTATGGTTGGTGAGGGGGTGATCTGGAGTTCTCCATTGCGATACCACCCCTCGTTGCGTAAAAAACATGTGATTAAAATACTCGTGAACTCCATTGCTCTCTTAAGAGTTGATAGTAATGGTTTCGTCATTCTGCAAGCTCGTTCTGGTTAAAGTAACGATTATTGCGAACTCTCTAATAATAATACCCCTATGGGAGCACCTCTCTACTCAAAAATTCACCATGAATATTTCATACTTAAACAAAAGAAAAGTCCTGCACCCACGCTATTCAGACCCACTCTGTGGATGACAAAGCTTTAGTTGACTCACGCAACTTCCCGAGTGGCTCTTTTTCCGAATGGGATCAATTGTGGCAGAAATGTTTTCATTCTAAACCTTTTGGGTCAGATAACAAAATTCTCTACTGAAATTATTCAGATCCTTTGTAATTCTGACCACTTCCTGGTAAATAGCGGGGAAATACTGATCCGATTTGAATGTATCTGCTCTACATAACGCCGCGGTAAAAGATGAACATACTCCTGGTCTGGCGAGTCATTTGTCACAAATTCTAAAAAATGCTCACTGAAGAATTCATTATAAATATATTATTATTATATATGATATGCATATAAATGCGTTATCAGGTATTCTTGACGATATAACGGCCAAATATATATGGACCTTTTCTCAGCTTCGTTGCCTATTTTGTATCACCCTTTCTCGCCCGTTTTTACCAACATTTGTTTGGTGGATAAAAATTAATAGGCCTTGAACTCGAATCATAACGGAGGACAGTTCCTAGAGGGATTTGTGTTGTTTATCGCTTCAGGTTTTCTGTATTTACGGGATTTAAGAAATCAATACGCTTTTTTGGCATCTGAACTCCGTTATTGCATCTGAACGCAGTATTTCATCTAATTAATCACTGAAATTGAAAGGTATGGACAACATCGCTTCCAAAACATGTAGGTAACACCAAGATCTAATGGAAAATTGGGTAATACTTAACAGCGCCTAAACGTAAATCGTAAATAAAATATTACCCTGTGTTATGGAAATCACTAGTCAACAGGAGTTTACCGAACATAATTCCAATATGGACGTCAATAATATCCCATAACTGTCATCAGAAAATTTAGAAAAGAATTTAAGTAACAATTTGAAATATTCACTTATCATCTGCCTCTGCCATTATTTTTAGGCTTACATGCTCAACAGGAGATTAATTACGGTGGACCGATGTGAAATAAAAGATAACATTTCCAATTTTTAAATTCCAATCCATAGCCACATTAATTTTTGTGTTAACATTGAAGATTATTTTTTACTGAAGGATTGATACTGGTGGTCAACTTTTACATCGAAAAACTTAAAACAATAGATGTTTATTTCGGTTGAGTGACCACAAGTGAGCTGCAAAACTCTTTCTTATCTTATTACGACACTGCGTATGATCTGCAAGTTGAAATAATTACAGCTGTGGAGTCTAGGTTTTTATTCGCAAAATGTTTCCACTTAACCTATAGAGGTTGAGCCAAGCTGACACTATGTTGCTACTTTGGAATTGATCAAGTCATTTCTATGGCATTTTGTTTTAAATCCTTGCAAGAGATATACTTCGCATACAGAAATAGAGAAAAGAATTAATGTGAATTCTATGAATTTATCACCATACACTTCATTTTGAAGGAAAGAATGCAGTGTGGAATGTAAAATGACATTCAAAACAATGGCATATGAAGGGAGTTTTTAATGACGTCGAATAGACACAGTGTACAAACTAGGAGACAGAAAGGGAGACATAAAATATTAAGCGAAGACTCTCAGAGAAATTTTGGGCAGTTCTGTATTTAGTATGAATATAAATGTGCGACGAAAGAGAAACCTGACATTCAGAATCTGTTTGCGTAATACGTATTGGCTCGGATAAAGTGAATCAGATAGTTTATTTAGGCTAAATATGAGTCCAAGTTTTCATATCATTTTGGCAACGACTTAAGGGTTAATATTTTATTATATCATCCCTGTTTTTATTAGATTTTTAGGCCATAATTTAATGAATATTTAGTGACAGCGTAAGAGAGTTGGTACATTGGTAATAGGTGATTGGCCTCAAGTCTGATGCCATTTTATACAGGAACCAATACATTTAATGAAATGTGTTTTTTATCTCAATGGTTTTAAAGGTTATTCACAACTTAATTTGAGCGAAACACTGCCTAAGGCAGTAGGAATTGAATGGCATATTTCAATTAACCACACCCTCCGAACACTAATCAAATTAAGCATTCACGGTTTCCTCTCTTAATAAAGAAAACATTTTCTCTCGATCGCACATGTGAACTTACACTTCAATTGGTTGACGTCATCATTCTAAAAAAAATAATTGAATCGAGATATAACATTTACTTCCGCAAACTTCCCAAAATATCTCAGGCGAAGAATTAAATTATGCATTACCACTACTCCCCCGAGATCACTTGCGATTGATCTTCCTGGTGGATAAGAATAAAATTACACATCGAGTGAAACGAAAATTAAAAAAAATACTGCTTTAATCACAGTGCGCTAACAAAAGGCTGTGCGTATAAAAAATTCAATGCGGTTTATGGTGACCTAATTAATTTTTCCATACGGATCAATAGGTATTCAATTCATTGGATGTGCGTAACGCAATAGTTTCTATAATACCTATCTGCACGGATTTCATGTGCTCATAATATGAAATCCGTACAGAACTTAATGTAATCACATGAATTAAAACTATAATTTTCATGGCGAAAAAATAAACTGTCACCTAGTGCGATATAAATTTATTGGCGAATTTCCGGATTTAAATTGGATATAAATTACAACAGACTTCGCAATTGGCTACACGTTGGAAAACTAGTGCTAACAATATGAAACCACTATCAATTGAAAGGAGTTAGTGGGTTGCGCATTTTTTTTCTTGCGACCTTCAAACAATGACGCCGCGTACCAATGCCTGTAAGATCACTACCAGTGTAAATAGCTAGAAAGGCCTTCGGGAAACTTGTCATATGCTATTAATGAAAATTCTTTTGTTCTCGAAGTGGATTAAAATTAAACTTAATCATAGGAGAAATTTAGCGAATGCTAATGAACCCACAGTTCATTAAGCCACAACAAAACTACGTCATAAATGACGTTTAAGGTTCTATTGAATTTAAAAGAGGATAATCCCTTTACCTTCGAAATATGAGTGGGTTAAAATATGCATCACTAACTGATTCTTCTATCCTTGGAATATCACACGGTAGTTCTTGCAAATAAGTCCACTGAAGATTGGTCATATAAATCACAATGACCACAATAAACTGCACATGCCGTAAAAGGATAGAAACTCTAACAAACTACAATCATTAATCTTTCACACGCACATATATGGACACAAAAATGCACATCTCCCAATTATCACTACGAACAAATATAAGAGCTCTAGGTATGGTGATACATAAAATATATTCAATGGCCTAGTTTGTAAGTGTGAAATTTTAATGACTCCATATCCTTTGTTCGGGAATTTCATTGCCGCACATACGGAGAAGAAGTAATAATTATGGAAAAAAATGCTTATTAGTTGCTTAGCGCGGAGTTGCTTATTTTCATCTCCAAGCAAAAATTTAGCAAAAAAAAATGTACTAGATATTTGAGACTACACCGTCGCTCCGACATATGGTATATATATGGCGTGTCCCAAAAAAAGAAGAATTAATCGGGGGAAAATTTTATGGCAGATAAAAGTAGAAATTACTGCAAATCTTGGAAACAGCACCCTTGTGCATCAAAACACGGATGTCAGCGCCACTGTCACGCTTCTGGTACGCTTCCTGGAAGGCGTCGACGGGAATCTCGTTCAGGTACCTCGTCACGGCCTAATCGTCACTGACATAATGCAGAGGTCCAAAATGGTACTCAAAGGGGTTGTACTTGGGTCTTACTCAAAGGCCCATGTCTCGTCACCAGTAACCACCTATTCTACAAATTTGGGTCACTTTCACAGTGGTCCAAGAGGTTCAAGGTAAGATTGCCACACAAGCAGTATTCCGAGAGTACCTTAGGGACCAACTTGGTACATCTTTCTCATGGATAAAATTTTAGTAAGAATGAAATGCACTCTGGTTTTCTGAATATTGTTCTCTGCTAATATCCTACCACTTGGGGGTAAATCAGACTTGAGTATGTCTCACTTTTTGCACATTTTCACTGCACAGTATTGCTGAGGGACGTTCTACTTTATTCTTCATCGTCAACCTCCTCATCATCCTCCTAGAACATCCTGTGCCAGCAGAAAACCATCACTTGGGGAATTTCTCCATCTCCATAAGCATCCTTAATCATGGTCATGGTCTCTTAACCCGATTTCCCGAGTTCAATACAAAATTTTATCGCATATTATTACTCCATGGAAAGTGGCATCGTGAATTTGTGGCGTTACCCTCGAACAGGGATTCAGCCTCGCAGCTATCAGCAGACAGTAACAGCCGGAAGACAGCTGATGCGGGTCGTGTTGCTTTCCTAAGACATCTCCATATTTTTCCTGCAATTAATCGTTCCACTACAGCGGTCCGCTTCGCCAGGAGAAATCGTTTTACTTCCATTTTGGGATAGACCATGTACTTGTGCGATAGGTAAAAACATTCTGAATAGCCTGGTCGTTTGGGAAATATAGTAAGCCTCGATGGTTTGATGCCCCCTTCTTTTTCCCTCGCCACTTCCAATAATCAAAAAGAACGGCCCAATTGAATTGCTCGTGCCCTCGCCAGGAACATTTTCAGTAGGGAAACAAACGTGCTATCCTTTTCTACTTATCTTTAAGGCTCTCCGGATGAGTTGTCGGTGCGTTAATATCTTTTATGACACATAAATACACCTTATTCTTATTTTTATTTTTCACTAAACTCCCCACAAAAAGGCAAATTGAAAGTTCCAGTAAATTTTTGAACTCGTTCGAGATATTTTACCTATTGAAGGAAGGTGTTTATATGGCCACTAAAAACAGTTATTTACTAGTTATTGCGTGAAATACATCTTATTCATTCAAATTTTACCATAAATTGGAGGTGATGATTTTTCCCATGAATTTATATGCAGATTTATACTTATGGAAAATGCTTGGCGTATTTTATTCTTCCATTCTTCGCGACTTATTGTCTTGTCTAAAAAGCCTCCCCGCCTATTCCTTTCATTCCTTTGTAATGCTTACAGTGAAAGTCACCCTTCAGCCACGGTCATTAACAGCCTTCTGTCTTTTAGTATTTCCCCCGTCACTTTATCAGGAGTTTTTCGGATTTCTCCTGCAACTTACTCTTCTCTTCCACCATATTTAAAACGTCCACGTTAGTCTCCTCCCTATTCTAACTTATTTTCTCCATTCTTCTCCACACCCGTATCTCGAGAGTATACACAATCTACGTTCACCCTCTTGCCCCACAGACAATGCTTCATACCCATAAATGGTTATCATAAAATATTTTTTCACTATATCTTCTATAGATTTTGGCTCAGCCTGCCTTTTACAAATTCTCTTCTTCTTTTAAAAGTATTCTTTCGCCAACACTATTCCTCTCCAAATGACTACAGCGCTAATTTTCCTCCAAGTTACTGCCCAAATTCGTGAAAGTGTTTCACCTGCTCTGTTTTATTCCCTTCTATGTTATTGCTTATCTAGCCTGATTCTTGAGAACTCATGAATTTCGCCTCCGGAGGGTAATTTGTTGAATATGTTTGGTAAAGAGGAAATCAAGTCTATATTGTTTGATCAAATATTAGGTTCACCGATACTTAAAAAAGTATATTCGGAATCAAACTTACACAGACGAATAAATTCTATTTTGTTGAATAATCTAAGGCCAACTCTGTTTCAAAGGCCATGAAAGTATGGAAACATTTTCAAAGTGAGCAAGTAGGCAAAAAAGAACATTAAAAAAATCAAAGTTATTTAGAATGGGGAAGTTGAAGTAAATTGGGCCACTTCCCGGAGGACCCAGGTTTGATTCAGGGTAAAGCCTTACCTAGCAAACCAACCTTGGGGTTGATTATGGAGATTTTTGGTGTTTATCAAGTTTACTTATCAATTTGCATTGGCAAAGTAGTCATATGTTAAAGGAAAAATATTTATATCTGAGTTGAATCACAAAGGAAACAAAGTGATTGATAACCTAAGCTATTGCGATGTTCCAAGAATTGCTTCTCCAGTAGTTAAAAACGAGCCCCGTTTCGCTTTCGGAGAGGCACGCGCTAATGCGTGCTGGTAAAAATGATATTCATCGATGAGAGCTGATTGAAATATATATAAATAAATAAATAAATAAATATATATATATATATATTCCAATTAATTTATTGGAGACGTATGTTAAACCACTCTTCAAGAAGGTAATTCAATGTGGTTTTCCATCCATCTTTAAACAAACTCAGCTTTAAATTTCATTTATTTGAAAAGTATCCATCCGTTTTAATTACTTTGAATTGATAGAGAAACTTTAATATAAAATCGTGCGTCCGTGTGTTTAGGCTAATCTGTTCTCAGTATTGCTAGGAATTTATCGCCCATGGTTGAGTTATCGATGCTACATACTAAAACTAGAAGTCCGAGGACGTTAATTCCGAAAGGGAAAAATGCAAATGTATGATGAATTTAGGAACCCACCCCACCTCCATCCCTTCGTATTCCACCTCCTCCCATTTCCCGTCACAGGCGATCTTTCTTCGCGGTTAGGGGAAGGGGGTGCCTGGGATTTCAGCCACCACGGCGTGGGCCTTGGCAGATCTGATTTGCATAGTTATTGTGACAGGGATTGGGACGGGTGCGCTTGGATTTCGAGCGGCGCTTCCGAATGTCGCGTTTATGTACGCGCGTGATTTCATCGTACGTGATTAAGGGGCGAAAGAAAATTTCCTGGTTACACCTGACGTCAACTGAATGTATGCCTTTCCCGCAGGATCACCAATTAGGGTAAAACAAGGAGTGACTCGAAAACTCCTTTTGAAGCGGGGAAAAAACTAGCATTACAAAATGACGAGCTGAATCATCAGAGGACGGGTAATGTCGACATAATTTCTTTGTCCATCCGAACAAAAAAATGCTTAGAAAATTTCGAGTTTATACAGCTTTATGTCTCTAATTATGATTCTTTCGGACGCGTAATTCCGATTTGAACTCGGAGAAATCAATGCTGTGCAGGAGCAGGTGCTGCACAAAAGAAGGAAAAAATAAACAATACTTAATATCTCGGTTTTGTTAACTCCCAGCGAGACGGTAGTCAATTAGATACGCAGAAATATCATTAAAAATAGCTCACGAACGTGAATTTTTCCCTGAACCTTTTACGCATTTCCCATGAGACCGATAAAATTTGTAATGGAAGCTTCAATAACCGGAATATTGAGCCGAAATTTACATCGCCGGCAAACGTTGACTTATGAAGGCAATTTGTTACCCCCCCATTCCCCTCACCGTCGACCATTAAAGTTATTCGCATAATTCTTGGAGCAAAATTCGTTTATAGACCCAAATCTCGACGGAATATTAATCTGCGAATGTTAATGATGGGCTCAGCGTCGAATTAACCTACACCTAATTAAATTTCCTACGCAAGCAGCATGAATAAAGGGTTCTCTCTCTCTCTCTCCCTTGGATCGGAGCAGGTAGCATGAATCCCATTACTCCGTATTTAGGCCACATGGATGTGTGGGCCGCGACCTCCCCCCCCACCCGCCCTCACCAGAGTTCCCTTCTCTCTCCTTCGCACGGATCCGGATTCCCTGTTGACTGCACTCGGGCGAAGGAGTTTGCGGGGCCGCCAGCCAGGTCACTTTCGGTCGGTAGGGGTTTTTGGTGGTCTGCTGCTTTCTTTCCCTACCTCCCCGACGGCTCTCCCATTGTTTGCTCTCCTCCCGGCCAGACCCTATCATCCATGCAAGCCGCCAATCTCTCGGCGAGAAATTTTCCACGGCAGAACTGGTGTGAGGGCTTGCGATCCGTTTCCTAGTTTCTAAGGAGGTCGCCTTGACCGCTTCGTATTCCCGGCATGCCCTCCTGCGGAGAGAGGTGGACCCTCCCCCCTGCCTGCCCAGCCGGTTCTCCCCCCCCCGCTCCTTCTTACCTCCCCCGACCGAAGGAAACGGCACGCCCCTCGATTTTCGTCCACCTATGTACTGTGGGGAGAGTGGTAGTCCCTCACGCCATTGCCACAAACACATACACACACGGCCACATGCGCGCCCTTAGCACGTAGACGACCACTAGTGCATGATCCGCAAAACACGGGCGGTGAGGGGGAGGGTCACAGATTTCAGGAGTCGTGAGAGGGAGTGACTGAGAAACGGGTTCGGAGGGGCGAGCGTTAAGAGAGGAGAGGGTTGTTGGTTTGGCGTTGGAGGAGAGGTGAGGTGAATAAAGAGGAAAAGAAGGACAAAAAATACAAGGCCATTGTGGCATCGGTGATTTAACCCATGGTGGAATTGCCAATTTGGTGACTTTTTGGCATTAGACTGGGCGGCGTGTTTGTGCATGTTTTCGACGGCGCAATGCGGCCAGCTGTTGTTTTTATCTGAGAGACTTTTTTTAAACTAGTGTTGGTGCGAACTGCTCTGTTTATCCAGTTCTGATCAGTGAGTTCTGGGATATGGTCTTGTTGCACACACACGTGATAAATAGTTTGGGAATACAATTCGTTGTGATTTTGAATTTAATAACATATTGTCGTAATAGGAAAATGTTTGTTTTATGAAATATAAATAACCATTGATCCCTATCATCGATTACAATTCGGGAATTGTAGAGATAAGCGCCAAATCAGAAATACCCGTAACAGATGTGCTTATGATTTCGCACAGAGCAGATGGATAATAGGAATCAAGGGCGGAAAAGAAGAAGCAGAAAGGAGAGAAAACAAAAGGGAAATAATAGCACGAGAAAGTTTGGTGGAGGAATAAAATAGAACGTGGCGCACGCATAGACGAATCTGAATGAATATTTAGTGATGGAAGACGTAAAACTATGAATAAATCATGCGAATGGCAGGAAACGGAATAGCATGGACGGATACGACCAAGCTATCATAGATTTGATAACCTTGGAGTAAAATAGAAGAGACGGGTTTTGCACCTGAGAGGGCCGTTTACGCGTAGATGTCGTTCAATTCATGTATAATGAGCCAATTCATATGAATGCACATATCCATTTCAACGCATCGTGCAAAACAATATCGATCAGCCTTGTGTTCAGGAGTTTTAAAGCCTTGTCCTTTCTCCTTAGGATGGGAACGAACGTGGCGCCGTTTAGCAATCCTATTTGGCAACACGTCCTGCGAAGAAGTCAGGGGAAGAAAGGGAAATGAGAAGTTGTGCGCGTTAGTCGTAGGGGGAAGGAGGGGGTGGGTGGGTGCTGAGAGGGAGATGGGGTGGGAGTGGCGTGATAAGGAGAAGTTAGACGCCGTCGGGGGGTGGTTCAGATGGGATGCTGGTGAGGAAAGGGAGAGAGAGGGGGGGGAGTGGAAGTTGCGAAGGATCGAGGAGAAGGGAATAGAATAAACTTCATTATGCTCCGGAACGAGTACCCTAGAGCCAAAAATGTTCGTCCTCAGTCAGTGAACCAAAAGTTGAGACGTGATTTATATGATATTCACGAATAAATAATTTTCAATGCAACAGACCTTTCATGACGAATAAAATACAAATATTACACGAAGATAACTAATTGCACATGAGAGAGAAATCCGTCTGCCACAAGTATTCGCAAGTGTTATTAATGAAAATTGTCGAAAATTATAAAACTAAATACCATAAAGTCATTCATTATGTTTTGATAAAGTTCTTGAAAATAAAAACATTCTCATAGAATTGTGCAAAAAGAACAAATCTTAATAAATATGATACATTTGCGTACCACGCAGCCGATTATTTTCAAGTTGGTTCAAGATAAAAAATCTATTTTTTAGTCATCTCGGTGTATGACTCCATTTTAATAAATTCCCTCCCAAAACTGTCTTTCCTTTGCTTTCATCTTTCGCTTCTGCCACATTCTTTCGCTGTTTCACAAATTTGTTTCCCTCTCAGTACTCCTAATATCCTTCATCTCAAGTCTCTTGGACCACGTTAACCCATGGCTGTCTCGATCTACCATGTCCAATCACCCCGTTAAATCTTTCACAATGTTTTTCGTGACTTAACTCTAATTAATTATCTCAACATTGACTATCCAACGTGGCACACGTCATACAGGCAAATCCTTATTTCATTTTCACGATCTACTCATTCCTCAAACTACCCCGTATTTTAACCACATATTTATAATAAATTAAAAATGGCATTAATAATTAAAATTAATCAAATAGACTGTTGCAAGTGCAAAACAAAACGAATAAAACTCATGGATCTATAACAAAATCTCATTGCGGTAATGACAATGGGATCTCAATGAATTGTATGATCAGTGCAAGAAAAGGTTGAGGTGGCGTTGCTAGAGGGACGTGACGTGAGGTGTCATAGGAAGAGGGAAGTTTGTGGCCAGGGGGGTCGTAAGCGGTGGTGAGAGTGGATTAGAGGTTCGCGGAGGAACGCGGTTAGAGAGGACATGGGAGTGGGGAGTCGAGTGGGGTAAGAGTGAAAGATGAGGAGGAGGAGCCGAGGGATAGCTCTTGGCGGTTGGAGGTTGAATGGGGGGCAAAAGGGGGAGGCTGTATTGGCGGAAGGCCTGGGAGTGGCACGCCTTGGGACAACGGGTGCATTATATGGAGTAATAAGCAGGATGGAGAGGAATAAAGGAAAGGAAAGGACTGGCTGTTTCGCGGCTCCGTTGGGATAAGTTAAGCCCACGGTGACTCACGGTAGGAAATGAATGGGGATGAGTTTTTAAAAATTCCATTCCCCGCGAAAGTGTCACCCTTGATTCTCCGGTTTGGATTTCACGTTGTGTGCAATGGGGCTTTTGATGAAGAGAAAGTAGGAGGAAGAGCCTAATCTGTTTTCCATCCTCCTACCCCCTTTCTCAGTATTTCAACGATAATGCGATGCCTTATTCTCATTAGAAATGTCCGACCTTTTTCGCTAATTTTATATCTCAGTCAGTATTCCTATATTCCATCTATTTCACGAATAGTTAAGTACCAACGGGACCTTAAAAGGAATATAAGTGTTCAAAGACATATATTAAAGAATTTTTATCATAAGAGATCAAATTTGTACACATTAATGCGTGCTGAATATTTTCCCTTGGTATGTGAGGGAAAGCAATTTTATCATCTACCAAGTTCCAATAAATAGGGCTAGCCGTGATACTATTCTTTGCCCTTATGTGTTCTAGCTGGTGAACATGGACTCAAATCTAATGTCGACTCAATCAATATCTAACACAAATTAAATGTAAGATTTTTCGGTCGTGACTTGATACATGTATCAACATGTGGCACTCAACTATGTAGGGATGCAACGTTTCATGAACAGGTGCCACGAGAGTGACACAATGCTTATTAATGTAAACAGATAGTTCCCAGTACTTAATTGTTAATCTATAAGTTCAATCACCATGGCTATTCAAAAAAACATACCTGCAATACGAGCTCGTACAGTTCTTTCAAGAAAACGTAGAAATATTATCACAACAAAATAATACGATATCAGGGAAATGTGACGAGACATTTTCTCTTTGATACCGTAGGTATATGTTCGGAAATGGGCGATGCATTTAGAACGATTAGAAGGGAGAACAATGAGACATTTAATGGGGAATGCAATAGATAATGGGAAAAATGAAAACTCGCTAGCTGGAAAATTTAATGGGATACACGTCCTAACGAAACCAGATAACGATTCGATCGCAGCTGAAGAAAAAACTAATGGAGCGAAAGCGTTGGTGAAATTAGCCTCGAAAAAAAAATATATATATATATCTATATATCATTTCGTGACATGGAGCGTTAGAACGGATGGGAAACTACAATAAAGACGGTCACAAAAATACGGGGCGAAGAGGCGCCCAAAAAGAGGAGTAAATGGCGGAAGGAGGCCGAGAGGTTGAGGGGGAGGGATTGGAGGAGGGGTAGGGGGAAGAATGTGTCGGCGGGGAGGGGACCTCGCGGCAATCGGGTACCCTCCAAGGAGCCGCTCGCTGCCCGGGAAAGGGGGTTTACGGTCCTCGGATAGGGAGAGATTAGGAATATCGCAGTGCGAGTCGGGGGTGCCTGGAAGGATATCCCCCTTTCGGAGGAGGAGGATTTAAATGGAGCTTAAGGAAGTAATGGAGCCGAGGAGGGAGAGAAAAAAAAGGACGGGAGGAAAGCGGCTGGAAGACTTTTCGGGATAGGATGAGACGCGGAATCCGGGGTGTGGGGTAGGAGGAGTAGGAGATAGGTAATAGGGGTTGACTTCGCCCAGGGATTTTGATCTCTTTTCATTACGATCTTCCCTTTTTTATACGTTCTCCTCCTGAGATCTTGGAGTTGGGGGTGGAGGAAGGATTTGCACTGTTTGCATATGCGGAGATGTGTTTGGGGTCCATACGGTGAGCTCGGGTTGGTGGCGGTTCGGAAGCGGTGAGGAGGGAGGGATGGGGAGTGGTGCGACCGATTGGGATGATGGGCGATGCTTCCGCGACCTCCCTCCCCTCCACAACTCACTCTTTCGATGGTGGATCTCATAAAATCCGTCACGTAATTTATGTCCTCGTTCGATACGTGATCCGTATTTGTCATGCCGGGTTAAAAAAATTCCAGGACTGCCACGCTTTTTAACATCGCTTCAGAACGAATGTTTACTTCGTGGTGCATAGATTTTCCGCTGTGACTGCGCTCAAAACAATGGCATGGGACCGAAGCTGGTCGCGACTTGATTGAAATTTATCGTCATATGGCACGAAAGTATGTAGGGATGCACCGTTTCATTATCAGGTGCCACGAGATGGGCATTATTAACCCCACGAAGTTTTCAATGAATTGGGACCCCTAAGAATTCGCGCTCACGCTGCACGGATGGGTTTTTTCCCTCTCCCCATCAAAAATAAAACCGGAAGGATGTGATCTCATTCCGATGGCATTATCGCTCTTCAATCCGAGGCGTGTGAGTTTGATCGAGCTTGTATTACTTAAGGCCATAAAACTAAATCCTTTCTAGAAGGCACCATCTTCCCTTCCATGTCCCATGTTAGGGGTCGGGTATTGAATAGAAACTCTTCACCTCCTGTCCTATGAATCACCCACCGTCAATATTTTTGCGTCCATTTTATAGCTCTTACCAGTTGTGTCCTGCAACTGCCCCGCAATATATTCTTCCTCACATCAGCTCATCCAACCAACTCACCAATATCATACCCACATCCCACAATTGGCGCTAGACGACGATGAAACCGTAGCCTAGCATCACAAATTTTAATAATGATCGTATTCACGTCTGTTCTTTTACCGTATACTAATTTAAGCCTATAATTCTAAGCTTGGTCTTTTGCGTATAATCAATTTCACCATACTCATTTTTGTTCTTTCTAATACTATGTGACTATCCTTCTTTGCTTCTTATTTCAGTTCACGGTTAGTGAAAATTTCTTCAAAGTGATCTCCATTCCCAACGTACTAATCATCGGTTAGGATCACGAAAAGATCGTCGTTTTGGCTCGCCGAAGCATTCCATATATACTATATAGCGAACCGCTCCTGATTGCATCGAGAGATCCATTAGTGAGGAAAAGAGGTTATGACTAACGATTTCAAACACACCCCCATTCTGGCCTATGCTTCGTGCAAAATTACTTCCCTCCTCTCGGTACCATTGGTTATTTCACCATTCATAATGAAAATTCTTCCGTCCCATACGTTTTGATTCTTGTACCCTGAACAGCACATTGGTTGTAGAAGACATTTTGCGAGAATCAAAACTCAATGCAGCAAGTATGTTCGTGAGAGGGGTATTTTTCAAAAGACTTGCTTTTACACATTGAAACCTCGACATCTGAGTGAATTCTTTAGCACTTCAAGTAAATCTTCTCGGCCATTTTCATAAGAGAGGAAACATTACTTAGGTGTTTGCTTCCATGAATGGTTAAATCATTCTTGGTTCATATCACAAGTCATTAAGGCGTTCGGGACAGAGATTTATTCCCGACGGACGAGGATGAAGTTACTGACGGGAGCGTTCATTTTGAAATGATGCCGGAGGAAGGAAAAGCCCTCGCACGGGTAGGTTAAGGTGTTAGAAGAAGAAGAAGTTTCGGGGAAGTGGTGCGGCGTGAGAATCGGTTAGATGTTTGTGGGTGGGGAGTGGAGGATAGGGATGTGGAGGGAGAGGGGGGAGTTAGAAAGGGGAGGAGGAGTGGGCACGGGGGAAGGGATAGAGGTTTAGTGAAGTCGGAACAGAAGGCGTGAGGAGAATACTGATTCGGTTTAACGGAGTGCTCCAAGGGATGTGGAGGAGGCTTAAAGTAAATTGAAAGTCATTTGAAATAAAATTTAGTGAGGCGAATTGCGAGGCGGCGAATGTACAGTAAAGTGAGTTAAGTGCAAATTAGCGAGTACAGTAATGTTCCTTGAAGTTTTGAATCATGTTTTGCTCTTAATGTTTCCGCGGCCAGATTTAATGAAAAATGCAAAGAGGGAAAAATAAGGAATGCGATTAAGGGAGGTCGTAAAAACGATCGAGCTAACCCGAAGGCTCTTCCGGAGGATGGCGGGCGATTTTTATGTCTCTTGAGAGCACTAGAATTCCCTAGATTATCCGAAATCTACAATTTCGTAGAACACTCGGCTGGATCGGAAATGAATTAGATATTAGTTTTCTCTGGCGCAGTCTATTTACAAGGTTTGAAAATGCAACTATTTATTGCAGGAAATGAATGCCTAAACGAAAATATATGCGTGTGTTTATGTTTTAATATGCATATGTGTGTATATATATATATATATATATATATATATATATATATATATATATATATATATATATATATATACATATATCTTACTTGAAGAAGGCCTCGGCCGAAAGCTTAAACATTCTATAATTTGTGAGTCCTTTTAAGTGTTATTTGTGTTCTATTGTGCCTTCCAAATGTTACACTGCTCGTGTTATGTTGTTTTTATATATATGTGGATATATATATATATATATATATATATATATATATATATATATATATATATATATATAGTAACAAACAATATAGAAACACAAAAAAAGATAACTCACACGTTATTTCTTGATAATTTCGACGGAATTCCACTCCGTCTTCATCGGAAGATAGAGAATTAATCACTTCTCTATCTTCCGATGAAGACAGAGTGGAATTCCGTCGAAATTATTAAGAAATAACGTGTGAGAGTTATCTTTTTTTGTGTTTCTATATTGTTTCTTACTGTGTAATGTACTATTCGGCACTTCCGTGTTACGTCGACGAAATCATCTATATACATACAGGCAGAGCCTATATGCATATATGCTTACACCCATACATTGAAATGCGAAAACCCCCCACAAGGTGAACTCGTATAAATTCACATGGATGTGGATATTGGAGACATATGCATTACAAATGTTATCTAGAAGTGGTGTATGAAAGGTTTTTCGATTTTCTGTGAAAAGTTTAGCTGGAATTTTTTTAAAAATTTGTAAAAGGATCAGAGTGAAAGCTTTTTGCTAGGCAATTAATATCGAATCGAGAGAATATCGTTTCAATAGACTCAAAAATTGCGAGATTTTTCTCGTAATCTCGTAGTTTCGTATTCCTCAGAAAAGTTGGATTTCTTCGATTTAATGGTTTTGGTTGTATTCCTCAATGGCGGTTGCTTGTTAATTTCACCATGCAAAATAAGAAGGAACTAATTTAAAACAATTAAAATAATTCAAATATTTTGCAATGCGTGAGTGTCTCTATTAATCCAAGGGCTTTTAATGCTGTGGTAGCCGACAATGATTATATCTCCAGGTAAAGCTGGTGTTATGAATAAATATATCCAGTCTAGACCAGCAGATCATTATTTTAGTGAGTTTAGTTTATTTATTTACTATTTAATTTAAACTAATAAATTGGAACGATGCATGATATTTAATTTTATTCATAACATGCAAGAAAAATGCTAAAATGGGACATTTTAATGTTATATTTTAAAAATATAATGAACCTATATCTATTCTTTCAAGCATGAAAAATTATGATAATTTGTTTTGCGAAATTACTGTACAAGACAAATGTCATCGTTTCAGAATTAATAAAGGGTAATTCATTCATATTAACTAAACAAATATTCTTTATCAGTAATTTACATTGTCATTATTTCTCAAAACTGCTGCAAATGGGGGTTCTTGCGCTGATAATGTCCAATGTTTCTTCATTTTAATACGGAGCACAAAACTTCATTTATTATGTATTTTGTCATTTGACTTCTTTTGATTTATTTATCATTACAAATGCTACTCAACTAATTGAGCAATAAATTGAAAGGAGCTTTTTCAGTAACTAGATCTCTATAATCCATAAATGTTTTTTTTTTCCGATCCGTATTATTTCTAGCTTGCGTAAAGTATATAATTTATGAATTCTACGCACTCGGATGTATTGCACTGGTTTTTTATTTAGATAATTTCAGCTAGTCAACTTTTTCAATTGAAATTCAATACCTTTTTAACATAGAAAGACCGCATAAACCATTCCCGGGAAAGTAATTCCATTTTTTCATCCAGGTAGTGTGTGAAGAGAAACGAGTTTTTCATTTTGGATTTCAAACCCTCTAATTTATTCTCTCAATAAAGCATTCCATGTAGCGAATTTTTTCCGTTTCGTTGGATTTATTTTTTTCTGCGGATTATTCACAAAGGGAAAATAAAAGCCTTGTTTAAAGACATTGCATGAAAATCGTATAGACGCACAAACTGTCGAAAGCTACTCCATTTGCGCCGTTGAAAGGAGAATTAGCTCTTCTTAAGCCTCGGGTTGGAATCACAATGGCGGTTTTAATGGATCCAACGTGCATAAAAAGAGATAGGTGATGATGGATAGAGGGAGAGTTTGAAAGAAAGCGGAGTGAGGATCTGGGTTTTAGACTCGTGCTCGTTTAATGCATCGAATGCGGGATTGAGAAGCAACCCCGTGGATGGTGGTGTTGGATGGGACTGGAGAGAAGGTGAAGGGTTTTTTAGGGAATGGGATGAAAGGGTAAAAATGAGAATTTGTGATGGAAGGAGAGAGAGAGAGAGGAATGGGGTTGGACGCTCTGGAGGGAAGTGGGCGGGAAAGTGGGTGGCGTTTGGCAAGGCTCCCTGGCAGCGGAAAATCTGCGAACGATTTGTGTGAGCTGCGCGCATGCGCGTGTGCGGGCATGTCTTGTGCGAGGCCATAGGTATACGTATACGCTTGAAGGGGAACGCCGAACAAAACGATGGGAAGGATTTATGGGGGAAGTGCCTTTGGAGGAGAGGAAAAAGTAAATGGAGAGAGGTAGGTAGGTGGGTCGAGGGAGGAGAAAAAACGTTAAAGACGAAGAGAGAGATATGGGGTTTGTTAGAGGGGGTGGGGAAGGAGTTTGTTGGGGTTTCGCAAGGTGGGGTGGGGAAGGAAAGAAGACGAAAAGTGGGTTACTTGAGGAAACGGAGGTGGCCGGGACGGACGAGGAAAGAAACGCACACGCGTGGGAGTCACAGTTGATATCACCGCTTTGGGCGAGCCGCCCACCCCTTCTCACCTCCTGAAACCCCCGGTGCGCCTTCTCCCTGCATCCTCGAGTCCCTTCTCGAGTCCTTAACCCCTTTTCGCCTCCTCCCTTCCAAAAACGCACTTATCTTCCTCCCTACACCCTCCCCTCGCGATTCACGCCGAGTTCACTTCAGGCCATGCGCACATGCGAATCGTTCGCTACCGGAGGCCGCACCGTCGGCGGCCCACGCATCGCTGTCCTCCTCCTTTTTCCCCCTAACCCCCCCTCCCGGAACACCTCACACCAAGCCCCCCTCCTCCTCCTGCCCATTCTTCCGGTGCAAGAGAGAGGGTGCTCCATATCGTCCCTTCACCCGCCTGACCCACCGCAACCCCGCGGGGTGGAACCGCCTCTCTTCCCGCCACTCTTTCCTTTCCTTTTCTCGAGGAAGCATCCCCTGAGGTCACCTTTCCCCGCCAGTATTAGACCCTCCGCCAGATGAATCCTACATCCTCTTCCTCTCCGCAACCCCCCCCCAACCCGATTCTTCCACCAAAACCCATTTCATAGAAGGGCACTGGAAGAGAACATCTTATGAAGCGTTGATAAATGGAGGTAGTCGATAGAGAATCCCACCGAAGTGATTTGCTTCTGCTTGCTTGTAAACTGTTACTGATAGTTTGAAAACGTGATCCGAAAGTATTGCATTAGTATGAGAGTAATTCGACATGAGATATGGTAAGCATTTCCAATGGAATATTATTATTATCATCACGGGTTATAAATCTGATTTGTTAATTCGTAGCAGCAGGTCTCTAATGTACATGTATAACAATAAATTGTCCAATTGTCCAGCTCCCCGCCAATCCCTTCATTCCCTCTGCAGTTCCTAGCGCCGACGTTTTCCCATTACTTGATACAAATGGTTCATCCTTCATCTTCCTCTATAATTCTTCGCCTCAATATTTCCTTCGATTTTAGTCCTCAGTCAGCTGTCGCACCCCAATTGATTTCCCTCTTCTCTTTGTTAGTGTCCCCCTTTTCTTATCACTTCGGAGTATTTATTCATTAAAATGCATCAAATTAAAGGTGTAAAAGCTATTTGCCACGACAAAGATTCGAACCCAGGTCCCTCCACATCAGACCAAATATGTCAGCCAATTAAGCTACCGAGGTGTCTTTTTACGCTTCTTTTTCTTGAGGCTTTAAAGGAACAAGATGTGGTGACAAAATACCGACCATTCAATACGTTATCACAAGTACTCGTAGTCGTACGTACCGTGCTACATTTCACGAAGTTATTTCCATCGTTTAAATGTTCACTACAGTTACCTACCGTACTGAATACAGTACGATAACCCATCGCGCTCTGACGCGGCAACAAGTAGGGATCGGAATACTTACGAAATGACCGCCATCAGTGGCGCTTGAATCCGGGGAAATCATTCATTATCCACTACATAATCATGATGTGTAAATCTGAACATTTTCAGAGAGATTTTTTTAATATCCTACTGAAAACACTATAACTATTAGTATCATTTCTTGCTAAACCAAGTGATTTTATTCCTACATGGTATGTGAAATCTTGATGATCAAATATATTTTTTTGAATACTGAAGCCACCACTAGAGTTTAGCAACGTCAATGCGTTCTTATGAATATTATTTAAGTGCACGCATCCAATTCGTTTCCATTCCCAGCAGAAAGCCTCTTCACTCCTTTCTCTCTTCCCCCCCCTCCTTCCCAGCCTACCCCTCGATGTCCTCCCACACCAGGAGAATAAGTCGTTTGTTATTCTCATCCGGGGCTAAATTCTACAACTGGTAAAGGCTGAAAAGATTTTTTTGCTGGGTTTTCGGTTTTTTGCGCCGCACGGAGCCTCCTTCCCTTCCCAGCGTTCCACTACCCTCGGCCCTCCTCTTTCCCCTTCGCAATCCCCGCTCCGCCCGTCAGACTCCCTTTTCCTCCCCTCAAGAGAGCTTGGGCGGTTTGTTGTCGGACTACTTGTCACACCCGACGACTAATCCCGCGCGCAAAAGGCGCAGAAACACGCTAAAGATTAGATTAATGGATGAATAAATGCCCTCCCTATTGCGTCTCGCCCCTCGCAGCAACCCCGGCACATCCTCCGGCGCCTCCACAAAGCCTCCCCCTTCCCACCCACCCACCGCGTGGTGATCCGTTGAGGGCGTGTGCTTTAACAAAGCGGCGGCGCATCCGAGTCCTGACAGGTCTTTTGGGGTTGATTTTCATCAACTTGTTCGCTCCGGGAGATCGGATGCGTGGTCGGGGAGATTTGGACTGGGAGAAACACTCAGGGAAATGAGTCTGCGGAAATATACATAAATTCTTGCTCTTTTCTTTCCATCTCTCCGTCCCTCAGCCGAAAACACTTTTGATCAATCCTTTCCAAAATATGCCGTCTAGTAAAATTTAATGTAGCGTTATATTTGTGAATTTTGTCATATTTTAATGATGGATGGACACTAATTAAGCTGTCGCGCACCCTGTTACCATGCTTCTCTGTCTCGAAAATTAAAATTTATTCATATTTTACCCGCATAAGGGGAGTGTATGCACGCGTATCTGAATAATTTTATTCGTGTAATAAAATTTGTCACTGATTTAAAGCAATTAACTATCTCATAAGATTAAAATAAATTACTGAATCAGAGATATTCAATAATTAGTGATCATAAAATTATTCGTCACCTAATTTATTAGGGAAAATTCAATTTTACATTAAATTCTTTGCTCAACATGTGAAGCATATGAGCATGTGATATAATATTCAATGACTCGACTCCAATATTTCGTCAGCGTCTGCCGGTGCAAATCTGAATCGTGTTCAGTTCGGCTGATATGCGATATGCGACCGTGAATTGTCATGATGCGGCATCCAGCCCTTTTCGCTTTAAGTTAATGGCTTATAGTTTTTCAATATTCAGTGAATTGAATATCAAAATGTTGTACTAGAACACGCAAATGTAAATGAAGCATACTGTAGCAATCTAGCGATGATAGTGATGGTATTTGCGATTGATATAGTCCAGGATAATTTTGGTTAAAACGCTATAGTATGGTTAATTACCAGTTGTGTGTCCTAGTGCAAAATCCTGATGCGCCATTCCCCGCATTTCGAAAAGTTATAGGCCATAACTTTTCAGCCGAAGCAACCACATCTTTGATTTTGGTGATGTCGGAGATTTCCACTTGGCTATTGGCTCTCAAGATCAAATCTTTTTAAAGGAGAGTATCAAAGATAAAATTATGTTTGGTCCTTGTAAAACTGCTCTTCACTTTTCTCCATCAAAATTCCGAAAAGATATTCTTCATGTTTTTCCTTTCAAGTTTCTTTTGATGTGCAGACGCCCAATTAACTATGAAGCTAATGACTGCTTCAGTACCGACTCTATCCACGGTTTCTTCCCCAACCGAAACGACAGGGATAAGTAATTCCCTATCATGTAAATTTACAAACTATATTTGTTTATTGTTATGGTTTATTATTATTTTATTTTGTTATTTCCAAACTATGTAACTATTTTCAAACTAATATTTGTGCCAAACGAATATTCGATAAGAGGTGATATGATTAGGATTGTGCCTGCATGGCTGGTGACCTAATACCCACACGCCCTTGTGGTGACTTACGGAGTATTGTGTAGATGTAAATTTGCAATTGATAGTAAACGCAAGAATTTGCAAACGTGAAAGTTTATCCTTTGCCCTAATATTTAGTATAAGCACACGCCCTCGAGCGTATGACATTTACGATTCGAATCGATGCAAAATATTAAGGGACAAACCAGTTAGCCTGATAACACAAGTATTTAAATAGTTATACTCGTATGCTATCGAAATCAAGAAAAATGATAGAAAGTTCATTCCAAATTACGTGCAACAAATAGAGAACTTTCTATTGTACACATTTCTATATGGATTTTGTGATATTATAATTAATATATGTTCTGTAAAACATTCCCATATTCTTAAAAATGGCAGAATTCAATTTGAAGATAAGTTATATGAATGACCTCCGATCCCATCGATATCATTGGGACAAAAACAATTGCATGCAGTATGAGAGTGAAAGGTATTACTTCAATTTTTAACTTTCCACAAGTTTCTTTCATGGCGAAAAGAAGATTTGAAATGTTAAATGTACCCAATGGCTTTCATCATTTAGTAATATATCAGATTTGTTGCGATGTGTTTCCGTAAAGTGTACTCAATAAATATAATTCAAAATACCCTCTTAAGAAATGTGCAATTGTTGTGCAATGCAATAGGTATTCAATCCCAATAGACATGTGACAGTATAATGTAATAACAAATGTAACAGTATTGTACTGCTTTCATAAATCAGAGGAAACATTATTTCTAATAACCTCTCCTTCCAGAGGTTTTATATTGCTCCAATCGAAATGAATTTCTTTAAATATCTACACCCACATCGTTTTTTTACGTGCTAGTTGCTGTATGTCGCGATCTGTGTATTTAAAATCAAGGTATCTTTTTAACGCTCTTCAGAGAACTTCATAATCATTCAAGAAGACCACGAATGGATTTCATTTCGGTTGACAACTTTTGCGATATAATTGGCGCCAGAAATAGCAGAAATTTCGACATACTGTGCGATTTCATCCGTTCTATTCCGATAATCGGCAGTTAGAACCGCCATGAAAATGGAATCGATGCGGGCATAAATTAGCATGGAATTTTAACTTCACTGCCTGCACCTTTCCAAAAAATGCAACATTTTACATTAACTTTAATTACTCGGAGAATCCTGAAAGCAACATTTTACATCAGCTGTTAGAACTACTCGTAGAATTCTGACTAGAGAAAAACCTCTCGTATTCTCTTTGGTCTTGGGAAAGATATCACTGCGTGAACGGTTCAATAGGAAGAGCTTAACTGAAGTGTTTTCGAAACGACAGAGAATTAAGGACTGCGATGCGGAAATCTAGTTCAGCCATGAATCAAACTAGGGCTCTCGATGAGTAATTCACAATTCTACCTACAATGCCAATTGACAAGAAATGATAGGGAACCCTGCAAGGACAGTGTGGTCACAAATTTGGTAATTTCCAAAATTTCATGTACTTGTTTTTTTTAATAGATCAAAGTAACATTTAAGCCCAAAGAAAGATACACAATTATTCCATTTTTTCCTTGCCTTAGTATTTTTGATTTGTATACCATTTTTCGAAATCAGTTTCACGTTTACAGGCTCCCAAGTGCAGCAATACTTTAATATCTATGTAGGTTAGTGATCTCAATTGCATCACCAAAAGAGTAGGAACGACAAATCTCGAAATGGAATGGAATTAAGCTCGAAAAATCACGTAAATATTACTTGAGGGTGATTTTTTAGATAATACCTAGGCATTAACTGGAAAATGGTGGACTTGAGAACGAAAAGTGTAGCGGCTGGGTGACGGTTAGCGGTGAGTAATATGACCACCAGCTAGGATGAAGGCTGCGGGTTCGAATCTCGCTTAAAGCATGACTAGATAGACTTTGGTCTGTTCTATTGTATATTCATTATTTGAACTACCCTGATTTCACTTCGCGCTATGGCCTATACCATACTTTATCGGTGTCCACTAAATTTCATGACCAAAATGACCAAATGACACAGCTCCTGGAATCTAGTAATTTATTCCGGTTACCAAATTTATTCATAAAATCATACCTAGCAACGGAACGCCATCCCATACAGATTGCCTAATTTCATGTTCGGTTGAACTTAATTTGTGTAGAGGTCTGTCTTATCATCTGTCAGATCCAATCTTTGGGTTATGACCATTGATAATTTTAATCATACAATTGGCGTTACCCTAGGCTTAACACCCATAAATAAAAGTTATGAATTTTCTCGGATATAAATGCAATAAAGAGCCCTCTTGCGGTATTCTGGACAAGAAAAATATTCCTTGAAAGATTAGCCATGCTTTTACAAATATATGGATATTGAATTCGATAAAAGTTAAAACATTTCTCATAATTTTGGGGACCAGAAAAGAGATGAAATGCAAAATACACGGAATCTTTTAAACTTCTTTGCTGTGTCGCAAAATTTCTTCAAGTATTCTGAGGTCTTAGCAATAAAAGAAACAACAAAACTACGGCACACATAGACTTCACTTTAAATACTTTATAGTTTCACCTAATAGTTCTCCTTCTAGGACAGGACTTTGTGACAAGGGGCGAATGAAACGAAGGGATGCATTAGACTAATGCGCTTTTTGACTAATGCCTTGCCAGGTTAACATATGTCAAATTTTTCTAGAGTTTTCTAAAGTAATTGGTCGGCAGGAATAAATAGGCATATTTATGAAGCGATTTCCTCTCGGGGAAGAAAGAGTTTTTATAGATAATTCATAGGACTTTTGAGAAAGGAATTTGGCCGGAAGGCTTGGACAGATCAGGATTTATTCCCATTCCAAAAAGAGTAAGGCTACATCTTGTGAGGACTACAGAACAATAAGTTTGATTTTGCACGCATCTAAAGTGGTTCTCAGTATCATCAAGAAGAGGATGGAGACCAGGGAAAACGATTACTTAGGGGATGATAAATTCATTTCAGGAAGGGGAGAGGCATGCGTGATGCCACAGCAGGAATAAGGTCACTAATAGAGAGGAGCATAGAATACAATCAGGATGTATTTTTCTGTTTCATCAATTTTGAGAAAGCGTGATAGGGTGAAATCGGTGGAATTAATAAAAGTATTCCCGATAATGGGAGTATATTTGAGGAACAGGAGATTAACCCGCAACCTGTGCATACCTCAAACTGCTCAGGTTCGAGTGGCAGATGGAGAGCCCGGATGGGCTGTGGTAGGTAGAGAAGTAAGATAGGGGTATTCATATCACCTGTGCTGTGCAGCGTATATTTGGAGGAAATAATTAAAGAGACACGGGAAGAATTGGGGGTAGGAATGAGAGTCGGCGGGGAATTCATAAAATTACTTACATCTGCTGATGATCAAGTTTTAGTTTGTGTCAGCCAAGGGTTTGCAAGCATTGCTGAGTGCATTGAAAAGCCAGTGCGACAGGTATGGGATAAGAATAAGTGTTAGCAAACCAAATTATATACGGTTTTCTAGTAAGAAAAAGTCTAATTTAAATATCAAAAGAGCAGTTGATCAACTAAAGCAGATGGAACTGTTTACCTATCTAGGTAGTGTTCTGGACCAATATGGTCAAAGTAGCTAGGACGTAAGACGAAAAATTGCGTTAGGAAAAGAATCCTTCCCATGGAGAAGGGACTTGATAAGAAGGACGTTGTGAAAGGATGTTATGAAAAGGTGACTTAAATTTGATAGGGAGCGTAGTTTTGCACGGTGCGGAAACATGGCCATAGAAGCTAGATAATATGAATAGATTGGAGGCTTTGTGAACTTTGAGTGACTGTGAACAAGGATGGAATACAAAATTGGACTGAAAGGAAGGCAAACGAGGAAGTGCTAGGTATGGTGAAGGAGGAGAGGGGATTGTTGGGAGAAATTCTGAGGAGGCAGGAAATATGGATGCAGATCGTTTTGATCAGCGATGGGATATTGAAGAATGTGATAAAGGGGAGAATGTTAGGCAAAAAGAGGAATGGGTAGGAATAGGATATGGATGTTGGACGGAATAAAGGGGGGAAAGAAGTATTAGGAATTGAAAAAAAATTAATTTTAATGTTAGATGTCAGGTTGTGTTTTGCTGAGAGAGACACAGGACTTGTTGTAACGCTGGGTAGCTTCCGTCCATCTAAAACATACGTTTACTGGTAGATTACTAATATACAGAAATATTTATACTTATATATATATATGTATATATGAAATATATAATATAACCATATATACACATGTATATATATATATATTTATATATATATACTATATATTTATATACATGTATATATATATATATATATATATATATATATACTCACGAAGGTGGTCTGAGAAGTTTCTAACAAAGATACAAGACATTTTATATATATATATATATATATATATATAAATATATAAAAACACAGATGTAGATTTTTAGAATATAGAGACACAAAGAAAGGACACTCACAATTTGTTATTTTACGTTTCGACAGCACGGCTGTCGTCTTCAGAATGGCGTTCTCGGGGAAGAGCGGAGAGGGTGTGCGGGGGAGAGGTGGGGGAAGGAGAGGTAAAGGGACCAATAGGAAATGAACAAGGGGGTGGGGGGGATATGTAGGCAGCCAATTGATGCATTCAGTGGGCTTGGTTCAGCCCGGGCGGTTTGAATGATTGGGCCACCCAGATATGCGCCATCTCGCGGGTTCTCACCTCTATTATACTCGCAGATTTGGGAAGGATTTCAATCACCGAAACAGAAATTCATAGATTCCCTTAAGCCACCAGACAACCTTTCCCCCTCTGAGAGACAAGCTCTCAGACGTTTAACGTTAAATAAAGATATCATAATCACGACGGCGGACAAAGGGTCATCCGTTGTCGTGCTAAACAAAGTAGACTATAACGCCGAGGCATTGCGCCAATTAAATGACATTTCCTGCTATGCCCCCCTGCCCCAAGACCCAAACCCTTCTTATCAAAAGGATATTCTCTCTTTTCTTTCCAATTTCGGTCCCAAAGAAGGTCTCTCCCCCACAGACATATCCATTCTTTCACCACCTAATCCTAAGACTCCCCATTTCTATTTGCTACCCAAAATACACAAAACCAATAACCCCGGACGCCCTATTGTCTCCAGCATCAACTCACCCACAGAACGAATCTCCGCATTAATAGACCACCACCTTCAACCGATAGCCACTTCACTCCCTTCTTACATTAAAGACTCGCACCACTTTCTGGAACGTCTACACTCAATCCCAATTCCGCATAACACAACCATTCTCATGGCCACGATAGACGTCACATCTCTGTACACCTCCATTCCCCACAAAGAAGGCTTAGAAGCCCTGAAACATTACCTCTCCCTACGATCCACACCACACACCCCATCCACAGATTTCCTCCTCGAATTAAGCCAAATCGTTCTTACCAAAAATGCTTTTCAATTCAATGACAAAATATATTTACAAATAAAAGGCACTGCAATGGGCACGCGTATGGCTCCTGCATACGCCAATCTTTTTATGGGTAAACTAGAACACGACTTTCTGCAACAACAAACCCTAAAACCACTTTTCTGGGCCCGCTATATTGATGATATTTTCCTCCTTTGGTCCCACGGACGCGAAACTTTATCCTCTTTCATTTTCTCTCTCAACTCCTCCTCCTCAGTTTCATTCACTTCTTCTATATCCGACTCGAATATTACCTTCCTAGATATCGATATTCACCTCCAAAACAATACGTTTCACACTTCAGTCCACATTAAATCAACCAATAAGCAACAATATCTTCATTTCGACAGCTGCCATCCTCCTCACACAAAGCGCTCCATCCCATTCTCACTCTCTATCCGTGGCTTCCGTCTCTGCAACAACACCCCCTCCCAACAGAAATACTTGGACCAGCTGCATGAATCCCTCAGAAACTGTGGGTACCCGGAAAAACTGCTAAACAGTAAAATCCTCAAACCGTCAACACAATACACTCCCCTCCCCAAACCAAACCGCCCAAAATGCCCTAATCTTATCACCACTTTCTTCCCCGGTACCCACAAAATTAAACATCTAATCCGTGACCTCTTCCCAATTATCAATAACACTCAGTCCACATCACTTTTATTCCCACACTGTCCCTCTGTTTCATTTAAACGCCCGTCGAACCTGCGAGACATCTTTAAGTCCACAAATCCAACTTCAAGCACCCCCGTCTCTCCCCCGCCCCTATCCGCACCATGCAACCGCCCACGCTGCAAATGCTGTCATCTTTTAAGACCCTCCCCCTCACTCAGTACCAACTCCCAACCACTCGCCACCTGTACCTCAAAAAATATTATATATCGCCTCTCCTGTAACTTCTGCCCTGCCTTCTACGTGGGCGAATGCACGACCGCACTTTCCCTCCGCATGAATAACCACCGTTATTCCACCAAATCCCCCACCTTTCTTAATTATCCCATCCCTACTCACACCGCTTCCCACAACCAATCTTTTGACGACTGCTTCTCTGTTTCGGTGATTGAAATCCTTCCCAAATCTGCGAGTATAATAGAGGTGAGAACCCGCGAGATGGCGCATATCTGGGTGGCCCAATCATTCAAACCGCCCGGGCTGAACCAAGCCCACTGAATGCATCAATTGGCTGCCTACATATCCCCCCCACCCCCTTGTTCATTTCCTATTGGTCCCTTTACCTCTCCTTCCCCCACCTCTCCCCCGCACACCCTCTCCGCTCTTCCCCGAGAACGCCATTCTGAAGACGACAGCCGTGCTGTCGAAACGTAAAATAACAAATTGTGAGTGTCCTTTCTTTGTGTCTCTATATTCTAAAAATCTACATCTGTGTTTTTATATATTTGTGTGTCGCCGATGAGCGTTCCATTTCGAAGATATTTTATATATATATATATATATATATATAAATATATATATATATATTTATATATATATATGTATATAAACCATTTATATATATATATAAATAAATAAATATACATATTTGTATTTATTTGTTTATACCTATTTATATTAACTGTTTTAATAGTTAATCAGATATTAATCAGCATTTCTGTAGCATATTTATTAGAGGCAGAGGGGACTGACAGTAATGTTCGTTGACCTCGCAGGAAAGAAGGCATAATTAGATTTATGCGCAACCATTTTACGTTTCTTTATGATTATTAATATCGCCCATATTTCTGACATGAGTAGAGGAGAAATAAACTTCAATGCGAGAGATCTATAAACCAAAGGAACTACAATAATGATAAACAAAAAATCTTTAATTTATATTAATCAATATTTCATTCCAGCTCGCTCGATACCTCCATCCCCAAGCAATGATTTGCAGCGTACCTGAAAGCCATATATTTCCCCGGCGCACGGGAATAAATAACTCTCTTAGCAACGGAGCGAAATGGACACTCCTTTGGGAGTCCCGAAAAACTGATTCCACGCGCGCGCGCGCGGGATTTGATTTACGTAACGCGCCCGGGAAAAAAAGGAAAATCCAAAGGCAAATTTTATTTGTCCGCTTTCCCAGTTCGTACTTTCTCCGTTTCCCTCCCTCCGATGCTGCCCATCGGCCGAACCCGCTCTTCGGCCGACTCGCCTTGCTCTCCGACAGGCTACCCACTCCCACAGCCCCCACCTCACCCCCGGGGTTTCCAGAGCGGCTGGTGCGACACATCCTTCGTCAACAGTCCAAGTTCACTACCTGCCGGCTTGGGGGAACTTTTATGTACGGAGGCATCTCAATACTTTTTTGGCTAACGAAATACTTGAGTTCCAAAGAGAGAAACACGCCGTCTTTCGGGTGGGACTTAAAAAACTCTGGCATGCATTTTTTTTGCGGGCTCGTGAACAGAACTACATGGCTCGCCAGTTTTGCAATTCCAGTGAGGGCGTTCCTTTTCAACTACCTTTCCTGATCTATTTTCTTTATTTCCATCTGCGTTCATTCGTTCCCCTCCCCCGGAGATTCAGTGCGTGTGCTTAGCGGATTTGAATCAGCGAAGTGCCACCGGGCGTCGGCCAGGGAAACGGCGGAGATTGTAATTCGGGCTCACACCGTCGGGCGCGCTGCCTGCTCCTTTCATCTACGGCTGACCCCTCCAAGATACCGGTTTGATGTGTGGATGAGAAGAGGGTGCCACTCCATGTAGAATAAAAACCACGAAATATAAGAGGTGGTAAACAGCAAAAGGATATGTAGTGTTTTTTTGTGTCAATTGTTTGCCTTGCCTTGTATCCGAGCAATCCTAGAGGTAAATTAAATATTGATTTGGAAATATTGCATATATAAACCATACACCATATTATATATATATATATATATATATATATATATATATATATATATATATATATATTTATATATATAAACCATAAACACAGTAATCAACCCGAAGGTCGGTTTGGTAGGTGATGGTAGAGTTCACCCAGTACTAAGCCTGACGGCGTGTGAAATTCACACATCAGGGTAGGGGGGCCATTTCCTTTCCCTGTGCCGGCTATGGTTTCCCAGAAAGATCTGGTACCCGAAAAATCACAAAGCTTGGGTGGAGCTGCACAGGTGCTCAGAGTGCCTTGCCCGGGAATCAAACCCGGGCCCCTCCAGTCGGCAGTCCAACGCTCTACCCCCTGGACTACCGCGACCCATATATATATAAATATATGTATATATATATATACATATATGTGTGTGTATTTATATATACATATAATTAGGTAATCTACCGTATAAGGTAGGTTTTGAATGGACCCAATTAGCATATAAATATTTTGTGACACGTAACAAAACACAACCCAACATCCTATTCTACAACATGCCCCTCTTCATCTCAAAATTCCTCCCTCCCTTTATCCCGTACAACCCCTATTTTATTCTTACCCTTTCCTCGTTTGCCTAATATTCTTGACTCTACAACAGTCTTCAATATCCCACTGCCAATCAATACGCCCTTCATCCATTTTTCCTGCATCCTTATAATTTCTCCCAACAAACCCCTCTCCTCTCCCACCAAACCCAGTGCTTCCTCATTTATTTTCCTTTCCGTCCATTTCATCTTCTCTATCCTTCTACACACTCATATTTCAAAAGGCTCTCATCTATCTCTCTTCCCCCGCTTTTGAGACCATGTTTCCGCGCCGTAGATAACTACGCTCCATATCTGAGTTTTAAGGAGTCTTTTCTTAATATCTTTACTCAACTTCCTTGTCATTAACTCCCTATTCCTTGTCCAACCTTCTTTTCCTAGCGCAATTCTTCTCCTTACGTCCCTACTACTTTGACCGTGTTGGTCCAAAACACTTCCGAGATACGTAAACTGTTCTACCTGATCTAATTTTTGCTCTCCTATTTTAATGTTTAGCTTAGCCTTTTTCTTTCTGGAAAATCACATAACCTTGATTTTATTTATATTGATTCTCAACCCATATCTATCGCACTGAGCTTCCAATTCACTCAGCAATGCTTGCAACCCCTTGGCTGACTGACAAACGAAAGCTTGGTCATCAGCAAACCTAACTGGTTTTACGAATTACCCTCTGACTTTCATTGCTACCTCCAGTTCTTTCCATACCTCTTTAATCATATCCTCCTCATAAACGTTGAACAACACCAGTAATAATGGACAACCCTGCCTCTTCCTACACCTCTTCCTAACTCTGCCCATCCGAACTCTCCGTCCTACACTCGCACCTGAGCAGTCTGAGACATGTACAGGTTGCGGATTAGCCCTTGTCACTCCAATCTATTCATATTTTCTGCAATATACACATTAGAATTTCCCAATTTATAATATCAAACGCCTTTTCGAAATCTACGAAACAGGCAAATACGTAATGATTGTATTTTATATTCCTCTTGATTAGTGATCTCATTACCCAGACTCTACAGTTACACTTTGCATAGCTTCGTAGCAGTAAATTACGAATTCAGATGTTTTCCATGTTTATTATTTTTCAATTCTTAAAAATTCTTATGTTATAATGCCTGCGGATCAAAACCTCGTATTTATTCGCCGCAGTATTTTAACGTACGGGAGAGTCTCCTGCGTCGGTTTCCATTGGGAACATATTTTCGTTTCGTATTTGACGAAGGACAGCTCTTTTGACGCAACACCGAGCACGTGCTTTCCTCGACGATGACGTTACCGATGAACTTATCATTCACGGTCACCAATGTTCATTTGAACACATTGAATTTCCATTTATTTCTTTAGTAGAACACTGCCATACGAATTCTATTGATAGTTCTGCTCTCCATTCCCCGTTCCATTCACTACTTCTTTGGTACGAGGAGGTGGACATTTTCGGGGGCCAATGCGGAAGGGAAAGGGACCGGGAAAGGCGAGCAGATTTAAGAGGCGGAAGCCGAGGAAATTGATGAAAGGTGTTTGGAGGACGGAGATGGAAAAGGAAGAGCCGATGGCGGTTGATTGGAGGAAGCGTGAGAAATGGGATTTCCGGAGAGGGACAGAGAGAAGGAAACGGGAGACGGGAGTGTAGTGTGAAAAAAAGAAGCAAGGGAAAAGGGAGGGAAGCGAGAAAGAAGGGTGATGAGGAACATCTGCGGATCGATTCCCTGTACCCATTCGCCGTCCTGAGGAGAATCTTTGCCGAGAATGCTGATCGGCGATTTCTAGGGGACTGAGGTGTTTCGGTGGTGAATTCTACTTCACGGCATTATTTAGAGAGTAAGTGCCCACTATAAAACTAACCTTGCTAGTTTGTTTACTTCCATGAAATCCTCGATGAAATGCTTGATGGAGGATTTTGTGACTGGTGTTTTTCCCTTCGCAGGCAGCAGTTGAAAACGAAGGCGCGCCACATGGAGGAAATGCAGAAGAGCTGCTTGCCCATGCTAATATCAGTTTACGTCGATCTTGTGTGTATACATGTACATTCATACATTTAAATATATCCGTCATGCTGTTTTTCTTTCGGGGTAGGCATTGAGCTGGGCATCCCGATTTTATGCCACTAAAGGACGTCTTTACATAAGTTTATCTTACTTTTCTTTTAATTCTACGAACAACTCTATTCTTGCACAGTACTTCTTCGACCCCAGTGACACACATTACCGATTGCTCCTAAGACTTACGACGTTCCTCATCTTGAGAAGTCGGCCTATTCTTTTTCTCGCAACTCTCCCACTACCTACGCTCATGTAACTGTTTGGTTTTTCGAATAGCTTCCAATATCTCAACGTGATCAAACCAGAACAGTGCACTTCATTGATAATTTTCCCTTACCACTACATTCACTGTTAATTCTTACATCATGCGCTCATTTCTCATTACTACGGTTTTCACCACCATGAGTCATTAAGTATCACAAACGTACTCACCGTGTTTAGTAGAAATTTATGCTTATTCTCGCAATACTATGCGATGTTTTAATTCCACATTTTGGAACAGAATATACACTTTAACAAACTTCTATTTTTGCCCTGCGGAAAAACTCCATTATTAATAACACTCCACTTATCACCAGTAACCTTTCTGCCAGAAATCTTCACTTCCATACCAAGTTTCGCAGATTTTCACCCAAGTAATTCATAACCATGCACTACTCTGATTAATTGTTGGTTTGCCTTTTCTATGTATTCTTTCTCCTCAATCTCCTTCAGGAAGACAACTGTCATTGTTTTCAACGCTTTACTCTCATTGAACTTGAAATAACACCACTTGGCTTTTCCGCATAGATTTCCCCACACATTTCCATGTGGGAAAGCCAAGTGGTTTAATTTTATGTTCAATATGAAAATTTGTCACCAATTGACGCCAGAAACTGTTTTGTTTTGCTTTACTCACAATTTTGTTTTCTCCGTTTCCTTAGTGAAGTTATCCTGAATACTCTGAAGATCGAAATGGCCCCAAATCAACAATGCTTTATCAACTTAATGCAGAAAAATGAAAACGTTTACGTCTCCAATCTTTGCACTTAATTGAGAAAACATTCAATTTCCTAAAATTCCCTCATAAAATTTATTTTTAATCTTCGCATATCTGTTACACCCAATGTATTTGTTCGAACCAGTTTAAACGAGTATTTCAGTTATTTCCTTACTCAATGTAATGATGACTCGTTTATTTCTCTAAAAACTTATTTCGAAATGATAAAGTTATTCTTATTTTAGGCTCATGGACTACGTTTTTCTTACTTTGGCAGTAGTTCATAGTTCTTTCTGACTCTCGTAAATACGGGGTGATATATAAACAGGTGAATGATATTCATTTTTAGTTTATCAAACTAAAAACAGTCTCTTAACAAAATTACGATACTTAACTTCGATTCAGATAATGCCGCATCGGTAGCATTACTATCCCGGTTTTAATGTACCGGATGTGAAATCGTGAAGTATTGAAATAAATAAGTTTTAAAATGTGCATGATGCTAGCAAGCCACATCTGCCCACATGTGCGTTTACATAAAGAAAGCATTCACATTAATGGATTACACCACAGAAATTAACGAATTCACAGTTCAAATAGTATCATAGGATCAGTATTGGCCCTCTTCAATGGTAAGTTCTACGCCGGATTCTCAATCAGAAAAAAATGCCAATCGGAATGGTAGATTTTGATATGGGTTGGTAGATTTTGATTATTTTTTCATTCCGCGCAATGTTCCTTGAGAATAAATGTCGTAACAAGGTGATGTACAATTGCAAGTAGTAACAAAGGAATTTGAAAAAATATCAGCATGGACCAGTCTCCTCCAACCGATGGATATACGGCTATAAATTTAAATATGGTCCCTATCTGCTATCGTTGCCACTCAGAAAAAGTAGAGCAGGTTAATCTTTTAGTGCCAGGCAAGGGAAATGGCTCGTTGAATTATGCCGTACCAAAAAATATAAGTTTGTTTTCAATCCTTTACCTTAACCCTGCAAGTCATGAAGAAAACTAATCGAATGAAGATAGTCATCACCGTAACCAATAGGTCTAACCGTTGTTAGATGACATTTTGATCGGTTGACCAATCTCTCTTAATTGAGGGTGGATAGGAGCAAACAACGATGTTTTGAACCGGTAAAAAAGAACAGTAACTGAAAAAAAACAGCGATCCCTAAATAGAGTTTTGCGGTTTGGCACTCCCGAAACTTACTGGGAGCGCCACACCAATGCTTGACAAGAGGCACCTGTCAATCCACCTGTGTTGCGAGGAGGAGGATTTTCAGAGAAGCAAAATCACCGTTTGCCCCATGATATCGCATATCCCTGAGTCGGCACCCCGTTTCCATCATTGAACCGCCGGCCACGATTGACCGCAGCTTCAGTCAATGACCTCACGACATGAGTGATCAACTCCTCATTTTCATTTTATCCGCAGTAACCACTATAGAATATGTTCAGTTAAATTTAAAATCTCAACTAGAAAGACTTATATCTATATATATATGTGTGTGTGTGTGTGTGTGTGTGTATTTTGGGAAGAACCTTCAAAGGAATCCTATTACAAAACTGTACAGGAAAAATATCAAACACCCGTCCTTCCGATGACATGTGAACTGCATTGTTACCAAAGTAAAAACAATATTTAAAACCCCCCGAAGATATTATAAAATTTGCTACTCATTAAAAATAAAAGATGAAATATTCTCTATTACTCAGTGGCACTACCAATCCTATCTTATGGATGTGAAATTTGGGGGGGAAAACTGACTTTGAACAGAATAGACCGTATATTGAACGAGGCCCAAAGATACTGTTTACTCGGGATAGCATTAGGGTATAGAACCGTTATCAATTATGCCCTTACTGTTATAACTGGGAACACATCAACAACCCTCGCAATTGTGGGACGAAAAGCTATATCCGATCTAAAGGGAAAAGGGGTAACTACCCTACTAGGCAAACCAATGGAAACAAACCGATTAAATATAGTCAAGAGACAAATTAGAACCCTAGTATTAAAGAAAAAAATGGGAAGCAGGAACAACAGGAAGGCTAACCCACCAATTCTACCCTGACATAAAGTTACGCCTCGAACTAAAATTTGAAATGATCCAAAAGTTATCGGAACTCTTAACAGGACATGAGAAGTTACGGGCCTATCTTAAACGTATGGGCAAAACCAGCGATGGAGAATGCAGTTGCAGAACGGGAAAAGATACGGTACTCATTAACCGCCGCATAACACCGCATTCTTCAATTCCCAATATACACAGAAAACCAGAGACAGCTGGAAGCCCAAAAACATCCCTGAAAGACATTGAAAAATTACTGCCGACAAACTCAGACACAATTGAAGAATTCCTGAAAGAAAACATCCTGATCATGGATGAAGACGACCTAGGAGTAATAAAATGAAAAGCCTCTGCAAAATGCATATGAATCAAGATAAAGCGACATTGAATTGTATTGTATGATAACCAATTGTTTTTTCATAATGAATGTGTATATAATATGTATGTATGTATGTATGTAAAATAATTATATAATATGTATGACATACACATACATCTACATCTACATCAGATGTAGATGTAGATGTAGATGTATGTGTATGTCAATTATGCATTAATATGGAACTTTGGGGGTTAAGATAAAGGTAATCCAAAACTATGTAGTTGAGTGGAAATAAATAAACTCAGAGGGATCAACTGGAGGCGAGAGGGAAGCGGACTAATCACCTGCAACCCTTCATATCCATATAGTCTCTCTCTTTTTTTAATAGAATATGTTTATAGGGCCGGACCTACCTCAAGAGGGTCAGAAACACTTTTAAGTGGCTGAGATTATTTTAATATTTGCCATCTGCCCGCGGATATAAGTATCCAAGCTCCATGATTCGTTCGCTTTAAAGGAGACGGAGACAGAAACCGCCGAGGAACGAAATATGCGCTTCAAGTCTCAAATCCGTCGAATTCCCTTCGTTTCATTCATTTTCGTTTTATATTCGGGGATGTCAGAAGTTCTTCACGGAGAATTGAATTGGAAACCGGAATTTTCTCAAAATATGGCGGCTCATTCCAGCCTAAATACCCGTGCTACAATGGTGAAAGCCCGGCGTGTAATTCAACGGATTAATCCCAAAATTACCTCAATTAAAAGGTATTCCCTAGATATTCAAAGTGGTAATACTGGCTTCCCATTCCACGCCCTCCGCACGAAACCCGTCGCGCTTTGTAATCCGACCATAAGATCCACCGTTATTTGCAGGAGCAAAAATGGTGCATAATCATTGTCGGTGATATTCATGAGAACAAGGGCACATATTAATTATTTGCATTATTACCAAGGAGCAAGAATAATTTTTCACCGCCAGAATTGAGTTCCGCCGCGAAAATGGAAGGAAAATGATTCCCCCTCTCCGCGAATTTAATTTCTTTCCTCCTGCACATTTGACGTTGCAATCAGCATACCAAGTAACGAATTTCACGGTCCGAAAAATACACCGAACCCACTTTTTAATCAAGATGAAATATAGTAATTAAAGTCAAGTCTCCTATTCCTCTCCTAGTCACCTCAATACTCTTATTCCTCTTAGTGTATCCTTTCCGATGCACGGCCGCAGTTAATTTAGTTTTTGAGCGACACATATGTTCTCTCCTTAACCGAAGGAAGCGGACCGAAAACTTTTCGGCTAAGCGGACTGTTTTTGACAGGGAGCTACTACCTTCTCTCCCGGCCCTTCTTCTTTTTTCCCCTTTCCTTTCGCTGACCGATCCGGAAAAGGGACACCGCTCCTCATTCCCTCGGGGTCGCCACCCCTCGCTTGCCGAGAAAAATATGAAAAAATAAAATAAAACGCAACGTCGCGGGGATAGGGGTGAGGGTTCGAGAAGAAAAAAATTTGGAGAAACGTAAAAATTACCGAAATGAAAATGGATTACGGCTCTACCCCTTTTGCGCATCGTCCTCCTTTCCCCCCTTTTTCAACTTCTCGCCGCCCCCCCCCGCCCCCCGAATCCCTTGTGGTTTCCTTAGAGGGAGGGTAGGTTGAGGGTTTGAGTGTGGGAGAAGAGGGGGTTACGCGTGGGCGCGTGCTTCCGTCTTTTTGTGTGTGCCTCCCTGGGCATTGCAATGTCTCGCCCTGACATATCGCGTTTGCATATTTTACGGCACCAGGGCCACACACCCCCCCCCACCCCAATCCCTTCCCTCCATCTCCGCACTCCACTTCCCGGGAGGAGACGAAGAGATGGCGGGCACATCGCGTCGGGAAGGAAGGAAAAAGTTCTCCAAAGAAGAAAAGGAAGGCGCGTGGGCACGACGATGACGAGGGGTGCGGTTGCGGGTGGCGGGAGGGAAGAGAAACGGATGGATTGGAAACGATAGCGAGCGGCGAGGGAAGGAGGGTGGGTCTGGAAGGGACGGAGGGTGAGGTGAAGGGTGTTTGGTCCCAGGACGTGGATTGGGGAGAGGAGGGAGGAGAGGCTAAAGTGATATGAGAAGGACGGGGGCGTGAGACGGATGGAATTGCTGAGAAGAGAGAGGCAGCGAGCGCGGGGGGGGGGGTTAAGGGAGGGGGCGGACACGTGTACGAAAGAGGAGGGAAGCGGCCAAATTTCGCGGCGGGAGCGGGGGGGAGGGGGTTGAGTGGAGGAGATGGAGGATGAGATAGGAAGAAGGATAGGAGGGTAAGGGACAACACAAGGAACGAAGTCAAAAGGAAGGGATGGAGCGAACGTTTGGTTGGTGGAGACAGAAGTCGCGAGATGGGGAGAGGGGAAATAACCTTGGGTCAAAAGCATCTCCTGTCACATTTCGTCCCCTCTCGTAAAACGAGGGGAGCCATTTTTCCAGGCGGGATGAAATGCTTTCAGAATTTTCCACGGCGTGAGGGTGGAGGGAACACCAGCCGTTAAATGCGGGAAATTAATTCAGAGTTACTGCGAAGTGCGTGTGAGTATATTACTCAATTTCACGTCCAGTTTTCAACTCGCGTCAGTTTTCTCGTCAGTCGCTCCCTCCGCACTTGACGTCCGCCTCTTTTCTATCTTTTTCTCCGTTCGGCGCCACCCCCGCACACCATTCGACTATTTTTTTCTTCCTTGAAAGTAATTTGCCCTCAAATGGCGAATTTCCCTTGGGGGTACACTCTTCCCCTATAAATTTCCCCTTAAAAAAAAGAATTCCTTGGTCTATTGTTGGTCACCATTGGTCAACCGGTAGACTTTCCGAAAGATGTATTATGGTTGAGACGAAAAATCGTTCAGAATAAATTCATGATTTGTTTACGACCGAATTGGCGCACGTTGCCAGGTGGAAAACAGCAATAAATTTTCCTTCATCCATTTTGTGGTTTATATTCCGACTCTCAGCATTCATTCGAAAACCCGGGGTCATTTAATTCGTATAGATTGGAAGGGAACAATAATAATATAATGTGATGGTATCTACGTATTTTTGTTTGAAGTTTGTCACCAGGATTCAGTGGGATAGAAAATATTGGAACGGTAAACAATTTTGATTGAAGTTAAATGAAGGTACCGGTCGGTTGAACCGTGTAGGTTTTTCCTCGTTACTAAATTACGGATTTAGAGTAGCTAATTTATAATTCATAAACTACGATATCGATGCAATATTGAGTACATTTGGAAAACGTTGTTATTATCCCGAACTCTCGTTATTATCTAACTAGCTGCTCTCTGGCGAGCAACTACTGATTTAGTGGACATTTCCAATGAAATCTCCTCTAGCATTTATGGCATGATAAAATATATAATCAATCTTCAATCATTGAAAATTAGAAAATGTTATGTGCCTATGCAGCAGCGATGAAATATATACGTATATGGTAGTTTAAAAAGTATATGGTAGTCAGCCCAACCACAGGTGAAGAAGACTTTGAATATGAAAAAAGCATATATTCACAGGGAATTGTTCCACGCTAGGTTAAAGAACGTAGTTTATGGAAGCTTCAAATGGAATATGAGTTTTTTGGGCTGTAGAATATACATGGTAATAGCAGGAGAAGAAATACCATCAGGGTCGATAGAACTGGAATACTTTGGATAAAAATAAAATGAATGCTGAGGAGCGAATTATGAAACATATAGAATAGTGAGAGAGAAAATAAGCCTATGGAGGAAAGAGAAAAAACGGATACCAATCCGCTTCGTCCTGAGACGCGATAGTGAAGTGAAGTTGATGAGGAACGGAACCAATAGAGGGAAGATCTACAGAAGAAGGATCCACAAGAATTGATTATGCAAGAATTGAGCGCAAATAATTATGAAGATATGAATGAGTTACCCCGTGACGGGGTAAAATGGAGAGCTTCTGCAAATCGTTCCTCGGGACGATAACTCATGGCAATGGTTACATGTAATATTCACGGAAAACTTCACTCCCAAATCGGAAGAGAGTAATTAAATGTATGATCATCCGCTTTCGGTTAATCCCACGTATTCCCATCAAAACTTTACAATGTAATTCATTAAAATGCTCTAGGGCAATATTTTTCACAGAATAATTATTATATTCAATGTGAGCTACCCAATCAGACTCCATGCTGCATTTGTTTTGTGATACAACAAAATTGCCTATGGGATACACTAAAATATTCACTTCCCACTCTGCGGGTTCCATTGAATTTCTACTCCTGACGGCACTATCAAGTCGAATTTTTCGTTGGACGGGGGATATGAAAGTATGTCCTTGACCCCTTTAGTTCCGGGACTACCGAAGCAAAATCTAAGTTTGGATCGAGATTTAATTCCTCCCTCTTAATTAACCCGGCCCGAAATAAGCCCGTGATACTGAATAATGTGACTTCGGATGTACAGTCGTGCAGCCACAAGTACCGCATCGTGTAGGGCTGCTGGAAAAGCCCAACGCCCATGAGCGCTAATCTCGGAAGCGAAAAAAATCATCGCGGCATTAGTTCCAGAATGAATCATCCGGTCCCGAGCCTACTCCCTTCCCATCACTCCGCCATTCCTTCCGCTTCCCCCACACCCAGCCGTAAATTTTAGTATGCATATCCTTTTCCATCGCCTCATCTCTCCGCGGCTCAACCGCTTCGCGAGCCGTCTCTCCTCTCCTCCACCTCCCTAACCTTCCCTCTCCTTTCCTTCCTCGTTCGTTTCCCGCCAACACCCACTTCCCTTCCCAAACCCTTTGTAACTTCTGTTCCTCATTTCTCTCTCATTCCCTCTTTCCTTCTCTCTCTATCTCTCTCTGTCCCTCTCTCTTTTCTCGGTGCATCCTCCTCATTCTCCTTGCTTCTCCTCCTCTATTGCCCTCCAGCGCCTCAGTAGGCCGGGTAAAAGGAGGGACGAGGAAGAGCAAGAACTGAGGCGGATTCTTCCTCTCCGAAAACCTATCCACGTCCCTATTCTGTATGTGAATCACATTTGGATGACGCGAAACCTTTTGGAAGGCCGCCTTCTCGAAACATCCCGATCTTGTTCGGATGATAGAGAAAGGGGAGAGATAGGGAGGGAGCTGTGTAAAGGGGCGGGGTTTGGGAGGAGGTGGGAAAGTTGTGTCTGTTGTCAGGAGATGGAGGAGGGAGAGGGGGGTGATGGGTAGGGTGAGGAGGGAGATGGTTGGGGGGAGGGGAAAGGATGATGGGAGTAAAGGATCCGGTAGGGTAGGGTCGGGAATGAGTGGTGGATTCGAGGTCGCAGGGTTGAAAGGGGGAAGGGTCGAGGGCGGTGGAGGCTGTGGGTGGGTCGGGTAGGGGAAAGAGGGAAGGGGAAAAAGGGTGATGGGAGTCGGGGGACTAGAGGATGGCGCGGCGAACCCTTTGGGGGTGCTGGGAGGAGCAGACGGGAGTGAGTTCCTCCACTCCATTTGCATCCCTCTCCTCCATCTTTTCCGGGGGAGGGTCTGGTTCCCTTCTCCTCCCTCCACACTCTCTCCTCCTCCACCCCTCGCCTCTGCCCCTCCCTCTCGTGTCCCTCCTCCCGACCGTCTCCTCCACCGTCTCTGAAACCTCTCGCAGCCGCACCCTCGGATTCACCATTAAAGGTCTTCGCTTCCATGTTAAGAGGTGGGAGAAGGGACGGAAATTGTCAGTGCCTTATTTTCACCTAGCCTCCTGTATGTTTGTTTCCTCCCTCCCTCCCCTTCTCTCTCCCCTCCCACCCTAACTATTCGCTGGATGCCTCGCTTGTGTGGGTAGAGCAGTGGGAATGAGTACCATAGAAGCTTTCTCCGACAGCCAGGGGCCCATAAGTACTTAATAAACCCAGGTCACCCCAGAAGGGGAACTGAGGTTTTGGCTGAGCACTAAATTCACCACCGTGTCCCTTCGATGGGCTTCGGAGCTGCATTTGTCTCCATTAAGGCTCTTTGTTGATGCCGCTCCGCCCGAAGGTACTTCTTCATCCGGCAAGGGTGAAGCCATGATACCAAATGACACTTGGACTTTCCACGGTAATCAGTGCTGTCTCGTGACACGGTTTCGTCTCGATTTTTTACTTAAGTAGTTTCAATTCTATAGATTTAAAACTTGAAATCGCTCACTTATTAGGGAATGAATTAATAGATGGAGCGTATCGCTGTATGGATATGCTTGTATTTTAGGTAATAGGATGAGCGTAGTAGATTGGAGGCTTTTGAGATATGGGTTTGGAGGAGAATGGAGAAAATGAGTTGGAAAAAAAGGCCGACAAACTGTGAGGTAATACATACATAGGATGGACCAAAAGATAAAGTTCATGGTTGGATCCGAAAAAGGTAAAGAAAATGAAAGAAGGAAATATTGAAAGTTAGTTGAATGCTGAAGGCTGTGATAGAAGGTCGGGTATGCTGGGTAAACGGGGTAGAGAAATGAAGAGAATAGACTAATTAGACAGCAAAAGGGCAGCTAGAAATTATACAGAGATGAATATAGTATCATAATGCAGGGCAAACATGAGGAGTTGCTAGATATTAGTTCATTGACTTTTATGGAGTAGACAGAATACCTTGAATAAATTAGAGTGTACTGAGAAACGCCACTGGGATCTTGAATGAATTTTTCCCGTATTTTCTATGACTTCACGATAATCACGCTAAATTTAAGTGCCACCCATTGAGTAAACTCCAATAGGAAAACAGGAAATAAAAATGTTTAGGAAAAGAGAAGAAAAGTAAATACTGGGAGCGGTTTTACAATACGTCTAAAAGGTCATAATGCCATGAACCGATGCCATCAATTAATTAATTATTAGTGTAATACTCGAGCCTTAAGGAAATATATATATATATATATATATATATATATATATATATATATATATATATATATATATTTATATATTAGAATAATTTGTTGGAAATAATGAGAGGCAAGCGATGGTCTATTAGTTAGTTTCTTCGCTTTTATCAGCACGATTGGCCTGAGGAGCACCATAATTTCACCGATTTTAAGACTTAAGAATACTTTACGGCGGTTAAAAAAAAATAAAAGCAAGTATGTTTTCTTATTATTCTTAACGGAGGGCAGCATCAATGGAATGTCAATAATCCTAGGAGAAGAAATTGGCGGAGAAAAATATTCACGAAGAAGTAGCAATATTTGAATTAATGATTGTGATTCGAGAAGGATTGAGATTTCAATTTTTTGCTAAATTTTTGATTTGGTACGACGTGGTTAAAGCAATTTTTTAAGGTATATGGTGATACCAAATCCCAACATACAATAGCTACTTTGCTAGGCGTTATCTGATGGCTATTTGAAAGAAAATTATTGTGAGGTATGGTTTCATGTGGTGGATTAAGTTTCGTTTGTGAGTTTTTGAATTTAATGATTTATTTCATTTTGAGTTTATCTATATTTCGGCATAAAAATGGTATATTGAAAGAAAATATATAAATTTACTTGTTTACGTTCAAAGTTTTCAATTTGATCATATTTTTCGTTCTCTCCACTGACGCTTATACGAGAATATTAAAGCTGATTTCACTAAGTATTTTAATACATTTTTCAGCATTTATTTCATACAAAATGGTTTGAAAATAGTGTTGAACGATTCTGGATGTCAGAGTAGCTGATGAACGTGACATTGTTACCACCTGAGCCTAAATTCGAGAGAAAAAGTATAAAAACCACAAATATTAAATCTGAAACATTACTGGAGGGAGTTAAAAAGGAAAGTTCCAAAATGATATATTATTAAGTAGCCCCAGTTCTATTTCACCACATTACTCGAGATATCGGACCGCTAGCAGAGATTTTTATTCCTCCTCCTCTCTTTCCTGAACCTTGGAAGGTAAAACTTTTCTATTTGGGTGTTATCAATTCCATCGTATCTGTGTTGTGAGAGCAGGATGAATTTAGCACTCTTTGCCCCATGAAGTGGGCCATGCAATGGGACCCTAAGGCGCTTATATCTCTGTCACCAGTAAATTCAGGCGCGCAGATTTTGGGTGCCTTTCTGGTGGTATCTCAAGAATTTCAGCTGCTCAGATAAGTAACACTGAAAAGAGAAATCTCCGTTTTGTTTTAAGTAAAAACTATATTTTTTAGTTATTAATTGTTTTATTTATGAAAAAGTGAATGTCGGTGGTATATTTCAAAAAAATTACAAATCTGAGGTAGAAAGTTTCCCAACGAAGCTTCCATGAATTTTCAATATTATTGAGAAGCTCGACTGTATTATTACAGCCAAACATTTTAAGACATAGTCAGTACCACCTCATATCATCATTTGTGGGAAATAATGAAGAAGCGTTTTTATTGTGAAAATATACATAAGTATGTTTTTGTAATCAAATCAAAATGGAATGCGAACATTAAATACATTTGTCTGAAGACTAATACGCCCAATCAAACTGAGTATATTGCATGAGTTTACCCATCCATTTAAGATACCCATGCGTATTGAAATATAAAAAAAACTAGGCAGTTAGACATATATCGGCACATTTTGAAAATTACCATGCACTAGGGAACGCTGAGGTAACCTTCAAATCCATGTTAACTATGTTACCGTGGAGCAGCTTCAGGTGGGTAGGATCAATTTCTAAATTTTTGTCGACATGTACTCTAAATCGGTGGAAGTTAGCATAAAAATATTATCTTTTACATTCATTGAATGGATTACCTATATTGTAGATTGAACTATCAAAATCAGAAACAATAGTACATTTCCATTTCATGGAAAAAATTAAGGTCTTCTTGAGGAATAAAATTCGTGTTTATTTAATTCTCGTTTTTTTTATCGTTGGTGTGAATTGAGATAAATGCCACCATTTGAAACACGCAACTTTTCAGAGTGCTCATAAGATCTTGTTACGAAAAAGATTTTTTTTCATAATATCGTCATCATTCATGATCATTCCTTATGGAGACAACAGCTAAATTTCGCTCTGAAGAATAGTTATGTTTTATTTCAAGGATCCTATTTGAGCCATATTCGATTGCTTGTACGCATCACCTAGGAAGGAACAGGGATAGGACAGTTTTCTGGGTTTCAGAAAACGTTCCCTTTTTGGCCAAAGTCGCTATAACGCTTCAATAAGATCCAAATCGGAAATGAAGGACTTTTCAAATTTCCTTCGAATTTTTATGGGAATCCATATCGTCATATCGAAACCACGAATTTGGAGCTTAATTTAAATAATTTATTTACGGGATACTTTTGTCCACTTTTCAGATATGTAAGCATGATGGTAACATTTTCATTATCAAACAGTGTATAAAATTAAATTCATTTTGATTTCACGTTCAAATCATTACGACCTGCCCCGACGCGAGGAATTAGAGATAAAAACAATAATGATAAAACTCTCCTTGGAAACTTGGCGGAAGTGGATCGATCAAAGCTCGTGAGATTCTATCTTGGGCCTCGGAGAGAAAAGACATCCGCATTTTCAGGCGGTATTCTCCTTAAATATGCATTTCCACCCCCCTGTCGTTGGAAAAAAATATCATGCATATCGGAATAATTTCAAACGGCGCACATAGATAAAGCTAGTTTGTTTCAGAATAGTGCTAAAATAAAAACCCAGGGCCATCCTGGGCGGGAGCCAAGGAGAGCCAATATTCTACGCGAGAACGTTATGGCTCAAGATAAATTTCCTCCATGGAGCAATGGCCCTACGGCGGAGAGTAGGAGAATGAATACCCCACTCTGGGCCCCAAGAAGCAGTAATCGCTTCGCACATCTCTCCCGGATATTTCACAAACGCTTCATCTTCCAATGGGGAAGGGGAGGGAGGAAAATATTAAGTCTTTTTACTCATTGCAATGCGGTGCGCCGGTCGTAATTGTTAGGTGAGGTCTCCGAGGTGGTCGTAGACGAGGAGAGATGGAGGGAATGGCGAGGAGCGAGACGGGAGTCGGGGAAGCGGTCTGCATGTCTAGCGGAGAGGGAGAAGTGGTGATCGGGACGGGTGGCTCGGGGGTGACGGTGGTTTCGTGGGGACTGGAAGAGAGAGGAGAGAATGGCGAATCGGGGGCGAGGAGGAGGAAGTGAGGGGGACGAGTCAGTGGGGGGGGGAGAAAGGGGTGGAGAGAGAGAGGGGGGGGCGTGGTTGGCTCGGGAGAGTAGAAAGGGAATTCGGAATGAGGTGGTAGGGTCACGTAAAACGAGAGATTTATGCCGTAAAGAAGAGAGGGTAGAGGGAGGGTGGGGAGTTTTAGGGGGAGGGTGTAGGAGAGAGGGATAGGTGGGACATGAGGGAGGCGGCGAGGGTGGCGGTCGGTTTTGAGTAGGGAGATGCACCACCCTTTGATTGGCGAATAGTCTGGAGATAAAGGGATGGGGGTTGGTGGGTAAGTGTAGGCGGGTTTGAGGGAGAGAGTCTTGCATGACGAAAAGAGGGGTAAGGAGCTGAAGGGGTTCGGAGAAGGGGAAGGGCAGGAGAATATATAAAGAGAGAGAGAGACAGACAGAGAGAAAAAGGAATGAATGGGAACGTGGTTGGAAAGATAAGGGACTCTTATGAGTGCACGATGCAGTCTTTGAGTGAAGTCCCTCTGCACATTCCAGAGTAGCCACTGAATGCAAAAAAAATTCGTAGAAGATTATGAATTCCTGTCCGTAAAACACTATGGTACCTTGAAAGACGAAGACTTGAATTTCAGCGAGACGGGAAGCGTGAAAAAAAAATTGCGAGTTAAAATAGAAATGGTTTTGGAAATTGAATTTTTTTACCCCCTCTTTAAGTACGTGAGTCTAGTTTTTACTCTAAGGGAACCTTTAAATTTCAACAAGATGTAGTACAAAATTCCTGAGAGTGACATTTGACATACTTTATACGTTCCGTACCACGCATTTAGGGAGAAGGGAGAAAATTAACGCATTAATCGAGCACTGCAAATGTGCGCGTTTCAAACGTTTCATTTGGCTATAAACAATAAATCTATGAAAAAAGAAAAATTCAATGAAAATATTTTCTGATCGGGAGAAATTGGAGTTATCTCTCAAAATGTAGGTAATTCTATTTTTGACAATGATAAAAATTCCTTGTAGATATCAATAAAATTATTTTAATTTATTTATTATATCATTCAAATTTGGTATTTCGATCTTTATAAAACGGTTTATACTCCCGGAAATCAGTTGAACTAATCTTTTTTATATTTTAAATTCAAATTGTCATTGATATTTGTGATATAAATGAAACAAATAAATAAAGTTATAACTAGATTATTGCATTATTAGGCTGTATATTATCGATAGAATAGCGAATAGAGATCATCTTATATATTATAAATAAAATATGGATATATTCAAAGATATAATACATATAGAACAAAAATAAATGTTTCATGAATACATGCTCATTGAAAGTGTGTTTATTGCATGTTGTAGGTACGTGATGGAAAAACTATTAAAGCATCGTTTTTACATGAAACGATTTACGGTGGTGGTCACATTTTATCCAAAATATATAACTCTCATTCAAAATAAAATAAATTTATGACCAGCAGATGTATGTATCTTCAGGGTATTTTTATTGCAAGCAATGGATGTTACACCTTACCATTCCACAGAGCTCAAGTAAATGTTTCATCCTATTCTAATAACTTAAACAGTAATTTAGCTAGGCGCTTTTCCATTTATTGCGGGTAATTCGGTTTCGGTAGTTTGTGTGATAGCATTCTATTCTTTTAATGTGGCTTTGAGAAAGGCTTAAATCTCAGTTTTTATCGCTTGAGGCCATTTCGCGCAGTTTGAAAAAAACATTAACCTAAAAAGCCAACTCAACATCGACATCTCATTCAAAAGAGGATTTCTAGCCGAGAAAGAATTTTATCGTTCGGGAAATATTTGTGCCAGAAAATTTTTTATTTTTTTTAGATTGTTTATTTTATTCGCAAAAGAAACATTCAAAATGTTTTGCCTTGCTAAAATTTCAAGATGTTGGCGTTAGAACAATTAATGATGATAAGTAAACGAGAAAGAAAAGTTAATGCCAATGAAAAATAATATTTCATTCAAATTTGCGTACATTAGCAATAAATATCCACAAATAAACCACGTCCTCTTCGCACTTCAACGGCATCTCGACTGTTAAGTGGATACACTAAGTTTATGATAGCACTAGTCCAAACGTACTCATCCATATTCCGTAGAATAATTTCAATTTCATATCAATAGAGCCCTCCAGCGTATTTTTTTAAAATCGAAAACTTGTAAAGAATTTCGACAGAAGCGTTTCACTTGAAGTCATCTTAATTCCTCGTACCTCTTAAACCCATCGCTTAAATATCCGTTTCCGCGAAAGAGAGTCATTTTCTCGAAAGAGTGAATAAACCTCCATTCCGCTCCCCCGGATTTAATTGGACCAAGGATTCAGAAAGCGCTCTGGGAACTAGGGAATCCAAACTTTTAAAATGAGCGCGGGTGGTTGGGGGGATGGTGGTGAAGAGGTGAAGGGGTTGTTGGGAATGAGAGGGTGGTGGTGAGCGAGTGTCGGCGGGAGATGCGCTCGGTGCGGTGGTGTGTGGGCTATCGGGGCAATGCATGTGGAAGCGCGGCGGAAAGGGGGTGGGTTGGACCAGAGGGAAAAGAATGGGAGAAGTATTGAAAATGAGGGAGGTTCAGGGGCGTGGAGGAAGGAGAGAGAAAGAGAGAGGAAGAAAGATCGAGGGGGAGAGATAAGGACGAGAGGCTCCGTGACTTGGGGCAGTGATTTTGCATGGAATCCCTTTTCCCCTCAGGGCGGCGGAGAGAGGGAAGATACGAGTCGGCCGGAAACATTGAATGGCTTCGATGGGATGAATGGTCTCGAGTACTTGAATACCAAAAGGCCTTTTGAGGAGTTTTGACGGCGGCGACCTGGAAGATGAGATAATCCTGGGGACCACCGTCGTTAGCGTGAAGGGGGAGGGATGGGAGAGAGGGAGGCAAAGCGCTTGGATGATAATTCGTACTCTCTCGTTTTTTATCTCCATGTGCCCCACCTATTTTTTTTGTCCTCGTGCGTATCCCTTTTGATTATTTTTTTTTTCTCCTTATCCTCCCTCCCTTCATTCGACCCATTCTTTCAAATATACGGATCGTGATCGGTTAGCTAAATCGCTCCTCTTTGAGTTTGGAAGAGATCGCGATCCAACCTGCTGCTCTCGTCCCGCCCCCGAGCGAGCGTCATTCAGTTACGGTGCCCCGCCGCCAGGTGGCAGTCAAGATTCGCGACCCCTCCTACCGCCCTCAAAAGAGTTCCCCGACAATCGGTGGGGGTGGCGAGGTCGCGACCGACCGACCCGACCACGTGACCGCCCCAGAGGAAGGAAAGACGGGATTTCCGGCATCAAGGCTCGCTCCTCCTCGCGTTATTAATTGATGCGAGGAAAACTACAGTATTACAACCCAGAAGGTTTGTTTTTGATAGGCGAGGGTGGAGCTCTCCTAATCCTGTTCCCAACTGTGCATATTGTTAGGGCGAGAATATGTAAGCCCGAAAAAGTAAGAAAAATTCGTCCAATCAGCATATCAATTGGGTTTTTTTTTAGTTTTTGGGAAGGCTTAATAAAATTTTGATTATATTGATTACATATTACATCCTTTTCTAAGGAAATGTGAGAACATAAATATGTAATACCCAATGGTCGACTTAGAAGTATTCTTTCTCTAAATATATTTTACAAGTAAAAACCCTTTTTTCTCGAGAAAATTGTACCCTTTGCCTGGTCTTATAATATCCCCCCCCCCGGATATTCAATGTCACACTCAACATACGTCCAAATATTCGCATCCACACTTGCATTCGGGAGATACAACATATCAAAAAGTTCTTGTGAGATTTTTGGTAATCATATGCTTTGACGTGATATTTTCAGACTTCAGTAAATGATATGTATTTTTTCGACTTCGAGTTCCGAACAGGCTTTCCCATTAGCCATTGAAAGATTGAATTACTTGGCTACGCAGCTGGTAGTTTCTGTCTTACTTCAACTTTGATACATAGAATGAATTTTTGGTGGCAATTAGTGCAAATACAGCTGAAGTTTCCTTTGCAAACTAAAAACTTCACTGATCTGCAAAATATTGATAACAATGGATGCGCGTTTTGCCAGGCAATCATCTTGTTAGGTGAACTATCCGAGGGAAAACTCGCCATTATTAAAAAAATGTTGTAACCTAACCTCATCGATTAGTTCTGATTTTGACATTCTGATCCCATTTCAAGTAAAACCGTTTCTTGCTAACAAAAGTTTTTCATCAGTTGGACACGCACACACACATACGTTATTTAACAGTAATGTCTTACGAAGTACTTACCAGCTCTCGATAGCTTAGCTTCTAGGAAAAGATAAGCGACTACGTCAAAGGTGAATGGAATAATTCCCTTGCCTGGGTCCTAAGCGTCCTTACATGCGCGCTACGTTTTGAAGCACATGCATGACTACTCCATGCTTCCACTATCGCCCTCGCAGGATCGCAATTCCTATCCGATCGAAGGCTAATGAGTTTCGTATATGAAACCTCCTTCAAGCGCCATTTCTTGACGAGACTATATGTTCGATTTTGCATGGTTCCATAACTGAGGACAAAAAATTCTTCAGTGGCCCATTCTAAATTTAAATATTAAAAAATGTTAATTAAAGAACAAAAAAAGGAATAATATCACCTCCTTTAATATTAAAAATACTGCCTGACTTAGCAGGTTAATTTGAAAAAACTAAAATTAATACATCTGCCAGACATAATTACGACACATTTCAAAAAGGATATATTTTAATACTAAACACTTTCAGGCTTCACTTCGTGGAATTGTTTGATGCTCATATTAAAAAATTTTGTAATGATATTTATGTAGTAAATCAATGTGATTTTTATTACAATTACAAGGAAATGCATCTGATTTGTTATATACTGTTACCTGTTTAAACAATGTTAGTAAATATATGGGCACATGCAAGGCTCGTCCTGAAAGGATTCAGCCATGTCATTTTTGAGAAAAATATCCCACCTGGAACAATCGGGCCTAAATTCCCTTCGAAGTACACCCCTTGGGATCTCACACACTTATCCCAGCGTCTCCTTTTTTTTCAAAACGATCGGCAAAATCCATTGTTGACCTGGTAAATTTTGTAAATTTTTACGAAAAATTTTATGTGGGAAAAGCAATTTCATCACACCGGTGATATCCTTGGTGCAAAATATTCTATAGCATCTGAAAATGTCACCGATGTAATGACACCAGTTTCAGCAATCAATGTTTGTAATTCCAGCAAAGTAACGTTTTTAACAAACTGTTCAATATGCGATTTAACCAAAAGGCCAATCCTTTATATATATATATATATATATATATATATATTACCGTGTGAGTGTCCTTTTAAATGTTGCTATTCTATTCTATTTGTGTTATATTGTGTCAGCCCATTATTGTGCCGCTCGTGTGAGTTTTTCCGTACAATCGTTATATATATATATATATATATATATATATATATATATATATATATATATATATATATATATATATATATATCTTCGAAATGAAACGCTCTTCGGCAACGCACAACTATATAAAAACACAGAAGATGTAGAATTTTAAATCATAGACACACAAAGAAATGACTTTTTGTTTTGACGTTTCGACGGCACGGCCGTCGTCATCAGATATATATATATATATATATATATATATATATATATATATATATATATATATATATATATATATATATATATATATGTGTATATATATATATGTGTATATATATATATGTATGTATGTGTGTATATATATATATATATAAGAAATATGTCTGGTAATGAAATGAATTCTCCGAGAATTCTTAATAAATTGTACATGCTCCCAAATGCCACAGGATTTCCTTATCCTCTTTCCTTATTTCCTTCTATGTATGTATGTGTGTATATATATATGTATATATATTTATATATATATATATATAAAGTTATATGTCTGGTAATGAAATTAATTCTCCAAGAATTCTTAATAAATTGTACATGCTCCCAAATGGCACAGGATTTCCTTACACGATATGTCGCCAACGAGAAAGAAGACGTGCTAAATATGGTAGGAGAGAAGAAATTTTAAATTTAAATTCCTACTCAGGAAAAGAGGATGGCTCTCAGAGAGATAGCAGAATGTTGAGCAAAGTTAAATAAGACGAAATGTCAGGTAAACCAGGAAGTAGGAAAGTGAAAATAAGCATCCTGGACAGCGCGAAAGATAAAAAAGATTGGAAGAGCTGAGGATGACAGCCGTGTCTGCAAAAGATATTTATACTGCCCTGAAGCGTTTCAGTAGCCCAAAAGAATTTTAAATAATTTTCAGGGACCGTGTTAAAACATTATTAAAGGTAGAATGTCTTAAGCATTTAGAACAAATATTTGAGACCGTGTTCATGATAAATTTTAAAAGACATTGGAATGGATAGACTGGAAAAGAACTGTCTCTCACGTAAACGTCGTTTGTATTCTAGAAAAGCTATCCGAGTATTTTTATTCTACATGTTTCATTTCACTGTTTACCATAAAAGTTGTGGTTTTGGTTGAGCTATTATATGATGTTCTGCCATCTTCTGAGAAACACCTATTTGACTCTATGCCAAGTATTAACTGAGGATTTAAAATCAATACTTTACATTTTCCTCTTTAAAAAATCATCCATGAATCATTGGCAAGAAGAATGGCACCTATCTCGAGCTTTGTCCATGTTGGCTAAAATATGAGCAAAAATTAATGCTATCCTATATTTTTTATGAAACCCGTATCTCCTGACACATTGAACACTAATATCACTTAGAAACTCTAAGTGTGCATTGTGCACTCCTGGTACCTAGTTGGTAACATGCCACAAGCTATGGAAATGGTACTGAGAATAAATGTAGCACTCAAAACCACGAGGACAATATCATTCGGATAGGTAGGAAGTCACTTTTTCTCGAAAACATTACCCTCCAATGATTTTTTTTATTTTTACTTTGTTTCCGTTTATTCTTTACATCTTTTTTTTGATAATTCTCCTCAATTGCATATCAGATGTGCGATTATCTTTAAGGAATGTTTCACGCTAGTAAAGAGTGACCCTTGTTCTCTATATTTTTATTATAAAATAATTACATTTTAAATGAAATATCATTTACTTTCTCTTAGGACCGGCAGAGGAGAGTAATTTATATAACACCCGTTCTATTTTCACAAGTTGAATTCAGCAATGAATAATTTTTAGGCTTCTTACAGGCCAATTTATATGATTTAAATGTTAAATTGTGAGCTATTTAGCTACACTTTGCCCTTACGCTTCTAACAGCACAAAATGTCTTTAGTTGCCTATCCTGTAAAATGATAGGTATGATTGCTTGTGAGAGAAACTAACCAAAGCTTACCTTCAAAATTGATCCTGTTCTAAGTGCTATCCAAGTGATTTTGTGTTTGGAGTTTTTTCCTTTTGTGCTTGTCGTGGGGACTTCACGTTTTATGCGAAGAGTTGATGCTGAAGCGCATGAAGTTTGGCTCGAGGAGCAGATCAAGCAGGAATACAACAAATTTCATGGATGATCTTTCATTTGGCAGTATACTCTGGCTAGAATAATTCCATTATAGCAGCCTAGGTACTCTAAAATACTCCACTGCTTGGTTTAGAAGGAGACTTAAGGTATTGTTTCCCTCCTGTGATTTCATTCCAGGCTCAGTTGATAAAAAGATTTATAATTCTGGTTTGCAAATGAAAGAGCAATGGAGCGATGGACAGCCGTAAATAACGCCACAGTCTATCACTGGGAAGGGTAGTCATGAGATTTATTGCCAAAGTGGAAAAAACGGAGGTTATTAGTGGATTGGAACCCAAACATGTGAATCAATCATTAAAAAAAGTGACTCAATTATAATTTTTAGTATACTTGGAAAACAGGATTATTGGGTATACATAAACAATATGAACGTCATATTATACTTATTGATTTGATGAAAAAGTAATTATTTACATTATGGAGATGAATTTTAATTTTTTTTTAACTCCCATCAAAATACTCGGTGAAGCTCTTGTCATGATGACATTGTCATAAAAAATAGACTATTGTCCCTCACATCCGTTTGATTAATGTAAATCAAACGAAGGCTTATTTTTTCCCATTTATAATTCCACATGGATCGTTAGGGATGTAAAATGTATTGAATTATTTATGCATACAAATTTGGGTTTAAAGTCTTGGCGGGACGGCGGTGGTAACCTATCGAATAGAACGTTCTACCACTCATTGGAATTTCCTGTGTTCAAATCTGACTAATTCCAGAGCCTAGTAAGCTGGAAATGTATTTAATTTCTCTATCTATCAAACATTGAGGAAAGCTGTAGTGCTTATTGACAGTAGCCGGTTTCTCAAATATGCAAATCGTTTAACCAGCCTTAACTGTAATATAAAGTACTTGGCACTTGCATACTGAGATAGGTCAGTAAGTATTGCTGATCGATTTGATCTCATCATTACACACCACATGTAAAAATTACAAGAGCTGGTTAACTACGTTGTAGCTTTGAGAATTGGGCCCAAAGTGGGCCTTTTTTTCCCACGACCTTCGCGTTGAAGAGTGATTTTTGGACGTTATAATTCCCAAAGTCTGTCTGTCTGTCAAAGAGTTTCACTCTACGAGAGACTGGCAGGCAAATCTTATAGCAGTACGTTTTTCAATATCCAGATATAATTACGGTTAAAATTAAGTGAAGTACGTCTAACTCGGCCGAACAGTGCTTCGTTATTCGCGCACCACTGCCCCTGGTCATCAGTCCTGATGCTAGTTCGATATACTCCTCTCTCTATTCTCCTATCGGCTAACAACTTCATGTCTGCATGTTTCTCCTCTTTGAAGTGTGCCAGTATATTTTTTCCATTCATCTCGTTCAGCGCCTTCTTTCGTGAACCTTCCCGTCCATTCTTCCCTCGACGACTGTCTGCATCCGGCGCATGTATCCACGAAAATTCATTCAAAAAACTGGAATACATACACTGTTTCATTTTTGGAAAATAATTCTAAAGGACTCTCGGAGATATATATATATATATATATATATATATATATATATATATATATATATATATGCACCGATAAACGAATCTTTTAGGGCTTGCAGCGTCAAAGGAAGGACCGTCACTGATCGAGGAGGTCCGCACCAATCTCCTTCCCCTCCTTTCCCCCGCACGGCCCTCCTTACTCTCTTTTCGTCAGAAACGTCCGAATCCTGCGGGGCGTCGGGACGACGCAAGAAAATATATGATTAAGAGATTGAGAAGAGGCGGAGAGATAATAGGGCGGTGGGGAAGACGGATGAGGCCATGGATGAAGATATGGCGTAGTGCTCGAGGACGTGTGCGTATGAGAGATCGGGGAGACGGAGGAGAGAGGGGACTATGAGGAAAAGGTGAAGTGGGAGGTGAGGAGGAAGAGAGAGAGGGAGTGAGGAGGGGGGAGAGCGGAAATGAGGAAGAGAGGGAGGCAGAGAGAGAGAGAGAGAGAGAGAGAGAGAGAGAGAGAGAGAAAGAAAGAGAGAGGAATGGAGGAAGGGAGGCAGGGAGAGTGAGGGAGACCGCGAGAGATGGCGGCGAATGGATGTCCGCTGGAGAACCCGATACTATTCCCGCTATGCAATCCATCAGAGATGGCCGTTTGATTAATGGGCTTCCGATGCAAATTCGTTTGCCCCCTCCATTCCCCCCTCAATTCACCAAACACGCACGCACACACACACTTCCTCTCTCTCTCTCCCCTCAAAAACCTCCCTCCTCATCCTCTGCTTCCCTCACCACAGCGACGCTCCCTCATCACTCTCCACATCGCTCCGTAGTGCACGACGGCCCACAGAGGCGTCTCACTCCCTCATCCGCCCCCTCCTCCCCATTTCCGTCCCTCTCGCCCCCACGTCCCAATTCAAGGCGGCGGCATTCTCCTGGGTTCATCTCGGGAGCGAATATTCTTCCCGAGGGAATTCTCCCCATCGCCTCCTTCGGCGGCCGATCTCTCTCCTCTCCCTCCCGCCCCCACCACCCCTCCTCTGCACTCCCGGCTTCACTCCAACCCGCCCCCCCCTGCCCGGCCCTCCCTCCGGGGGAGAAGTTCGCTTTGCAAGACGACGGTGGCGGCGGCGACGATTCATATTCAAATTTCTGGCACCGAGGGTGGCTGGGCGGTGAATATTGGTTCGGGCTAATTTATGCATTATTACGATGTAAAATTGAGTGCAAACTCCTTAGTCATCGGGTTCGAATCCAGAGAATTAATGGAAGCGGTTCGTCTTGCTCATCGAGAGGATGGTGGGGAAAGGAAGAGGAGCGGATTTAAGGTTGTTATAATCATTGCGAACGCCGCAGACCTAAAGGCGATTACGAAGCGCGGTGCAGAGACTCAGCAGTCCTGGATTTCTTCGCCTCCCAAAAGGAATCGGAAATCGGAGACTGCAAGAGATTGATTCATTATAAGTACATTCAATTAAGTCTTGTCCAAAGTTGTTCGGGTGTCAGAAATTAGGCATATTCGAGGAGACATCGGATATACCTAAGTTCTCAAAGGATGAGTCGAGTATAATGAAAGTCTCATGGGTAATATTATCTACAGCGTAGAAATTTAGGGGTAAAAAAATCTAAAAAAACCTGTTTTCAACCTTCAAAACACAGTTTACTCTCTAAACTATATTTCCGAATATTTTTAGTAACATTCTGGAACTTCTAATTTAAATGAAATAAACAGAAAAGTTGCTCTAGTAGGGGAAATGAATGCAATAACGTGTGATGCAGAGCTCTGCATGATTGCTTCTTCACTTTGACGAGCAGATGTCAGCATTTACAAAAATTGCAGGCAGACGATTCGTCCTAGGGAGCACACCAACGCGACCGTCCGGGAATTTAGGTACCTAACTTTTTACGCACCTCAGCACAAAAATAGAAGCGCTGACACTGAATAAATCAATTACTGTAATAAAAACCGGGTTATTATTTTCACCCAGTTATCGCTAGAGATTATGATCTAGAATTTCTGATCCATGATGACTTTTTTATGAATTCGAAGCAAATTTCTTTAGGGGCAAAAGTGTGTGGAAAGATGAGTTTTGCAGGATTAAAACATTATGGCGTTGAAATATTCTTGCCATAAATTCTCTTTCCTTTGGCATCCTCATGCACTACAATATCTCAACTTGTAATCGTGTAATTCATATTACGAAGTCCCCGAAGGCTAATCTCTTAAGCGAAGAATCGGCAGGAAGCCATCTGAATTTACCAAACTCGTCCTATCCCTTATTCTCTCTCTTTGAGTTGTCTCTCTGTGTGATTCAAGGTCACATTTATTCATTTAGCCACTTAATTAGCTCGTCAATGAAACTCATTCATTACGTGTTTTACATTGAGGAGGATCAACGCTGAATTGATATTGGATCAATCATAGATAAATAAATTCTTACTTAAGGCCATTTGTCTAAATTATGTCTTCTCTTATGAGTTTTCCATGATTGCTTTACATATAATCCTCTGTATTTCAATTCTAAGACTAGCAGCCCATCATTCGCCTCTTTACAGTTTTAGTTCACTCACACCCTGATAGCTTTTCTGTCTTACGCCATTCTTAGCGTGTCCATGTACTCATTTCCCGGTCTCTCTCGCAAGATCTTCCCATCTATTATGCTTCATAGGAATTCACTGTGCCTCAATCTGTGTACAATCCATCTAGTTTTTCTTTGTCATATAGTTTTATATATTGTCCCTATCTGTATTGTTTATGAGCCTCTTCTTTTCTTCTATATACTAGTACATCATTCTTCCTCATTTCTTTCTTTGTCTTTCCATTTAATCTTCAGCATTCTCCTATTGCACCATGCTTCAAAGACTTCTACGCTGAACACTATTCAATGTACCGTGTTTCTTAACCGTGGAATGCCATGACCTATGCTAACAAGTTGACGTACTGCTCTTTTGTTTGCAATCTTAACTACTTTAAATACCCTTGTTGCCTTTTCTTCGTGTATGTCTTCTTTGATAGATGTTGCTTTAACTTCTCCCATCCTTAAAAATACTGCTGTCCTGGTAGATGGAGCATTCCACATAATCAAGTTTCACTCCTCCATTTGTAATAACTATCTCCAGCTTATCTCTTCTGAACACAAAGATTTTAGTATTCTTCATTTTGATGCTCATATAATGCTCCCGAAGTATCAGGCCATTACTCGATGAACCGATTTGAAGTGAGCCAGCACGGAGAGTCCTTCCAATCAACCCGCTCGTGCTAAGAGCCGATTAATAGTAATAAGATCCCATAAATGACAAGAAACTGCGGGAGATGCGTCGGCAGTAACGTTTTGACAGAGTCATCCGCTAATATGCATTACAATGCAACAATTTCCAATTACAACCCCGGTCAAGGAGAATTATTTTTACACTTTGCAATTGTTGCATTGTAACATCTCATAAGTCATTAATATAACAACCGATGAAAATGCTTACGTATGTTAAATTACCGAAACGCAGGAAAAATGAAAATTTATTAAACATTTCATTTATTGAAATCACGGATTACTGGTGAGTATTGTTTTAATTCATTATAGGTAAGCCAAGCTAAAGTTCTTAACTCGGCCTAACGTCTGAAAGTAAAAATAATTAGAAAGCCAATATTCTTGGCTAAGTCTAAAGGACGTTTCTATGGGTCTTTGGAAACTATTAAGCGCACGAACTGATGAAGTTTATCGCCAAACCGAAGGCATGGTGGCCAAGAAGGAAATACGCGAGAGAGTCTGAGGTAGGCACGAGAATCAATGGTTGGCTTGAGACAAGGGGGGGAGAGTGTTGGCAGAGGGCATGGAGTGCTGGAATGGTCGAGGAGGATAGACGGAGGGAGAGAGGCGGGGGAGAAGAGAGGAAAACGAAAAAAGGACGAAATTATTTCTGGCATACGATGGCATTAGTGTTCCGCGCGACGAGAATTGGTTCGGAGGAGACGGCTCTGTGCAGTGGGTGGCCGGATGGGAGAGGGAGACCGGGGAACTGGATCGGCACACACCTCCCTCCGCTCCGCAAGCCATTATTTCGCACCCCTCCTCCGCCAGTACACCCCCATCTTCCTCACTTGCTTCCCCCATCCCCAAGACTCCCCTCTACGGAGCAATGCCCCCACCTCACCCCTCCAAGGCATCCATTCCCACATCCAATCCTCCGCTGCACAAACCAACCGTCATACCTCCTCCTCCCGACACGACTCACACCTACTTCCCCTGTGCCCCCCCCTACACAAATCTTCCCGTCGCGTCACTCAAGACTCTTTTCTCATCCTCCGTAAGATACAAACCCCTCACATCCCTCTTTTTCTCTCCTTCCCAACCCCCACTCCACCCCATCATCCGGCGTCTCACTACCCATCCCCCTTCCCTCCGACTCCCCAGGGCTTCCCCCGGCCCTCCGCAGCACATCTCGACTGCACAGCCCTTCGACTCGCTCGCGAGCGACGCGCCCACCAAGTGCGAAAGGGCGGAAGAGGCATCGCGGTAACCGCAGCGATGGGGGTGGATGGGTGGGAAGGTGATATAAGGGCTCGGGAGGCGACTCCCTGGGTGGGGTTGAACCTTAAACACGCCTTTACTCCTTAGGTGGTAGGGGAGGCATTTAATGAGCCCGCAATATCCCTTCCCTCCCCCCCCACTCCTCTAAATTTTCTTCGCAACGGGAAGTTTCACCCACGCGGTGCTCATTTTCGGGAAGTGTTTGTGGTTTCACGTGGATTTCGCGTCAAATAGTCATATTGGCCCTTCGCCGTAGATTATAGTCTTTCCCATTCGGTGGGTAAGTTGTTGATTCATTTTTGAGGTCTATGTCAAGGCGCTCGTGGGAAAAATTGGTCAACAAATTGCTAGATTTTATATTCATATCCCTGTATAAGATCTTCTCCAATTGCATTGGGAGATACCTTGAGTGTCAACACTTTTTTCCCCAGAGGATTCCAAAGCAATACTTTTTAGCTAGACTTGACTTAATATAATTCTAATGATAATTTCAACTTAATCATGTTCGTCGGAGGGACATGGGAGGTGATTTTTACCACAAACAATAGGATAGTCTTGCGACGCCAAAATCTAAAGGGGAATTACTAAGCACATTATTTTAGGTGACTCCCTTCCAAACCACCGTACTGTTCCTTAGGAAATAGAAAGTCAATTTTGGGGATACTCAGTAAGCTAAAAGGAATGACTAATGCTCATGCTAATACGTTTCTATGTGCTTAGTAATCTGATCATCAACAAAGAAAATAGTTGTAATTTGTGAGAGAGGTCGAACTTCATTTTAAGCCTAATTGCTAGTTTTATGTTAATTATACTTTGCAATTTTCGCTTATATTAGCAAGTCAATGCTAAAATAGCTTTGCTTTACGGTAAAATTATTTTATTTTAGGAAAATTCAGCGACAGAAATTACCCTTTTTCAAACTTACAGCAAAAGTAATACATGTACTTCCCTGTGATACTTGGGAAGAACGAGTATATTTCTAGGCCAGTAAATAGGATGAGATCAAGGAAATATATTTTCCTGAGTAAAAATGGGGTAGAGTCTGAGTTTGGTAGATAAGGGAAAAGGGAGAGACAGACAGAGTGCTTAGATCACCTGTTCGGACCAAAGTTAGGCTCAAGGACCTCCCGCCCCCTCGCCTTCCTCCACCCTGTTGTTTAAAACCCCGCGTGCGCGCGCGACTGACTCTGGGAACATCTTTTTCCCCACCTCCCTCCCCCCCCCCCTTTACCTCTCTCACTCCCTCCCTCGCCCTCCTCCGAACTCCTTCCCCCCACTCTGCCCTGACAGATGCGCGGCACCCCTCGCCCATCCTTCCTACTCCATTTGGCACTCTCCACCGCTGCTTCATCGCGCCCGCTGGGAGACCCTCTCACCTTCAACTCACCTATTCCCTCCACTTTCTCTCATTCCGCGCCCCGCCCGACCCGGGGCTCTCCTCCACTGCCGTTCGCCCGACGGGCATAGCACTACCCCCTACCAAAAAACCACCTCACCTTCTTCCTTCCCCCATCTCACCCCATCCCTACCGCGAATCATTTTCCCCGCACTCCGAAATCCACCATTGCCCCTCCCAACGCTCCGACTTCCCGTACACCATCTCTCCCTTCCCCCCATCGCCAAAAATCCCTAAAACTCTCCTTCACCCCTTACATTTCCTTCCCTCCCTCTTCCACCCCTCCCCCAAGGCGCCCTTCTTCCCTGACACCTCGCTCTCCTTTTTTCCACCCTCCCCCCTCGCACTCCACCTCTCCTCTCTCTCTCTCTCTCTCTCCTCACGAATAATGCAAAGAGGAATTCTCTCGAGATGCCGAAGCTCAAGAGCGGGCGAGAGGCTGGAGGAAATAAAGTGAGGCCGGGTGGGTGGGTGGGTCGGAGTGGGGGATGGAGGGAGGGAAGTTGGGAGGGGCGTGCGGCGACGCAGGGTGGAGGGAGTAAAAGATATATATCTAGTCGTGGGGGGAGTGGTGTGTGTGTGGAGGAGTATTGGGTTTGGCTGGGGAGAACGGAGTCCTACGCACATGTATTCCCGTGTGCGCGTGCGGATGAGTGCGTAGAAGTTGGCGTGGGATGGAAGAATCTCTTTCGTGGCGGTGAGTAGAGACCGTCGGAGAGCGGAAACTACTTTACTTTTTTCCTGCTCGTCGGTGGGGGAGGTTGTGGAACGTGGATGGTGGCCCGGTCGAAATTCGGTTGAATCCGGGGCATCCCCGAAGCGAAACGTTTTCCCTCGGAATAATTGAATCGCTGCCGAGAGTATGACGGATTTAAGTTCTCGTAGTCCTTGTCTTGTCGCGCTGGCTCTACGAAACGAGTTCTACCTCGAGAGATGGAGAGAGAGAGAGAGTTAATGCTTCAATTCCCTGCCCACCTCCCCTCCTTTCTTCACTGGGAAAACCTCTTACCCATCTCCTTGCATTTCCTCCGCCCCCCCACCTCTCGGCCCTTCTCTCAATGCACGCATCCCCTCATCCCCGCCCCGCGATTTCCACCCCCCATATTCCCCCTCCCCCCTCTTTGCCCTCGCCCATCCGGTGAAGCCTGCTTCTGAGGGCCTCGGAGTGATTCAGGGGAATGGGCAACCGGAGGAAGAGTAGGGGGGGGGGAAGGCACAACTTTATCTCGGTTTTCTATTCGCTACGTCATATGGAACGTCATCAATCAAAACATGAATTGGCGGATTCTTGGAAAAATATTGTGTCAATCGCGTCCTTTTTCCATCAAGGGTTTCTCTCCCCTGGTTGGTGTTTTTACTTTGTAAACACGGAATTTTTAAAATCTTTTTTCTACATAAGACTAGTGGAAAATCAATAATAACGTTAAGGACGTATTTTTCGTTCTTCTAAATCCCTTGCTGTCGCACTTCGTAAACTCTATTTAATCCTGAATGATTTATTTTAAAATTCAAATTCACCATTAGACTAAAAAAATTAAGAGATTCCTTGTACTTTTCATTCTAGAGTGAAAGTTATCAGCCTAATCGTCATAGTTATTGCGAAAATCGACTCGCAGCGTTCAGAAAAATTCAAGCGTTAATATCTCCTTGCATTAGGGTGCATATAATTCCACTTTATATTTCCATGTTTCAACCGATTTGGCGAATACATGGATATGTTCAGTTATCATTGTGCTTGAAACCCCATACTTAAATTATCTTTTATTTCAGTCAATGAAAATTGCAAAATACTAGGAAATTTGCTGCAATTCTTTTTCTATGCCATTTAAAATTCTTTATTGGTGCTTGCTAGATAAGGCTCCATCTCACAACTTGATCTGCTTACAAATATTTGAAGACTAGCAAAACCCGTCCTATGCCACAGCCTTTTTGGGTTGGAAAATGATATTTGAAGTTAAAGTAAGTTGCGAACAGCAATTATAAATGAGGATTTCTAAATTCTCGTCTCCAGCCGGAGTCTAGCATGATCTGATGTTTGCCAGTTCCACTCTGAAACTGCGATGTCTAGAAACTTACGCCAAGCTCTCCAAGCTCTACTTTTCAATGAACCTTTGACGTAAAGACGATAATTGCTTATACGTATTACTATGAAGTATTGCGTACAGTATTACTATGAAGTCACTTTAGGGCTGCGGAGCTTGCGTTTCGTTTTTTCTTATATGAGTTTCATTGCTCCTTACATTTCTAGGAGTGAGTTTTTACGCAAAATAATGTAACAGGTTGAGTTCATAACAAAAATATATTTTAATAGAGTACTAATTGCTCTCTTGATTCTATCCGCGGTAAAATACTGAATATCAGGATTATTAATCTAGTATACATAATATTTACGCAAGCATCGACGTATATACCCCTTTCGGTAAATTTCCCTGAATCCCGAAGAAGAAATACAGAAACCTGTTTTCGCAAAAACATCAGATGCTGTTCGCAAATGGTACTAATTTTATAGCTAACAAAATGCATTTACTTATGATTGACTCATTTTGTTTATTTTTCCTTTATCTCGACTAAAATCTATGACTGTACCTGATGTAATTCTCCTTCGACGTTTCGATATGCGGAACAAAACAGATTTGTCGAAGTTAGATATAGACTCTGCTTGTTTCTGTGGAGGGTTGCAGAGCAACATGGATATTTATTCCCTCTTTTCAATTCATTAGTTAAATGGAGCTATTTTCATGAATTCAGCGTTCGTTAAACTAAACACTGATCAATAGGTTTTTGACCCCTAAAGTTGTAGGTAAACGAAATCAGTTCTTAATTTAAAGGCAGGTGTATTGTCTTACAAATGCTCGCGATGGTACAGAATAACACTGGTAGACATTCATACTGCCATAGAAGCCAGAACGATGGGCAAAACTCAATTTCTTCTTCTTACCGAGGTCTTTCGTCATTTTCATTTGAATATCTCATATATTTTTTGATTAAGAGAAGCCATTCCTGGATTTTTCATGGTCAGCATAACATACGACTCTGCCTCACACCCATGGGGAACAGCTCAAATGAGTGAGATCAAATTTCATCAAATCGGTCCCAAGCTCGAATCCAGCCCTCGGACTCATTGTTTTATAGAACGGATTCCGCAATCCGAGTCGACTTCAGGCATCACTTTTAATCCCGCACCCCGCGCGGGGACGAGAGACGGCGGGCGGACTTTATATTCGCGCACTTCGCTCCTCCCCTCCCGACACATTTCCGGCCAGGGGCGAAACATCCCTCTTCTGACTCGCCCTCCTTCAACCCCACGCGGGATACGCACTCCACCCCAATACCGCTGCCTCGCGCAGGGGAAGGTCGGAATGGCGTCCACCCATTCCTCTCTCTCGCACACCCCCATCCCAACCACTCCATCCTCCACTCCCTACCAAAGTAACCATTCCCTCCCGCGTCAACCCCCCCCCTCCCCCGTCCACCCCCCCCCCCCAAGGCGCCGCCGTCATTCCTTCTCAAGGAAGCAGCGACGGTTCCGGAGGGAGAATCTTCATGAGCCATTAATCTCGACCACCTTCGCCCCCCCTCCCTCCTACCACACCATGGGTTCCCCCTTACCCATCCCCCCCAACAACTCCCACTTCTCCCGCCCCCCCGTTCCTATACTCCTCCCCTTACCGATCCCCTTCTCCTCCCTAACCGTTCGTTATCCTCCCCCTCCTCCTCCGGGTGCGTGCGTGTAAGAGGGTTGATACACGGCTCCACGGTCTGGGCTGATGCATGGGTCGTGGCCCTGACTTATGCACGGGTCGCGGATGGCAATTTTCGCACCCCCCTCCCAACTCACCCCGACCTTCTCCCTCCCCCGCCCACAGTCCTTTTTCTTCACCCCGGATTCCCTCAGACACCTCCTCCTCCACCCTCCTCCTCCGCCTCCTCCACTCTCTCCATCCCTGCCTACTTCACCGCCCGACCTCCGTGCTCTTTTCTTTTTTAATCTCTTCCTCTCTCTGTCCCTCGATAATTGCGAATCTCGAGCCCGTAAAATCGTGTGACTGTGGTGGAGGAGTTTCCTCGGTGCGTTACGCGTGCTAGGGCAAGACGGTGTGGCGCAATCTCCCCGGCGGGGGAAGGGTATCTGTCTGGTGGCGGCGGGCACGCGATCCGCTACCGCTCCTCTTTCTCGATTCGCGCCCTACACCGCGGGAGGGTAGATAGGGGGGCGGGGGTCATAAAACTCTCCCCTCCAACGATTCGCCATTTCACTCTCACCCTCGCGAACTATTGAACAAGGGGAACGCAGAGGCGTGGAGAAAGCGGGCGTCATGTTTGGACTCAGGTCGGCTTGATTTTCAGTTGAAAATTCGGATTAGCTACTCCGCAGCAAAGGAATTATTCGGCTATGCTCTGGGAAATGACATTCCCTCCCCTTTATGACTTTGATTAGTGACACGCTCTAGCTGGACACCTTCAATTGATAATTATATTACTGTACCTTTTTAGTATTTTATTATCTACACCAATCGGTCCTCTTTCCATTAGTGGTGAATAAATCACTGGAGAGCACATCGCAATTGTTATGGCTAGCTCTGCTTTTGTAAACTGGGTGGTATCCTTAAGTGAAAAGACATCTTTATTCAGTTCTTTTGAAATGATAGGTCAACATAGAGCATACATCTATATAGTGCATACTTTTATATAGTACTAGAGGACATTTAAACTATTAGGGAGTTTATTCAACAGATTCAGCCGATATGTAGTGGAAGAAGAAACGAAATTTTTACTTTTCCACGGAAATTTAAGGAAAAGTGCAAACTTTGTTTTACTCATAATAAGGAGTTTTAACATACTTTACAAAAGGTGTACGTGATTTCCGTACTGTTCTCTATGGGATTGGCTTGCTATACGTGTACATGTATTCAAGCAACGGTTTGACTGAATTGATGAGCTCTTTGCAATATTTCGTGTTCCATTCTACTTTGGGGGCTTTGGTCTTTGGAGAAAATAGTTACTAAGTTATCTTTATATTTTATGAGGTAATATTGTTCATTTGTATAAGAATAAGGGAGTACCTTTCATTTACTTTATGTATTTGGGCTGCAACATTACTGGAAGATTACTGGAAAAAGTGGGGGAGAGGGGTAAGGAGGCTTTCTATCAAAAGAAGTAACTTCTAACGGAAAATGGTGATAGCGTAGATATAACGTAGAGATACTCAAAAAATTGTACATGGAGCCAACTTTTTCACGGATCTGGGACTCAGCTTTAAGCGGAAGCATAGAAAAGAAGGCGATGGGTATGTGGAACTACCGAAGAATGATGATAAAAAATTGATGGGCTAAGTAACGAAGTAATAAATCTGACATAGATGAGAGATGATTATGAAGGAGACTTGACAAAAAGAAGATGGAAAATAATTGGTTCACAATAATATACTGACCACCATAATTGAGGGAAAAGTGAATGGGAAGGATTATAGAGAAATGACAAGGATAAACCATCAGAAAAAAGTAATGGAAAATGTCGGCGCAAGGAGCTGCAGAGGGAATGAAGAGATTGGTGGGGAGAAGGACATAGATTGGAGAGCTGCCGCTTCAAATCAACAAATCAGTTGGAAAACTCGTAATGGCAATGATGGGCAGCACTGACAATTTAGCGGAAATTGCTCTTTCATGCCATTCTGGGTCATATCTTAAAGTACAACCATTGCGAACATTTAGAGGTTCAGCATTCTTGTACGCTGTTATTAAATAGAGAAAAATACATTCCGGATCTTCTATGGGGTATTTGCTCGGCATTTATTTCAAAATGACTTACGAAATGACTCGTAACATGGAGGAAATGATGGTGATGCAACTTTTGAAGCATTTTTCCGATATTTTACCTCTAAATGTACTCATCTAGGACTTTCTTTTGGCTTGAATGTTATTTATCGGTATCTTTAAAATCTTTAAACTTCACAATGCTGGTGCTTTCTCTTGACGTGTACCTATCTCATTATCCTCATTATATGAATAGCATTTGTACAGATGCTGCGAGTGCTTACATTTAATACTTTCACTTTTATATGCTAAGTTAAAAATTGCAGCTTTCTATTACATTAAACCAACTTTATTATGGTGTCATTGTTGAATTAGTATACCTGTTATATAACTTTTATAAATATGTATATTGAAGCTTCAGCAAGATTTTTACAGAGGATACTGATTCCTTAATTCATATTTTAACGCGCTTTAATTTAGAAGTAGTATGCTACTATGAGATATTAAAATGATTGAATACTGGTTGCTACTTTTAATAGTTAGTACTTTAGTCTCGGGCTTGCTAATTGCATCATTTAAGGTTTAGCGGATAATTTCGGTATTTCAATATTGTAGTTACTTTAAGTAGCTGATAGAAGGCTGAAATTGACTATAATGCTTCAGAAATATTATCTTCTGAAGACTGATATTTTGTCTTTTGTGATTGTTTCCTTAATTGAATTGATTTGTCCATTGGAATGAGCAAGTGTTTAAGATTCTTAATCGGTTATTTTACAAAAACATTTATCATCTCTTTAGTGTCAAATTTTGTTTCACAAATTTTTGTCTGCCGGTATAAATATTTTTTCGCCCTATATTGTCATGGAGCAATAAAACTTTGCAGATCAAAAAGTTTATTTTATTTTTGTAAACGTTCTTCAATAAAAAATGTATTAATCTAATTATTTTGAATTTTAAGTGATGATTATCAATGAAATAACGTCGTATTCTTAAGTCGTAACATGAGATCCTGTATATCTTTATTCTAGAGTGACGCCGGTTATCATCTTATCAGATACGGGTATTTGTTGACTAATGCAGGACCCTTTATCCTTTTACTAATTCCAATTTAGAATAAATATAATATTAATTTACTACATTTTACTTTCATAAATGTTGAGTAATGCTTTCCTGTTTAACAAAATAACCATAATAATATCTTTGCCCTAGTTAGCATCATCAGTAGTCAATTTTTTAATAAATCGTATTGATATGGAACAAACCAGATTTAACGCATTTATTATAGTATTGGTTATCAAAAAAAAGTAAACTTTTGTCTTATCCAGTACTCAATTTTTGCGATAAGAAAAATTTAGTATCAAAGCTTAGCTCAAATTTGTAATTTCAATGATGGCCTTTTAGGAAATTTTTGGTATTTATATTTTATATTCATCTATCAATTAGGCAGATTCATCCACAAGTCTATATTTATCATCTAGCCATTATTCAGATAAAACTAAAAATTTTAGCGCAGTTTTGCTAAAACATTGAATAACTTGCTATGCAAACACGCCAATGATACGCAATTGTGGAGATATTATTTCGATTCAGGATTTTTTCCTCGATAAAGATGATGAATTCGACAAAAAATGACATTTTTATTGTTCTTCTTTGCGTTAGAGTTGAAAGCCACACCTAAATTAGTAATTTATGTTTGCTTTGGGACTGCGAAATAAAAATTTTGGCACTAGTTGCTACGTAATTAATGTCCTCCCTGTGTGTCACTGTCCTTTAATGTTGGCACGCAAGAAGGAAAAACCGCTGTGACCTAGTTGTACCCAATTTCAAGCATAAAACAAGGCTCGAAACGTTTTCCCAGATCACATTCAGTGAAGATGCCAAGTGGTTCTCATTTTTCTCGAGCTTTAACTGAAATAACGGTCGTTTTGTCACGGCCTCTGAAGCTTGCTTGTGAATTTCTCCTTTTCCAAATGTTGGTGGGAAATTAACCATTTTATCGCGAATTTTACCATATCTAGCAAATTTTGATGTTTAATTGTAATTACCACCCAGAAGGACGCAGGCTGAAAAGGTTTAATTTTTAAAGTAAAACACTCGCAACTACGTCGATGAAATTCATTAGATCATCAGTATTTTGCCCTGTTTAATACGTTATTTTATTTTCAAAGCAAAAACATTTATTTTAAAGTACGCAGGCCACAATATGCTCAGCAAGAGATAATTAGATATTATATTAGTATCCAACATCCTTTCATTCACTGCCTAACCTAAATCAACTATTATGCGTATTTTTGTATGTTTCGCCTTCAAAAATGCAACCAAATTAGACTTTATATGACTTACTATCAGAAATATCGTAATTAAACTTATTACTTTATTTTGCTTCTTATGAACTGGAAACATCAGTAATTTGATGCAAATTATTGCGAGACACCCCATGTGTGAAAATGAAACTATTTAGCTAGTTCTGTAAATCTATTTTCACAAAAGCGGAAATGATTAATTCAAAAAGTATACGCACACAGGAATTATTCTTCTACTCATTTAATCTTACGAATTATGTTCTTGATGCGATTGATATTATTTGGAACAGTACAGTTATTTCTTCAAACAAACATGCATTATCTCTTTAGCGTTGATTAAAAAAAATTCAGGTATATCTTGAAAACAAAAATATTTGGAAATCATTTACAGAGATATCAGAGTTAAAAGTTTCTCAGTTTTAACGCAATTATTTTTCATTTGTGATAACCCATTGGTTCCGATTGAAAAGTAAAGGAAGTCCTTATGAATGCTCATTGGAAACAATTATTACGGAGGTGTGCATAAAATTTGGTCACATGGGTCTTTCATGTGCATTACTCAATTTTAATCACTTGTGAGTACGTAGTAATTTATGCGCAATTGATCTCTGATTACCATTCATTAGTAACCTACGTGGGAGCATATTTTGGTATTGAAACGGCAAAGTGGAACGTTTTGCGTAGCTATAATGTTCAATAAATCTACGGAAAGAATCGCAGGCTTGGTACTACTTGGTGAACTATGTTTGGAGGTCATGTTTCTCGACCAATTATGTCTAATGATATTTTGAAAATTCATCCTCATTAAAATAGGTACATATCCTATTCAGTTTCTGTCCAAAAATTCTATTATAATAATAGTCTTTTCGAATGTTGTGTTTCCATTTCAGGGTTGGATTCAGGATCGATACAAAAATGTTATGCCTAGCCTTTTGACAATCTCCACGTTTACACAAAACTCAGATTTCACTATAAAATCCATGGATCTCAACGCTAGAACACCAAATGCAAAAATCGCGGAGAATTTTCTTTTGTGGAAGAATCGTGGCAAGTTTTATAAACTTCAAACGTAGGCACGTACCATTCTCTTCCACTCGCCAGTCCCGGGCGTCCTTATCTTTTCACTTGGAGCCCACGAGGCTGTCGCATTCGTTCCCTCGCAAGCCCGAGGTCCCCCACTCACATTTGATATTTCCATTTGCGGTCATCGGAAGGGCCTGACTCCATCTCTTCCCGGCTATCCTCTCTCTCTCTTCCAACCCCCCACCTAACTCACCCTGTGAGTCCTCTTCCATCTCTCCATCTTCTCTTCCCTCCCAAACTACTTCCACGAGAGTCCCTATGAATCTTCATCCTGCCTCTCCCGGAAATTGGTTTGACTCCAGTGGTCTCTTTTTTTGGAGGCTTGCCTGCGCTCATTCATGTTTGGAAGCGTCTTGTTCAGGCCGCAGAAATCACTCGTGAGCAATGAGGTTCAATTTGCTTCTCGGGAGTTTTTAAAATTAGTTTCGTTTGGGGAGAAAGAGAAATATTATCTGGAATACACGCTTTGAGGAGAAGGAGATAGTCAGTAACGAAGCTGACCTGCCCTCTCTTCCACGCCGCATCCCCCTCAAAGCTATTAGGCGGAAAATCTGAAAATTTCATTTTATTTCCTTCAGAAAGTTAGAATGCAATCAGAATGATTCCCTGTGCGACGCTATGATACTAAGTATATTTTGTAGACGCCAGAGTGTCGCAGGAAGCAAGCTCAAGATGAGAAATTTCGAGGTCGTCCTCTTTCCACTCAGTGATAAGTGATGAAATTACCGATCAACGTTTTAATCTAAAGCAACGGAATGGCAAATTTTAATATGAATTTTTTTGAGTTAAGTTAGCTATTTCCTACTTCCCCGAAATATTTTTTAGTTACTGGTATGGAATAATTCTTTTTCATACACGATATGAATGGGATTCAACGTTATTACCCTTCTATATATTTATGTTATATTCTATTTAATAATGAAGATTGCTAGCAAAAATTCAATTATAAAACTTGTAATCACTCATTTGTTTACTTCAGTACACTTTATAATTGTATACAACAAAATCTGTTGCTAAATTATATTGAAGGTTTAAAGTTTTGTGTGGACTGCATTATTATAAATACTTAGTAAATACAAATATAACGGCTGAATTATAGAAATCGTTCAAAGAAATTCGCTCTAATATTAAATTTAAGAGACAATGTTCATCATACGCTTAACATATAAATTAAAATTGACAATTGAAAGTTAAATTATTTAACCTAATTAAAATATTTGATTGTTATTGATAAATGCTGCCCAAAGATCATTTCAGTTGCTTGAACTGTAGTTCCACGCCAGCGGTTACTGAAGTAAAACGCAGACGCTAACAAACGCATTAGAAAAAGAGCGCGCCGAAAATATCTAGTCACCAAAAGCACATCGTCAGAAGTAATTGAGAGTGGTTGAGCCACGGGATCAACTAGGAGTAAAAGAACAAGCGTCCCTCTCGCAAAACCCTTCCACTATCGACGACACTAGACACAGCCATTTGTTTTCCTTCCCGTGTTCGACATCAGGGGAGCTTCCAATGGGAAGTGACGTCCAATCCACCCCTTTGTTTTTATTCGATAGATTCCCCCCCCCCTCACTCCCCTTTAACCCTTTCCTGTGTGTCCAACTCCCAAAATCGACCGCACAACCTATCAGCGTTCATTAAACGCGAATAAAAATCACGACATGTCGTCCCGCCTTTTAAATGCACTCCTCTCCGGAATAGGATTCGAAATCGCCCCGCGCGCTGATTCCGTGGACCGTGTTCTGTGTGTCCTTTCCATCTCCCTTCCCCCCAGCTCCTCCTTCATCCAGGCACTCCCTCCCCTTGCCCTTTCCCTCGTGAGCCGACCGCGCACCGACTACTCTTCCCTTCCCGGCCTTCCTCCCGCCCTGCATACAGATTCGCGCGCGCACACACACACTGGCAAACGCAGGTCAATACTTTTAGAATCATTCAGACAGGGAAGGAGGGGGCGTGGTGGTGGGAAGAATGAATGGCTAGGTGAATTTGTGGGGGTGTAGGGAGCAACTTGGACCAAAATCTCGCTCTATATGCAATATCTATATATATATATATATATATATATATATATATATATATATATATATATAATATCTTCGAAATGGAACGCTCATCGGCGACACACAAATATATAAAAACACAGATGTAGATTTTTAGAATATAGAGACACAAAGAAAGGACACTCACAATTTGTTATTTTACGTTTCGACAGCACGGCTGTCGTCTTCAGAATCTGAAGACGACAGCCGTGCTGTCGAAACGTAAAATAACAAATTGTGAGTGTCCTTTCTTTGTGTCTCTATATTCTAAAAATCTACATCTGTGTTTTTATATATTTATATAAATATATATATATATATATATATGTATATATGTATGTATATATATATATATATGTATATATAACATGCATATATATATATATATATATATATATATATATATATATATATATACGAGTGTGGTGTGTAAATTTTCGATCTCAGAAAATTTCAGAAAAAATATATTGTATCTTTGTTAGGTCGGAAACTTTTCGGACCACGATCGTCATACGTCTATGCACACTCATATATAGGTTTGTATTTTAACTATCATTAACAGTTTTTTCCTGACGTGTGAATGAAGTGATGACTTCAGACTACGCGCATACTAACACTCTATTTCTTTGGTAATATCAATTATGGTAGTTCACAAAAAATACTTCATGTGTGTTAACTCCATTGTGCACTTAACTAACAGTTCATTTTATTTCCTCATCATATACCAACACTCGTAACTGGTCATCTCCACATTTCAAACCCAAACTTATTATAAAAATTATATTTCAGAGTATAGTACTGCCCCCGTACCACGACTCTCTAAGGAGGGAGCATTTACCTCCCGCTTCGAACTATCGATGTTACACTAAATATTTAAATGGTGGAAGTAAGATATGTGTGGGGCTACGGGAGGAAGGCAGATTGAGGAACCCTGGTCAGCTCTTTCTTACGCGTGCACTCACCCAAGTTTCTTTTCCTCCCACACTAAAATTAATTCAACCCCAACACTACATCCATTCAATCTCTAGATCTATATCGTTATATATATATATATATATATTGGGCTGACACAATATAACACAAATAGAATAGAATAGCAACATTTAAAAGGACACTCACACGGTAAATTGTTCGAGCTTTCGGCCCTCTCAGAGGCCTTCTTCAAGAGAGACTCTCTTCTATTTGTGTTATATTGTGTCAGCCCATTATTGCCGCCCGTGTGAGTTTTTTCGTAAATCGTTATATATATATATATATATATATATATATATATATATATATTTTGGGCTGACACAATATAACACAAATAGAATAGAATAGCAACATTTAAAAGGACACTCACACGGTAAATTGTTCGAGCTTTCGGCCCTCTCAGAGGCCTTCTTCAAGAGAGACTCTCTTCTATTTGTGTTATATTGTGTCAGCCCATTATTGCCGCCCGTGTGAGTTTTTTCGTAAATCGTTATATATATATATATATATATATATATATATATACCTATATATAAATATACACATACACATATTATTTATTATTAGGTAATCTACCGGTTAAGGTAGGTTTTTGGATGGATATAATTACTAATTAAATAATTTGTGACCCCTCGCAAAACACAACCCCCTACTCTACATCAGGTCCCTCTTCAGCTCTTAGTACTTGTTCATAAAGTTATGGATTGCAAAAATAATTCTTATTGAAAGAATATCTACATGATTTTAAGTATTATATTTCGGGTGTATCATAAATGCGAAACAAATGGCCGCGTGACCTAATTTATTTTAGGATAAAGCTTCCTAAAAGCCAATAAAATTTGACTTTACTATATTACTACATTTTGTATTGCATTTGACATTTACTATATTTTAATAAGTTAGGAAATATGCGTATTAAACTTTCCGAAATACTCCAAAAACTAATGACGGCACTTTATCTTTGAAATGAAAACTATGGAAGGCTTAAAATGATTTCGTTTCCCAAAAAAATAGTACGATCGGGCTCTAAACGGCTCCTGTGTTTTTATATAATTAATCCATGGCTGGATTGATTTAGATAGGTGTTTTGGTGATACGTACTAAATAATTGATAGATGTTGGCTAATATATGTATTTTACAAAAACGTCAACACGTAGATCAAATTTATAGAGATATTCTCGCCATCTCTAAGCAGATTCATGGCATGAAGTGCGGGGGTTCAATTGATTTTACTGTGGGAGGGGAAGAAACTTTGAAGGGTGGACGCGTAAGAAAGAGCATAGTAGCGTTTCTTAGATTGTCTTTCTACCGTGGCCTCACACCTACCATAGTTCCTGCCATATCAATGTTTCGAAGCGGGAGGTAGTTGCTCCCTCCTTTGGAGAGTCATGGTACGGGGGCGGTAATATACTCTGAAATATAATTTTTATAATAAGTTTGGGTTTGACATGTGGAGAAAACCAGTTTCGAGTGTTGGTATATGATGAGGAAATAAAATGAACTGTCGGAATGGTATTTGTAGAAACTCGATATTTGATCATATAATTTAGTACATAATGGAGTATTTTTTGTCCAATACCACAATTTATATCTCCAAAGAAATAGTCTTATTATGAGCTGGTTATCACTCTCTACAAACTATTGATTTTGTCTTTCATTATTTACTGTCTCTTTATTCATTTGTATTTATTCTCTTTCACATTTCCAGGGAATATTGCCGTCAACAAACGACTATTTTCAATATTTGCACGATTCTGTCTACCGATATATTTGTTTTAGGAAATGTTTAGATCTGACTTTGCTGCACTCTGAAATGGGGAAAATCCTTTTCTCCATTTCGGAGTGCAGCAACACTACACATAACCGAAATAAACCCTACATTCATTAGAATATTTATTAAAACACATGATTGGTTATAACATGGACGGGTTCGAAATTAAATAAGAAACTGGAGTGCGCAAATTACATGGAGACAACCGCAATGCAGGAACTGAAATGACATAGGGAAAACAATGAAAATTATGGAACGCAAGCTCTTATTTCAAAAAGAAATATACGAGCTCTCTGTATGCGAAACATCAAATTGAGAAAAACCAAATGGCAATCGCACCCCCGAACACTCCACTTGGAAAATACCACGCCCAGGATGGACGATCTAGAGCAATTTGAAGTCATACTGCATCCAGCATTAAATAATTTTAATTTCTCTGATGAATTCATGCCCAGTTCGTACTCCCCTCTCCTTAACTTCCCAATATCCAAGTTTCTACTCCACAAACCGACCACCATGTCACCCACTCTCCGTCCTCTCTCCCTTCCCCATGTGCCCAACACAAGCCCTCCTCCCCATCCGCTAA